>NC_134703.1:59311504-59637754 GCF_043290135.1 Rhipicephalus microplus
ACAATTCACCGTAGAGAGCACGACGATAAGCTTGTCCCCGTCTGCTTCAACTGGGAATCGGACTTCCATCGACGTGCTCAGTGAAGCAACACCTCAGTTACTAAATGCAACGATGGCGTTCATGCGTTCATATTCAGACAACACTGAAATCTGAAATCTGACAACGTGAAATCACACGTCATTTCGATAAAAAATGTGATTGTTACATCCACAGTGGCTGATCACCCACGACCTAGAGAAGGTTAATTGATTGATTGATATGTGGGGTTTAACGTCCCAAAACCACCATATGATTACGAGAGACGCCGTAGTGGAGGGCTCCGGAAACTTCGACTACCTGGGGTTCTTTACCATGCATCCAAATCTAAGCACACAAGCCAATCCATCGAAAATGCATCCGCCACAGCCGGGATTCGATCCCGCGACCTACGGGTCAGCAGCCTAGTACCTTAGCCACTAGACCACCGTGGTGGGTCAATTTTTATGCTTTAAAGACACACGCGTCCTATATAGGTGCTTAACAACACAACATGAAATATTGCCGCAATAATGCGTGGTACAAGCGTATATTTCCATCGGGCGTCAGAACATAGGATTATTACAATTACTTTATCGTTGAAAGACAGTCGCCCACTAAAACAATTGGCCCCGTATCTGCATGTAATCTGCAAATGTCGCCAAAGACGATAGTCTTGCGTGGGCAGGCAGTGAACAAGACATTTATTTGATGTTCTGCGCGAGAAAATTGGTAAATGGTACTCCGGAGGCGCTGCGTTAGAGTGCCTCGAGCGTGCAGCGGAGGCGAACGAGCGCATCAAGTCATGTCACACGTGAGACATGAGCGCCATCTGGCAGTTTCTTTGAAAAAACAGAGCGCGTGGCCGTGCGCGCCCGTCTCAGAGGTGATAAGCTGTAGAACGCGAGGCGACGGGTAGGTGCCACCACCATCTCGTCTTAGCAAAGCGTTCGAAGCACTCCCCGTTCCGTGCGAGCATTGCATGGTAAGCGCAGCGTGATAAGCGCTACGGTCAGTAAAATTACTTATGTATGCGTTTTCTAGTAAGAGATACATATGAAGAATATATGCTTGTTATTGTGCCCCAGACATGCGCAATAATTGCTTTTTAATTTACAACTACACAAGCATGAACGCTCAACCTTGAGCAACATTGGTGGTCGCTGCGGATAGGGTCGGCCGTTTCAAGTACCCGATGCCGTTAAGAGTGGACAAACAGACAAATGTACAGACAGACAGACAGACAGACAGACAGACAGACAGACCAAATTTTTTGCGTCGAAGGTCCCCAAGAAAGACTATCGTCTTTAAAAGGCGCACGCGCTACTGCACCTTTAAGGTCATGTAGTGAGTCCATAGCAAGTCAGAAGATATTTCATACACCAAGCGTTTCAAGTACGCACTAGGAACAAAATATTGCTATCGCGTTGAACTCCTTAGGGCGAAGCTTAAGGGTCCTTCAATTTTAATGAGGCTATGTGTTCACATCTTACAATTACGCTATCTTTCCTTGGTCATTAATCGCTGGCAGCTCGTTGAAAGTCAACAGCAAAACAGTGGCTAATTTTTCCCGTACGAAAGCAGTAATTGAGCCAAACTTAACTTGTCCCTACAGTTACCTCGCGGTACGCGTATTAAGCATCCTTCAGTTTTAATATACGTAGGACACGCTTGTAATAATGAGCTCAACGGAAACATTTTGATTCACCTGAACCAATTTCGAACTGATTTAAAATGCAACAATTGCATTTGTAAATCCAGCAGAACCACTTAGCGAGGAGATCATCGAGACTAAAAGCTTGATACTGCATTCTGCTTTGCTATCAGCCGTCGGGAATAAACTTCAAGATTTGCTGAATCCCCGAGTACTTCGGGAGAGACGTGGGCGCGAAAACGACAATAATCACGCATCTCGACAACTACCGAAATGGGTCTCCCCGTCCCTAACGTTTTCTGCGGTACAACCTAATTGCCTCCGAAAAAAAAAACATTACCGTGATGGGTTCGCTAGATACTTTAGTTCGATGAGAACGATGATGACCAAGCTCGGTTATGTTCTTTCCGCAAGCAAATGCCGGGTACCTCTTCGATTACTTGCCACTTTGCACGTGATGAGTGGCTCCACTGTTCTTTGTTTTTTTTTATGTGGGATCGTTTGCTCCGAGAGGCAGTGGTTCACGGTGGTGTAAAAAACATTCTAATTGTGTCTTGGTTATATAAGTTCCAGGAATCATCGAAATACTGACCAGGGTGATAGGGAAGGATGGTATCTACATGGTGCACAAACACGATTCAACAATTGGGCGACTGTGGTCGTGATTAAAACACCACCTGCAAAAAAAAAAAAAGATTCCCCGCGATGGTCTACGAAGTTTCATACGAAGTTGTCGCACCACTTACGTCGATGAGACACAAAACATTTTCCCGAAAGGATACGGTAATCATGAAACGATGTGTATATAGCTTAAATGTCTAACAAAACGCTCTCCCAGAACCCAGCGAAAAGATGGATAATCACATCAACTTCGACACCACCCGCGTTGTCGACATGGAAGGTAGCGCACACAAAGGCAGTTTTTAGACTCCTGGCTTAACCAAACACCTGGAAATATTAACCACTCAACCGGGACCTTACCTATTGTATACATGCATGGTCCACGGAATCATTTGAGAAAACACCGCAGCAACAACAATGGCGAGAAAGATGATAGACAGGGGGACACTATTAAGACAAGTCGCTAGCTTAGGACCCGGCTGAACAGGGGAGCTTGAAGAAGGGACCAAATCGGTCCTGAAATATCGGGTAAGTTTTTATTTTTAGAGTTTAACATTGGGAAGTTTTGGACTAAAAGTGGCTGGGAAACATATTTTATAGGTATGTTGGTACAGTACATTACCGAAGAAGAACGGTTTTATGCACTGCACAATCTGGTCTCAGCGCGTTGTAGACAAGTTTCGATACAGTATGCGACCCGAATCTTTTCAAAATAAAAGTTGTTTAGAATTCATAATAATAACTTACATCAACTCAGTATACAGGTCTCATCAATTCGTTATTACTATATTCACGCGCTGTGTGACAACAGTGTTGTCGTCAGCAAGCACAACTCAAACGATACGCAGCATGTCTTGGAACGGTTCGATTGACGCCAGCGTGGCGTAGCTTTGCGTTCTGTTGCCGAGATGTTGCCCACGCATGCCGACTGTCCACACACACGCCGAGGTAATATCTCGGCAACGGCGCCCAGCACTTCACGGCTGGCATCCATCAAATCAAACTTGGTCACCCTGCGGAGCGTTCGAGTTAAGCTTGCTGACAGCTGTACGCATACCTCAGCATCAACTAAAGCTCTTATGCACGAAATCGGAAAGGGAGGAGGGGGGACATTTCATTAAAAATTCATTAAAACTTGTGTTTGAGCAGGTTGGTGATTCGTCATATTGTAAGTAAATTTGGCACTGCTTGGATGGATGATGGATGAAAAACTTTTATTGGGGTCCTGAAGGATTCCACCCCCGTTTTATAGGGGTAGGATCACGGGCCGCTCCCACGTAGGGACGGGGAGGCCCAGCCTCACCGCCGCATCGTGGGCCTTCTGGACAGCCTTGAGTTGTATGAGAACCGGACTCGTGAGCATTAAATGAAAGGAGTTTTCAGAAAATTCTTCATTTTTTCTTTGTAAAGAGGGGCACCCCCAGAGCATGTGGTTAAAATCACTGCGATTCTGGCATTCCGGACAAAGTTTTGAAATATCGGAGTAATGGCTATAGGTTACGAGGCTAGGGTGTGTTCCCGTCTGAAGCATGCGAAGAGAGATTGCCTGCGGCCTAGACAACTTTTCTTGGAAATTCAATAAAACACTCACATATTCACACTATTTTACACTAGAAGTACCCACCAAACACAGCGCTCACTACCAACTGTTTATTGCGTCTAACTGGCCCTCCTATGTACGTACAGGATAATAATGAGAAATAATAATGAAGAGACATAATGAAGAGAAATAATAACGAAGAAGTAAAAATATAATTACCTAATAATTGATTAGGAATAATAATTAAGTAGGACACTATTTTCTGCCTCTTGTCTCGGGGGCACGTCTCAGCGCCTATAGTAATGGAGAGGGGTGGATGTAAAAATGATAGGAAAACTAGAACAGAGGAAGCAAGAGGGAAGATATCACATGACAGATTCTTGTCGGTGCAGTCAGTACGAAGCCAGAACGTCCGTCTATAAGGCTGCGATGTCCGCAGAAGGACAGGACTCGAGGAAGGCTCGGAGGGCTTGCATCTTCGAGCGCGCGGAGAAATGTAGTGTTCTCCGCCGTTGCAGCACGGGCAGACCGAGCAGGTCATAACGGCTCACCATCATGCACGGTTCTGTGGCCAGGGCAGGGCAGGAACAAATAATATGCTATTGCGTTTTGCCGTCACCTGATCTTCGGCACGCAGGCGATGAACAGCGACCCATGAAATATATGCGTGCCGTAGGCCAGGCGCTGCTGGTACGCAGACGAACCAGCAACTGCCGCTCGCATCTGTCCAAGCGGGTCTCCAGAAGGTGAGGAGGAGGCTTGCCGCTTGCCACCCGCGTATCAGAGTGGGCCGTCGGTAGGAACAGCCACCGTCATTGCCGGGAGTAATCCGACTGGGGCTACCACCTCGGTGACTGACCTTTCGCCGTGGCGTGCTGCCTTAGGTGCGGCGTCGGCCTCCTCGTTTCCAGCTATCCCAACGTGCGAGGGAAGCCAGTGGAGGGACAGGAGCACGCCGCTCTCTCCGATGACAGCTAGTTTGGAACGAGCGTAGCTTCATTTAATATACGGACACCGGAAAAGCCTCACCCCTAAACGTGACCCCTTTCTGTGCCCGATGTGGAACGAATAAAGAAGGACAGTGGGTTCACCTAAGGTTTCGAGATCTGGAGACCTTAGACACACCCAGAGAGCATTCATGTGCGCTTCTCCAGGCCTCCGTCTTTGAGGAACGGATGAGCACTCATGAAGGGCACAACTTGCGTCAAACGCCACCTCTCGGAAGGAGACGCGGCCCGGTCACTTCACTCGCTGCTGTTAAAAGAAATATCTAAGAGCGTCGGGTTCTGCGTTGTCGACACTTGCAGCGTACTACTCAAACACAAAGACGTAACTCTGACAGCTGCTAGTTCACGCTTTTCAAGTGCATGCTTGTACGTTTTTTTTCGAGCGTCATTGTACTTCAGTGCGTGCTGCAAGCATCCCGGTGCCCCGTGTGACATTCCAATGTCTTGCTATCGCATTCATTGCTCCGCCCATGTGGCGAAACTGTGCCTTTTTTTTCTTCTGGTTTTTTTTTTGTTTACAAGACGGTCACTCCTAATTGGAATACGACCGCGCTGTCCCGGAGGATCACCATTAGCGCATTCGCAGAATAGATGTTCTCCCGTGAAGGTGCAGGTGCCACCGGCGCTCGCACGATCCCCAGCCTCCTCGGTAATCGAGCGGCCACGATCGCTGCCCCATCTGAAACGATGGGCGGCACATCGGCCTGCGCGGTGGTCTGGCGTGCGTATATGTTGCCATTCAGCCATTGATCTGAGAAAGAGAGACCGTGTAGGATTCTCTCTCCGACGTTGCGGCAGACTTAACCTCCCGACCCATCGTTACCATCCGGCTGCCACCTCTCGCCTTGCTACGTCGATGACTCCTTTGCGTGCCCTATGCCCTTCGATTGTTCTCATTGTTACGCTACCAAGATGATGACCAGAATGAAGATGGTGAAAGGATGATGATGAGTATAGAAAGAGGTAGACTTAGACGACAATAATAATAATAGTTTTATTATTATTATTATTATTATTATTATTATTATTATTATTATTATTATTATTATTATTATTATTATTATTATTATTATTATTATTATTATTATTATTATTATTATTATTATTATTATTATTATTATTATTATTATTATTATTATTATTATTACAACAGGTCATAGATCCATTGTTTCTTCAAGCTTTGGCTGGTTTTAATATTGCGTCGCACATTGCACAAATGTATTCCTGTCTTTTTGCCCCGCCACGGTGGTCTAGTGGTTAAGGTACTCGGCTGCTGACCCACAGGTCGCGGGATCAATTCCCGGCTGTGGCGGCTGCATTTCCGATGGAGGCGGAAATGTTGTAGGCCCGTGTACTCAGATTTGGGTGCACGTTAAAGAACCCCAGGTGGTCTAAACTTCCGGAGCCCTCCACTACGGCGTCTCTCATAATCATATGGTGGTTTTGGGACGTTAAACCCCACAAATCAATTCCTGTCTTTTTCAGCTTACCCTGCGAATTCCTGTATGCGATTTTACTTATCAGTGTCCGCCTATATTTCTTGTGTTGTGTTATTGAATATTTTGGCCTAGTCTTGACCTGACTTTTCGTTTGCACATTCCTGCTCCTTGTTCGTGTTTTCTCCTGTAGAACGTCTTTGTTGTATTGTTTGTTGTTAATTATTTAATTTGCATGTACCAGCCCAAGGTCATAACTGTTGTTCTTGGGCACATTTATTTATTTATTTATTTATTTATTTATTTATTTATTTATTTATTTATTTATTTATCTGAGAGCCTCAATATGGTGTCGTTAGCAGTATGCCTGTCAGATCATCTGTCACTATTCAGTATGTCTTCTCGGCTGCTTTCTCGTTATGTTAGCTTGTATACGTATCATTACATACTTGCGTACTTGGGTGTGACTCAGAAAATAGGACTGCAAGTTAGGCGGGCACAAGTGATTGTGTTTTTAACCTTCTTTCATGAATATTTCCCAACCCACCCATACCATCACACGCATGTTCTCGCGAAGGTAGCGAATATATATATAATAATAGCACGTGCTGTTTTTCAGCCCCCGCCTTTTTTTATTGGAGGTTGTCGAACTCTCCAAATACCATCCTCAGCTACAAAATGAGGCAACAACATCGGCATGCATTATTTCTGCTACCCCGCGATCCACAAGATTGCAATCGAAAAAAACACGCCGCCGTAGACTTTGCAGAGCTTCCGTCAGCGTCAGCGCCATGCGAGACAGCCTCATAAAACGAGTACTTTCAGCGAGGCTTAGGAACGCCCCTTCCGCTCGACAACCGGGCTGCTTCCTACAGTCATCAAAGGGAAGCGCGGACTGAGGCAGCCTCCGAAGCTTCAGAAGAAAAAGGGAGAGAAAACAGAATAGCTTTTCCCGGCATCATAAACGCCACGCCGACAAGGACTGCTGCCCTTTTATTTTGATGGTATGTTTTTCTTTACTGGAGGCTGCGGCCTCAGTGCAGCTTCTTGAGCACGAATTGTTTTCTCGTACAAGCCAGCTTGAGAAACGTATGATCCATAAAATGGCGGTAAAACAAATCATCCAGACCTGCCTCAGTATGGGGAGCAGGTGTGTTGTTCTTAGGGTAAAGTGTATTACCCCAGCTCATTCTCTGAAGCAGCACGGAGAGATACTAGTGATAAAGGTAGCCAGGAAATTGAAGCATTAGGACAAAGATGACAAGAATGCAGCCGCTTAAGTCCGTTTCGCAGACGTTTCCCCGAGAGTTGAGAGACGTCGCAGCGCAGACAATGTCGCTGAGAGTTAGGTTGCGCACGTGGGCAAATAAAGAAACATTGCTTTATAAATCACCTGCTTGAGACATAGCGCACAAAAAAAAACAGAAAAGGCACAGGATTAGATAAGTGCGCAATGGCGACACAGCACCGTGCTCTCGTCTTCTCCATCACCACGCTTCTATTTCACGCCAAGAATCAAAGTATACACTAACTATTAGTCCATCATTCTATTTCCGACCGTTATTAGAAAAGTTAGTCTAGACGGTTCACAAGTCGCTCGCCTTAAAGTAAGGATTTTGTTCTCCTCCCCGCGTGTAGTTTCGCGATCTGGAGAAAGTATAGTTTACCTACTTGGCCTGATTTATTCACTTTCTATCTATCTATCTATCTATCTATCTATCTATGTATCTATCTATCTATCTATCTATTTATCTATCTATCTATCTATCTATCTACCTAAAACACGTGAAGTCATTTGCATGCAGTAATGATATAGCGCGGAGAGTACTTCGACTTCGAAGATGTCACTGTACGAAAATGTTGCTGTCTTGATGAAAATGTGCTTCTGCGCAAAAAACACCATTTCCTTATTTTATTTGCTTATTGATTCATGCAGAGCAAAAATAATGTTCTGGAATTCGTTAACTAAACATTAAAAATGTTTTCAAGGTTCGAAGTTTACCTAGCGCTTAACGCACAAAATATTTTAAAAAACATATATAAACCTAGAAGGTTCGCTCACGGAACAGCGCATCAAGCAAATACGACACGCGGGAGAATTCTCCCCAAACTACGCCCAGCAAAGTGTGGCCGGGAAACACCTGATTCGGATCAGTCGAGCTAATTTAGCGTCCGATGAAAGAACAATATCAAACGTTCATTAACGCAAGAGTTTCGCTTCGAAGCCATTTACTGTTCAATCTGTGGGAAACGCAATCTCCGTGCCCAAACGTCAGCTTATGGATAATCCTCTTAGATCACAACGATATTCGGTACGGCAACTGCGGGTGTCGTTCGCAGAGCGAGGAGCTGTAGCCGGCTTTAAATTCGCTTCCTAAGAAGCTTCTTTCACTGGTACTTGCATGATACGCTTAACTGCTGCTCCCTGATGGTTGACAGCTGACCAACAGAGAGAGCGAGAGAGAGAGAAATGTGACGCGGAGAAGCATGGCAGCTAAACAGAAAACATATATCTGCTTTACTAAGCTGCATCATGGATGGGAAGACTGAAAAGTAAGGAAGAGAAAAATGAAAGATGAAAAAAGGGAAGTCTAAGCACACTTGCACAAAATTGTCACAGTCTGTTCTCTGTTTTTGCAGTCTTGCTGTGGAGAGGTTACGGTTTTTATTGTCACGTGGTTGTGACGTTGATGAAGGCAGCAATCTGTATGGCCAAAATGAAACTGTTTACGTGGCCGAACTTCAGGCTTCTGAACCGAGAGTCAGATTAGGGATTTCATAGCGGCGCACAGAGAGTCGGCTGTCGAAAAACTGATGAACTGTAACGCGCGTCGGTGTGTATACATGTGCCATCGAATATTCCAGCATCATCCCTACAGCAGCCATGTAAGTTCCAGAAGAATTGGTAATGTTCACGTTGTGTGCGTAATCATATCGGAAGGTTCTAAGCTTATCTGCATGGCTCTAAGTCATTCGGCGTAGTTTGCACCAGGCAGCACTTACACGTGTAATGGGCCGAAAACATGACTTGGGGAAGCAGTGTGGCAATATTACCTCGGCTACTTCATTTCAACTAGTTCACTAGCAAAAAAAAATATATGATTACCTAAGCTAAGAGTTTCACAGCTAAAGAAACACATAACACACCAAAATAAGTTTAAAACATGGTGATGTACATTCTGCTTGCAGAAATTGTTTCAACGAGGTGGCTCGCTCACAGAAACTACAGTGGCGCCTTCGTCGCTTTCTGGCGTGATGCTTGATTGTTCCGTCATTCTAAGATTTGCTGCTCAAAACTCGTCTGTTCACATTACATACTCTGTCTGAGATTCCCGCATCCCGCTTGCGAAACTGAATTAAAGGGTCGGCTCAGTGACCACGGACAAAAGAGACGCAATGAACTTCAGTAAAACTTGCGTTGGGTCTAGTTGGTACATAGCACAAAAAAAGAAGTTAACTTCTTTGGCGCAAACAATACGGAAAAAGGAAAAAAGAAGGCGAGGAAAGAAACAGATTGACGCCAAATCTGCCTTCTTTTTTCCTTTTTCCGTATTGTTTGCGCCAAAGAAGTTAACTTCTTTTTTTGTGAGACGCAATGAAGCTGTGACCAACTGCATCCACCAGTTGCTTATCCGCTTCGTTCGTGTGGTTATATTGTACCACATGAGGCGGGTTCACGGGCTTTCGTCCACATTTTGAATGCGGCTCTACTCCGCCTACCCAAACTGCAATGCTTTACTGTTGCTTTACTAAAACTAACATTCCCTCAAGCAAATTTATTGGACATTTTGCATATGTCGCATGCTAACTCAATTCAAGTTGACATAGGCGGTTCGGTCTCGGTAAGTTCGACGGGCTCCTTTGTGGTACCATTTATATCATCATCACCATCATCAGCATCAGCCTCACTACGCCCACTGCAGGACAAAGGCCTCTCCCGTGTTCTACCAGTCAACTCGCTCCTGTGCTTGCTCTTCTGCCACTTTATACTCGCAAACTTCCTAATCTCATCTGCGCACCTAACTTTGCCTCCCCCTGACACGCTTTCTTTCTCTTGGAATCTAGTTGGTGATCCTCAACGACCGGAGGTTATCTTGCCTTCACGCTAGTGCGCTGCCCATGACCATTTTTTCTGCGATGCCGAAACTTCCACAGAAATGCGAGCGGGTGAACGAAGCGCACTTCGGTTGTACCACCCACGTTGTTCCCCACGGTAATTCGAAGTGGTTATCTTTTTTTTAATCAAAGTGAGACTGACAAATAGCATTTTATTACGTGTTGTAAAACACGGAAGGTATTTTCTTGTTACTAATGGGTTGAAAACTAGGGGTTAATTGTACTCAGAACTCTTGGAATAATTGGGACCATTCATAATCTCCAACTAGAGGCGCATATGGTGCCGTACATTTACTTTAATTTCTCAATTAGTTGAGCACTGCTGTTGATAACATTGCCACTTTAGAGGTTCTACAACAACAATCTTTCACTCTGACGTCAATTCTTGTTTGCCTTCTGTATATTTGTAGAAGCAAAGGCATCGAGCGATCGCCCGTGAAACTATGCGCTGTGTTTTGTGGAGTGTGGCTTTCGTTTTTTTTTCTCTTTTACTTTCTTGTGCCCCTCATCCTAAGTGTAGCGTATCAAACTGGACGTAGTCTAGTTAACATTTCAACCTTTCCGATATCCTCCTCTCCCTCTCTCACACAAACAGTTTGGTAGTGAGTTATGCGGCAGCAAAACCAGTGGTATCATAGCATGTGTGTAGCAAGTCAAAGCATGCAGTGAAAAGATGATTGCCGGTGTACTTCTCTGCGACCTTGTGCGTGGAGAAGTCACGACAGATGCCCCACTTTCGAAACGATACCACAGCTATTAATGATTCTTGGGGCTTGATAGGGCGAACCCCCAATATGATAATGAGTACGTTGTAGTGGAGCGCTTCGGAAACTTCGACCACTTCAGGTTTTTAATGTGCACCTAAATATAAGTAAAGGGGCCTCCAAGAAGCCGCCGTGGTTCTTGAAAATCTGTCAATGTAATTTTTTGGACCGCTATAAAGCATGTTAGGTTTTGTTGCTCTTTATCCACAATATCAATATTTGGGGCTTTCACTGAAGAAAAAAACTATGAAGAGTCACAATCATCTTTATCGCCCTCGTAAATAGCAGTTTTAAATTTGGTTTCGTAAAGATATTACGCTCTATAAATCCCAAATGGCTTCCGCAAAAAAGCTCGGTTGTTAAAGAACACGCTTAATACGGAACGATAATACTTTGAACATTCATCGCACCAATCGCTGGGTCATGGCAGAGACGAGACAAAAGCTTCCATAACCCTTCGATTCAGTCATTCAATCCATACCCGCGTTTATTTCGCAGGTTATACCAGCACGATTAGGCTGAGAACAAAACACTGCTACTTCAAGGCAAAATAAAAATTTTATGCCATCCGTTCACGCGCCGAATTGATGGTCTTTTGGTTATCGTATTGAAAAAAAAGAAAGAAAAAGAATCGAATGAAGAAACGCATACATCTTCCTTTTATGTAGAGAGTCTGTCTTTTGTGCACAAGTGGCTAGAATGCTTGCCGATTCCTTTGTTACAATAATGAATCCATCTTATCTTTTTATTTCTACCACTACGTACAGGTTTTGTATAGCGTCTTTTTGTTAGTGCTGGTTATTTGCGTTGCTACACGAGCTGTCTATCTTTTGCGTCACGGTACGCGACTTCCGTTTCTTTTATTGTTTCCCGCGCTTTCTTCGCGACAAGCCCGCTATCTATGCTGCGCTTTCTTACACGTTACCCTTACAACGAGCGCTCGGCTGGCTGACTGCGCAAGACGTGAAATGGCGAGGACGCCGTTCCGGAGTGTGCCCTTTGTTCCCAGCGCCATGTAATGGTTGTTAAAGGGCACGCCACAATGCTTCTCTTCACAAAGAGGGCGGGGCGTCGCAAAACGGAGCGTTATCTGAGCGCGTGTCCGCATTAGAATGACGTTTCCGTCCAGTGAACGTTGCCCGTTTTGTTTTCCCACGATCTGTTGTCGTCGTCGTATAGTATATATGCTGTATACGGCTTACAGAAGATTAGGTTGGCATTCGTAATGAAAAACTTATCGGACAACGTCGCCCGAAGGGGTGCATTCTTCACTAGCTGCTAGTCATATGCCTTGTCTATACCGTGTTATATATCATACTATGTACTATTGTTTACGTGACACGTACTATAGATGGCTTGCGCTGACGTCACTGGAATATAGCCTCGATGAAGCACTAACATGCTCTAACTTGGTGACGCAACATTAATGTTAGCAGTGCATCGCATGCCGGTTCCCTCGTTATTATTACACAGAGACCCAATGAGATTTTTCATATCATATGAGTGGCGAAACTTCCCATAGGCTCCATGTATCACAATCCGAAACTGACATTGGCCGAGATGGCGGGTCAGCGAAACAACTATTAAATGCATATATTTGTGTTCTGCATTGCCACTCCCAGATGGCGCGACAGTCTGCTGATTCCGGCAGGATTGACCAATTGCGTGTCCGGATTTCGGAACGCAGTTTCGCAACTGGTATGAATGAATAACTCTGAGACCTAATAACTCTCCAGTGGCGTCGTTATCACACTGAAGCAGGCTAATTACCGCGTTGTTACACTCCATTGACGTCATCAAAACCGCAATGTTGAAGCTATCTTGTGCGCCCATGACGTATCGTGCAACCTGACAATAGACGGCTTGCAATGCAGCCGCCTAAACCGCCATTTGAAGTATACCAGCATGATGGGACGAGAATTTTGTGATGACACCTTAATGTTTCCCGTGCACCGTAAGCAGATTCTTGCGTTATCCATGCGCAGAGACCAAAAACGTATACTGGTCGCATCGTCATCACATTAAGCAGGTTAACCGCAACGTGACTACGGTGCATTGACGTCATTGTTAGAGCTTCGTTGGCGTACGAGCACGTTAAGAAGCTCCGCCGACGATATCACGTGCAAGATATCAATCGATATGATTAAGAAATATTCATTCGAGCTTCTTCGGCCTAATGGAAAGACATGCAGACACGGACGCAAGAGAAGATAACGAACAAACACTAATGCCTTACTCTTTCGTATTTAACGTTCCGTCTGTCGCGCTAGTTTATGGATGAACCGCTGCAGATTTTTTTTCTCAAGATGTTCTAAAGATGGTAACAATTTTAACGAAGTTTTTTATTGAAATCATTAGAGTGAAAAGTCGGCCAGACGTTTTGTTTTTTGACCCTAAGTATCTTACGTAGCTTCACTTATCGGGCACCTAGAAGTCATGGTAGTCCGCACAATGGTAAGCGTTGTGAGGGTGTACTTAATGTATACAAGAATGAGTGTGGCCACATAAAGAACAGTGAAGTTCGGTCCAAAAAATGAGAGTCGAGGAAAGGAAGCAAGAAAAAAGAAAGAAAAATCAATCTGAACACTTCAAGTTGCAGAAGGCCCTGTCAAGAGTACGCAACGATAAATTTTGCTTTTTCATAATATTCAGTAAAAGGGAACAAACAAAATGTAATTCCAAGTATGTCGAGGCAGGGATGTACGTCTGCTTTCATTAGGCAGTCGCACGTGGTTTTTGTCTTGCATTTGTTCACAACTCCGGCAGCAACAAATCGTGACTTGTGTGTCATATGTGGTTTCAATGAGGGGCTCTTGCCTCGGGAAAAATACGAACGTGCCAAGTTGACGTGAAGAAGAAAGACGAAAAGGTATGTGTGAAACAAAACAAAGAAAAGAGGAAAAGGAAAAATAGAAGACCCGAAGACTTTTGACGCAAACACTAACACACACAAGGCTACAAAGTAATCGTTTATTCTTTGAACAGTCACAATAAAGGAGCGGGATTCCGTTCTTTACACGACCCCGCGAAACTGTAGTGAAATGTCGAGCAGTAAGCATAAATTAATGTATAGTGTGGAGAACATTTCTCGCTAAATAACGTATTTTTCTTTGCTTCATCACACGCGTGAAATGAACCACTCGCGCACTCATCGAGATTGGTTGGCTACTTGCTACCCTTGGCACGTTACTCTACACAGCTGCATGAGGCGGGACGAGTTCTCCCGCAAACTTCGTTAAAATATTTGTGCTCTGCTGTCGTGAACGCCAACACAAACGGTTTTTGTGTAAGTTATACGGCGTCGCTACTGGTTGCGACATCAGTTTTTCAGGCTACTGCATTCCACGCTTCGCTCAGTACTTGCCGCTTGCGGGATTCTGTAAAACAAAATGTCGTAGAGTGCGCAACGTGTTCAGTGGTCCTTTAGAATAACTTTGTCACATTTCTTCTTCTTGGTGCATTTTTTGTGTGTGGCTGTCGGCTCAGACAGACAAAACGAGGCAATGAAATTCAGCACTCGTATACTACCAGATTTCGTTTTATTGTTTAATTTCGCGCGTGTGCTGCGATGTGCGAGTTTCGTTCAAGTTTCAGTAATACGCAACCGTGCGTAAATCACAACACTGGCACCATAAATTTCTGTTACCCGCAATTTTTTTGCATTAACATGACTGTGTCTCACCTTTCTATCATCTCACGCTGTCATCTCCTATTATCTCGAGCTGTACTGGGCAAAGAAATATTTGTGGGAACAATTTTTCGCGTTTTCAAGTAATTTTTTTTTTTGCAAACAAATTCTGTGGAAACCCTCAAGGTTGCGGAAGGGTTAAAAAAGGGAAAGGAAACAACCACACGCTTGTAGCACCACCCCGGAAAAGCGTTGGTCCCGGGTTCGAACACCGGACTAGGACGAATTTTTCGGCAACTAGAGGCTTTTGTTTCTGAGAAATCCGTACCAATTTCCCTGTGGCTTCGTGCTACAAACGGGCGTTTATCTTCTTTCCCTTTCTGCCTTTTCTGTTGTATTTCTGCGCCGTCTAATATATCTTTCCGTCCTTGATTACCTCATAATCGTCTTGCCGAATTCGTTCCGAACTCTCCTTTTTTTTATTTCAATTATATTTACACCCCATTTTCCCTTCCCAATTTCAGGGTAGCAAACGGGAGTCTCCCACCGAAAAATAGTAAAAAAAATTGTGACACCGAAGCTCGACGTGACGCAATTGTATGATCAATAATGCCATGATGCTAACCACGCGCACATAGCTCTATTCCTCGTGCTAAGAATAACCTTCGAGCTAGGTGCTCCCTCGAAATCTTTGCTACGTCGTGTCTTGGTAACTGCAACAGTTTTATGCAGAGTCAGGGCAAATCACACACTCAAATGCATCGATGATAGATCAAATGCACTTAGCTGACACGTTGAACGGTTCACAAGCCCTCCCGAATGAAAAGGACGCGTAGCCACTGCATGCATCGACGGTCACGTGTGTGGGGTGCATCCCCTATGCCCACTTTCCTTAAATGACAGCAACCCCGAGGGAATCGTGACTCAACCCCGACTCCCCCTTATTCTGATCCTCTCTCCACCCTCCGAACTTTACCATCACTCCTTGTTCCACAGGCGCTTGCTCCAGCGCCCCCTCGCGTGCGGCTAAAGCTTCCCGTATTCCCAAAAAGAGAGGAAATGATTCTCTGACACCCGCCCCCCACTTCTATTAACGCGTCAGCGCAAGAAGTTAGAATGAGGGATGCCATGCGGTGAAGCAGGACTCCCTGGAGTTGCACGCTTCTCGTGGTTCAATTTGTTACGCAACCATTTCTTCCGGCATGGTCCTTAGTAAAGGCTATGTTAACGCACGGCCTGGTCGGGGTTCATCAAAGCTCGAAGAAAATGAGGAAACGAATAAAAGCAGGGCTCCAAGCACGAAAGCCATTTTATTTTGATTCTTCCCACTGTCTGACGCTCCGGATTACTTGGGAAAACGAAAGTTGAGATACAAGAACGTTGAAGCTGGATACCAGCAAACATGTCGAAACACTTCTTTTTTTTATTCACATGCTCAGTTATTTGTTAACCTTCAGGCATACAAGCTATTCTTTTATTTGTTTAAGCGAAGTTTGCCAGAACAGACACAATTCAGTGGTGGTGGTGTCGTTCGCGACAATCCCGGCACAGAAGCCGGAACGAAACGATTATTTGAGTGCGCAGAAGTGCGGCCCTGTAAAGCGCGCTGGTCTCATGCCTATTTGTATGCATGTTTTCCATTTATTGGTGTTCTCTTGATGGTGCGCTTGTCGGCGATTCATCAGCTGTTAAGGCAAGCGTAAGGCAATATGAACTTTTATCAAAGCAACTTGTAATTTCACGTCGCCACATTTTATAGTTGCCTAGATATGAATACATGATCTCATGTGGGGGCGCCAGCGCGGAATGTGAGTCACTTGGCACAGTGCCAACTGCGTAGGCGCGCCTCACGTCCCGCCTGCAAACAGTCAGAGCTGTTTTGCTTTCACCAAAGAAAGAAAGAAAGAAAGAAAGAGAGAAAGAAAGAGAGAATGAAAGAGAGAAAGAAAGAAAGTGAAAAGAAAGAAAGGAGAAAAGAAACAGAAAAAATCACAGCATATCCACGGAGTGCATGATGGTGAGTGGGGCTAAGCGTCCGTACGTACGTACGTACGTCTGTCTGTGCGACCAACCGTGCGTCCATCCGCTCGTTCGTCGATACGTCCATCCGTCCGTCCATCCATCCGCGCGTCTGTTCCTGCGTCTGTCTGTCTGTCTGTCTGTCTGTCTGTCTGTCTGTCTGTCTGTCTGTCTGTCTGTCTGTCTGTCTGTCTGTCTGTCTGTCTGTACGTCCATGCATCCGTCCGACCATCTAGTGAGCACTCCAAGTACCGCCATCTCGCATCTTTTCATCATATAGTCAGCATATAGAACTACCGCCATCCAGCGGACATTCCAAGGACTAAACGAGAGGTGGCACTCGCGCACTTTCTTACGGCCTGCGCTTCGTGCCTACTTCCCACCCTTCACCGCCTCTAGTTCATAGCTATATACTAGTTCACTATTTTCATGGCTCGCGGCCTAACCCTCGAAAACCTTGCTAAAACTATGGTGCGTAGAATAGGGACTATACTAAAACCAAGGAGGTTATGCACAGCGAGTTTAACGTGGCAACCATTTCTGGTCAGATAGTGCTCAAAGTGCGTCCTTCTGATACTAGTTTTTTTTTTTTTTTTTTGTAGTAAGCACCAAGCTCAAGGGACATTTTATTGGAGATTAAGACACCAATACTCGTCTCTGTAAATCATTTCATCAGAAACAACTATATATTTATTTACGATTAACGTGCGTGGGTTTCCTCCTCAGTTGGAAAGGGTGCGCGCGTGCCTCTAGTCCGGCCGTGGTGGTGGCTACCTACTACTATGACCACTACTACATGCATCGCGGACGCACGACCTACGGCATAGAGAACTTCGCCCCCCCCCCAAAACAGCCAGGCCTGCGCTAAACTGTTACAGCGAAAGCTGGAAGAGTGACCTTCAAGAGCCTTTTTACAGCGAAAACAGCTATGATATTGGAGCACGGGTGACGCTCGGCGCCGTAGTTGTCCGCCACCACCGCCGGTGTCCGTAACCAGTATCGAAAAAAAAAACAACTCAGCAAATAAAAAACATCAACCACACAATGAGTCGAACCTGGTTCCGCTGCTTGCCAGCCTAGTATTCTACCACTGAGCTATGCCAGTGCTTCAACTCTATTCCAAACTAGCCTTTGGCAGGCTTGATGTCGGGAAAGTAAACGCGTATATATAACTAATAAAGCGTTTTAGAACATCAGAGCAACAACCAGGCGCCACACAATGCGAATTGCGTAACGAGTGGGTCGTCCCATGCTCAAACTGTGGCGCATACCCACTTCAGGCATAATTCTTCGTCATCGATCCTCAGCCACTGCATAAAAAAAATGCACAAAATACCTAACAAGTGAGTAGCGGATACCACGCTTCTCCAAAGAATGACTAAGGATAGGATATTGAACACTGCCCTACTACACAAAAATTATTAATATTTACGACGTAGTGGGTACCCAGTAGTGTGCTTGTAGCAGTTACCTAAAGAGCAATGAGAAGAGGTCCTGAAAGACCGCTCTTCTAGCTATCGCTGTGACTGTGCTGCGCATTCCGCGCAGGCCGGGCGTTTTTGTTGTTGTTGTTGTTGTTGTTGTTGTTGCTGTTGTTGTTGTTGTTGTTGTTGTTGTTGTTGTTGTTGTTGCTGCTGCTGCTGCTGCTGCTGCTGCTGCTGCTGCTGCTGCTGCTGCTGCTGCTGCTGCTGCTGCTGCTGCTGCTGCTGCTGCTGCTGCTGCTGCTGCTGCTGCTGCTGCTGCTGCTGCTGCTGCTGCTGCTGCTGCTGCTGCTGCTGCTGCTGCTGCTGCTGCTGCTGCTGCTGCTGCTGCTGCTGCTGCTGCTGCTGCTGCTGCTGCTGCTGCTGCTGCTGCTGCTGCTGCTGCTGCTGCTGCTGCTGCTGCTGCTGCTGCTGCTGCTGCTGCTGCTGCTGCTGCTGCTGCTGCTGCTGCTGCTGCTGCTGCTGCTGCTGCTGCTGCTGCTGCTGCTGCTGCTGCTGCTGCTGCTGCTGCTGCTGCTGCTGCTGCTGCTGCTGCTGCTGCTGCTGCTGCTGCTGCTGCTGCTGTTGTTGAACTCATTGGGTAGCTGTTACAAGCACCCTTGGAGGGTATACCCACTCCGCCATTAATCATTGTGTAATAGGCAGGCATTCACTACACCATCCTTTGTCATTCTTCGGAGAAGCGTGGTACCCGCTGGACACTTGCAAGGAACTTCGTTCGATTTTGGTGTGCCGTGGCTGGCGACGTTGAACAATTATGCCAGAAACTTTTGTAATGCCCACAATCTACCACAGTGTGAAAGGCGCTACATTTATTAGGAGGACACGATCAATCTTTTGTGAAGGGTTGGAACATTCGGCGACCCACTCGTTTGCGCAATTCGCATTATCTCACATCTGGTTGTTCCTTTGCTGTTCTATGACGCTTTATTACTCATATTAGCGTGATTCCTTTCCCGACATCAAGCCTGTCTAGGGCCAATTTTCAAGAGAGTTCCAAGCACTGGCGTGGCTAAGTAGTATAAAACTAGGCTGACACACAGGTGAGCCGGGTTCGTATCCTTTTGAGTCCTTGGTGTATTTTATTTACTAACTTTCTCTTCTTATTTCGTGTGATAGTGGTTACAGACACCGGCAGCGGCGGACAACTACTGCGCGCACGTGACCCGTGTTCTGATCTCATAACAGATTTCGCTGTAAAAAGAAAGGAACAAAGAAGGGAAAAAAGGAAGAAGTGCCTCAAGTCCATAGGCGTGAAGCTTCGCTCGCCTTCATGTTCCCAACAGGAAAAGAGCTCTTGAATTTTTCTTCAGGCATTTAACAAGATATGATAAAGCTCTCCCTCACCACCATCCTTTTATAACATACGCGAAGAAACGTGCCGAACCATCCCCATCGGAAAGAGTACGCGAAGGCGCCATGGAAGTGTAAGCCCAGCGGGCGCTTCGCTTAAAACTGGGACATCCGCTTTCAGCATGCAAAAAAAAAAGCGCCTACGTGCAGTCCTACGTTTAAAAAGCGACTTTTTTTCGACTGCAAGAACCCGAAACACCACGAAAATTTCGCTTCTTTAACTGATACATAAAAGCAGCACTCAGTGGAGAAGCCTCGCACTTTGCACGGCAGCGCTCTTTATGTTCTATTCACCCTCTCATCCTTCTTTTTTTTTTCCCTATTAGTTACACCTGCAAGGTGCTCAATGTTGTCTTGTGGGGGCCGTGAACGTGATTACTTGAATTCTTTTACTGCCTTGTCTTTTTCTTACTAGATTTCTTCAGAAAGCCGCGAAGGCAGACATTTGCAGTAAAGTAAAATAAATTACTTTGCTGCGCGATCTCCTCTTCGCAGGTGTTTCTCGTCCGCGCAAGTTGTAGGGTAGAAATCTCTTTTTATTTAAGTTTGCTTTATGTGTTTCCCTTTTTTTCACCGCCGCATTAGAACTTTGCCAGCCGCGGATTTGTGGAGGTATGATGAAACTTTATTTATTCCTCCAATACCAAGCGTCTCTGCAGCTGCAGAACCTTTACTTCAGCACCTTTCATTTATTAATGCTGCGTGACTACATGTGCCAATGTCGGGACAGTTTTGTTTGCTTACTTGCCTTCTGGTTCTTTCTCTCTCTCTTCTTTCTCTCTCTATTTGGTTTTGTTTAGCTGGTGGGGCCTACAGCTGTGTTGGGTGTTCGCACGGGGACAATAAATAATAATAAAAGATGCATAACAGAATACGCAGGCCTTTCCATTTCAATCTTACAAAAGCAGACTAAAGCGGAAGGTAAATGTCATCGTGCTATTACCATGCACTGGGAGAGCAGAGAAGCAGCCGTTCGTGTCTTTGCGCTATAACTGTTTGTAAAAGTAAGGGCAGGTAATTTTAATGTCGGAGACACTTTAATGATAATGATGAGGGGCCAGATAAAAGCAGCCACCGCTTACAAACAGATGTACATTTTGGGGGTGGGGGAGTAGAAGAACTTCTGAGGTACTTTTGTTATGGTTCAACAACCTCCGCAAGTGATGTATTCTTTCTAAAGAAAAAAAAATGTAGTGCAAAACAGCACTGGGGCAGACAAGGTGCATTAGACTGGTGCTTGTCTGTACTTGTGTTATTTCTCGCTACACTTTTACATTCAGAAACCATACAACTAGAACATCATCTGTTCGTTTGAATTGCATAGTAAGCTTTGTCAAGGAACCACTCGTTTGTTTAAGAATTGATTCGAGAATACAAGGCAAGTGTCCACGAAGCTACTTTCTGAAATGCCTTCTGCTATTAGCCATCATCTGGTGGTAGTCGTTTTGTCATCAAACCGGTCATCACTGTCGATCTGCGAAACAATTCGATTCACCTTGATTATTTACCACAAGCTTTTACCAATATTCATTTACACGTAAGGAATATAAATTATGGTCAATGAGAAATAACAACGCTGTATACACGTGTACTCTACGTTGTGCAAACAAAATAGTGGGTACCGGAGAAGTCACAACCTACGCGCATCAAGGGCTACATACACCAATGTGGTCTTGAGGTCTGCCGGTGGCGTGCCTCATATCAGATGCATCCAAAGTCTCACCAGCATGCTAACAAAGTAGTGTACCTACATCATGAAATAGCCCTTTGCTATTTCGAGCTAAATGAGTGGAATAAGTAAAGCGCCGCTTATTCTCGTTTGTTCAATACCAGTGCTGCTCCGGAAGTGTGGATTCTCCTAGAGACATTTGCAGATTCCACATTTCCACGGTAAATCAAAACTACTGCAGAACGTAACCTCCAAGATTCCGCGTTGGCCTGCTTATTCGACAGTCCTCCGGACCTTGAATCTGATCTCCCTTTACGCGTTTATCATTACAAACAGTTATGTGAGTTCTTCGCGCCACTTTTTTCGAATAAATTGGTCAGCAGCGGGAGAAGCGAGCTGTAAACACACTTTTAAGATAACACAAGTCTGACGTCAGGCACTGCGGTCACCGATTCTCTCAGGTTCGACACCACTGCACGGAATCACCGACCAGCAGGAGCGCGATATGCTCGCCCGGGCATGACTCATTCCAGCGCGTGCCATCGCAGAGGAATGTGGGATTCCTGAATGCGGAACGCTTTCACCTCGCACCCCTTCCTCGCCATGCTTGTGCGTATGCAGCGACGTGCGTTAAGTGTTGGTTCGTTGAACGTTTGTGTGGGTTCTTTTGTTGCCTTCAAAGCCTGGCATATTCTGTCACTATCATCAGCTTATACAACTCTGTCGCGTGGGCTCAAGCATTTTGCGTGAGGCGCTACGGTTTTGAGAAGAAACAAACGAATCAGTAAAGAAAACCAGCGGGCCTCTCTGAAACAAATGACCGCGGTGGCAGTTATGTATATTTTAGAGAAAGAAAACTAAAACAGTGCGTAGCTGCTAAGCCTGTGGGAAAATTTACTACTTTCTTGTGGAAACGTCAGCAGTTGTTTATCTTGCTTTTTGTGACTGAACAACGCGAACAAGTGCCGAGGCGAATGGATTGATTAAGGACCGTGTGTCTATGACGATGGTGTATGCTCCAGAGTGCTTTTAGGTTCACTATAAATCGTTTATAAACGCTAGTCATGGGCACAGTTAAAACTGCAGCATTTAAAAAATAATTTCTGCATAACAACCGGATGATGCCTGAAACTTTTACACGCTGATGCGAACCTCACTGTTCTTGAGAACTGTGGGAGTCATCGAGAGTTACAACTTGTTGCTATATTATTACATAAGATTGCTACCAATGACGTTTCTTGGTTTAACATTTGTATGATGGATTTTAAGAATAAGCTGCTGAGGAAGGTCAAATAAAGGTGTAAGGACTCCGACTACCCGGCAGGTAACAGACAACGAATGGGCTTCAACTCATTTCTATGGTACCTGAAGGAGTACAGCTGCTAGCGTTCATCTTATCTTTTTGTTTGTTTGTTTGTTTGTTTGTTTGTTTGTTTGCTTGTTTGTTTGTTTGTTTGTTTGTTACCGGGCATGCTTTGCGGCAAGTTTCCTTAATAAAATTTCTTGATGCGACCCTAATTCCGAGATTAGGTGTCTGTTAGTGGTACTAGCACGTTGACGTTTGTTTACGCTGGTGTATCCCCTAAGTAAACTTCGTATTTCGCGCGCTGCAGAAGCGAATCTCAGAGGCCACCTATAGAATGAAGCACGTGGTTGAGATCTGCTCCGCCAGGTGCCGCAGTGACTACAGGTGCTTACAAATTTTGAATGAACTCAGACCATTAATTTTCACTAAGTACTCTGGGCCTTATCTTCAATAATATTGTAACGCGGACTGAAAGAGCGAAGAAGAAGAAGGGATCGGACGCTCTCGAGCGATGGTGATTCGGCAGTGACGGTAGAGCGCTGACATTTTTTTCAGTGTAAATAAACCCATCACATCCGTAACAGCTTTGGTGGAGCGGTGCTGGGTGACTTGCCATCCTGGACCCCGCAGCAGAAGTTCTTCGAAGAAGCAGACGCTTAGCTGGGCTACCCCCGGACAACATCAGCATGAACGACGACACAGCAATCCCATTGACGCACTACGCTGCTGCATCCACCAGTGCCACCGACACGGCACAAGGTGGCCGTCGACCTCGACAACCAGACTACTGGGCACCCGAGCCACGAATTTTCTCAGGTAAAACTGACGAAGACGTGGACGCTTGGCTAAAACACTTCGACAGAGTGAGCCACTACTACGAATGGGGCGCACCGGCGAAGCTCGTGAACGTAGTATTCTTCCTTGCCGGGACAGCCTTGATTTGGTTTGAGAAACATAAACATGTCCTCCCCACTTGGGATATATTTGTTAAGGAACTGAAGGCCTGCTTTGGGGCACGAGTTTCATGAAAAAGAAAGCTGAGCAAACGCTGTCACGTAGGGCTCAGTTGCCCGGCGAGACATGCACAACCTACATTGAAGAAGTATTGAAGCTTTGCGGGATTGTCAACGCAAATATGTCTGACGAAGACAAAGTCGGTCATTTGTTAAAAGGCATCGCCGAGGACGTGTACAATTTTTTGATACCAAAAGAAAACTTGAACACTCCTTCGATTTTCAGGCAGCAGTGTCGCGCAATCGAGGCGTTGAAGACCCGGAGAATTCTACCTAAGTTCGGGCGCTTGGACAATGTTCCCACTGTCGCAAGTATGGACGTCGCCACCTGCGAAGACATTTCCTTCCTCGTACGTCGGGTAGTTCGAGAAGAGCTCGTACGACTTCAAGCAGGTGACGTTCACCACCAATGCTCGTTCGCCCCGTGCCCCGAACCACCTTCCTACTGGATGCGAGAGCGCCACGTCGAAAACCGACCACGCACAGAAACTGCAGATTTTACCCCGCGGCTTCCATTTTCACCGACGGGTCGTGGCCACCACCGGATGTCATCATCTCGACGTGCCGCTGCGGACCTCCGACCGTCGTCAACCAGGCCTCTACCAGAAGATTACTATGCGTCATCACAAAATGTTCCTGCGGAGCACGACCCGTCTCCGCGTACTTCTGCCACCTCTGCTCCTGCTAATGTAAGCCGACAAGTCCCCGTTTGCTACACATGTGGTCTCCCAGGGCATATTTCGCGCTTCTGTCCCAGACGGCCGCCTGCACCACCATGTTTTTCGATGTATTCGGCTCGTATGTACGAAACGCCTGTGCCGCCACGTTTTTCGACGCACCCGCCTCGTATGCACGAAACCTGGACCTCTCACTCGGCCGACCACCGTCCCCAACAGCAATGGCCTAACGAATTTCGCAGCGAGTCCCCCGCTTCCGAACGAAGCCTGACGCCGCCTCCGACACGGTCCCGCCGGTCGCCGTCTCCGCGTCGTCGGTCACCTTCCCCGCATCAGCTGGGAAACTAACTGGTGCGACCGATGGAGTTGCGGTCGTGGGAAGGTCAGTTTCGCCAATTCCTCCTTCTGCTGTGATGTTGATGAACAAAGTGCGTGTGTGTATAGACGGTGTAGATACTCTTGCTCTTGTAGACACTGGTGCTGCTGTTTCAGTTATGAGCCTTCGTTTCAAACATCGTTTCTTGGGTCACAAAGTTATGTTCGCGTGGAATCGTAAAGAAACTTTTCGTGGAGTTGGAGGCGAAGCGTTATGCCCTGTTGGTATTTGTTCAGTTGTACTCACGATTGGTGGACAAAATTTCCTAGTTGAATTCACTGTACTGGCTCGCGCAACTCATGACGTCATTTTAGGGATAGACCTCCTTCATGAATGCGGCGCTACGCTTGACTGTGGAACTGGAGAGATTCTTCTGCAAAGTACGTTGCCCACTGCAATAGTTGACGATTTTCCGACTCTGCCCATCGATGCTCTTTCGTTGTCTGAAGATGTGACGATCCCTGGTCGGAAGGCATTGTTTGTACCCGTATGCTGTTCCCATGTCCACTCAGGACCCTGCACTGGACTTGTGGAGCCTGATCATGCAAACGCCATAAAGAAGAATGTGCTGGTCTCACGGTCTGTCCTTACAGCCATCGACGGACATGCTTGCTTGTGGGCGCTCAACGCAGCCTCAGAGCCTGTTGTTCTACCAGCCGGATTCAAACTGGGAACGTTCGAGGAGCAGGCCACAATTGACGTCAGAATGGTCTCAGAGTCTCCAGCCATCAGTCAGACTGCGCTCAACAACTCAGCCGAGATTAAACCTATAATCAATAAGTCGTCGCCTTCTTCCGAGCAGAATGTCCTTGAGGAGGTACTTACACGCTACGCGGGAGTCTTTGATTTCGCTCAAAACAAGCGTTGTTCCATGTTGCCCGAATCCCGAATGCACCACCGCATCAACACGGGAGATGCTACACCGATACGCCAGAAACCCTATCGCGTATCCCCGTCAGAGAGGCAAGTGATCGCAGATCAGGTCAACGACATGCTGCAGAAAGGCGTTATTCAAGAGTCAAGCAGTCCCTGGGCAGCTCCTGTTATATTGGTGAAAAACAAAGACAACTCTTGGCGATTTTGTGTAGACTACCGCCGTCTCAACGCCGTCACAAAGAAAGACGTGTATCCGCTACCACGCATCGACGATGCTGTTGATTGTCTGCACTCGGCCGCATACTTTTTGTCCATCGACCTAAGGTCTGGATACTGGCAAATACCAGTGCATCCGTCTGACAAAGAGAAGACTGCTTTTGTCACGCCTGATGGGTTATTTGAATTCAACGTTATGCCGTTTGGCTTATGCAATGCCCCAGCTACCTTCGAGCGATTCATGGACTCCATCCTTCGCGGCCTCAAATGGGAGATATGTATGTGTTATCTCGATGATGTAATTATTTTTGGCAAGACATTCCACGAGTACAACCATCGGCTTAGCGTTGTTCTAGATTGCGTCAAACAAGCTGGTCTCGTTTTGAACGCAAAGAAGTGTCATTTTGGTGAGCGTCAAGCCCTTGTGCTTGGATATCTAGTCGACTGGAACGATATACGACCAGACCCGCACAAAATCAGTGCTGTCCGAGACTTCAAGCAACCGACGTCTGTGAAGGATCTCCGTAGCTTCGTAGGCCTGTGTTCTTATTTTCGTCGGTTTATCAAAGACTTCGCCCAGCTGGCTCATCCCCTGACAGAGTTGCTCCGCAAAAACGCCCCGTTCCGATGGACCGTTGAGTGTGAGGCGGCTTTCGAGCAGCTGAAGTATTTGCTTACTTCCGGGCCCCTCTTGTGCCATTTCGACCCGGAGGCACGCACGGAATTGCATACAGATGCTAGTGGTATCGGTGTTGGTGCCGTGCTAGTTCAATATCACGACAGCCGCCAGCACATCGTGGCGTATGTAAGTCGTACTTTGACTAAGGCGGAGAGGAATTATACGATCACCGAACTGGAATGTCTTGCAGTTGTTTTCGCCGTCCAAAAGTTCAGACCTTATTTGTACGGCCGGCAGTTTAAGATCGTCACAGATCATCATTCGCTTTGTTGGCTTGTCGGACTACGGGACCCAGCTGGTCGGTTGGCTCGCTGGGCCTTACGGCTTCAAGAATATAATTATTCTGTGACCTACAAGAGCGGTCGATGTCACGCAGATGCCGACTGCTTATCTCGTCTTCCATCTCCGACTGTGGATGCTGTTGATGATGATTTCGACAACTACCTGGCCGCAATCTCATCCAACTTCCCAAATTTGGACGTCTTCCGTCACGAGCAACAGCGTGACCCTTCGTTGAAACCAATGATTGATGTGGCTCGTAGCTCTAAACGCACCACGTCATTCGTGATTCATGATGCCCTACTATATCGCAAGAATTACTCCAGCCATGGCTCCACACTACTCCTCGTCGTGCCAGAATGCCTGCGTCTTGTGGTATTCCAAGCCATGCACGATGACATCACGTCTGGGCACCTTGGATTTGCCCGAACGCTTCACCGTATCCGACAACGTTTTTACTGGCCTCGACTCTGGAAGACCACCAACCACTACGTCGCAAGTTGTGATGTCTGCCAACGCCACAAACAACCTACCACACAACACCATTGGCCGGCCCACTGCAGCCGGTTAAGCCACCGACATCACCATTCGAAAAAGTCGGCATAGATTTACTGGGCCCTTTCCCCAAGTCTACCACCGGCCGCCGCTGGATTATTGTGTGCGTAGATTACCTGACGCGGTATACTGAAACGATGGCGGTTGCTTCAGCCACATCATCTGATGTGTCATGGTTTCTTCTACACTCGATCATACTTCGTCACGGGGCCCCTCGTGGGGTGATAAGTGATCGCGGCTGGCAGTTTACCGCTGACGTTGACGAAGAGTTGCTACGGCTTTGTGGGTGTCAGTATCGCCATTCCACGCCATACCACCCTCACACCAACGGCCTCACTGAGCGCACCAATCGTACCATCATCAACATGATTTCAATGTACGTCGCAGCGTATCACAAGAACTGGGATGCCGTATTACCTTTTGTTACATACGCCTTTAATACCGCTAAACACGAAGTCACGGGTTATACGCCTTTCTTTCTTCTCTATGCTCGTCATCCCCAAAGTTTTCTTGACACCATACTTCCTTTTTCGACGAACGAAAACGCCAGTGTCGTGCAGACTTTGTGTCACGCCGAAGAAGCTCGCCGACTTGCTCGGCTCTGAACTCTTTCCGCCCACGCTCGCGCGAAAGACCGTTACGACGCAAAACACCCGCCCGTGACTTTCGCTGCAGGTGATTTGGTCTGGCTGTGGACGCCCGTTCGAAAGAAGGGACTTTGCCAGAAGTTTCTTTCTAAGTACTCAGGACCATTCGTCATTTCTCAGTGCCTAAGTGACATCACTCATGCTGTTGCGAAAGTGACAGCTCAGAACCGGCATTCGCGCAAGACGCAAATTGTGCACATTGCCCGATTGAAGCCCTACAACAACCGATCGTTTCTACTCGCTCGGTGAGCTTCGTTTGGCCCGGAGGGAAATGTAACGCGTACTGAAAGAGCGAGGAAGAAGAAGGGATCGGACGCCCTCGAGCGATGGTGATTCGGCAGTGATGGTAGAGCGCTGACATTTTTTTCAGTGTAAATAAACCCATCACATCCGTAACAATATTATGCTCTGATATCTCACGTATCAAATATAACTCTTAACCATGAATTTCTATTTTTTAGAAGACGCTCTAGGGATCTTCTCAAAAGCGGAAGTAAGTGCTCAGTCAGATGCATGTTAGGGCGGGAAGTGGGAATGTCAGTCAGTCTCGTACGCTAAAAAACATGCCAACATATTTGCGCTCTCAGTTGAATCACTGTCACCTGCAGTCTTGCTAGACGAGATAAATAAAGACAAAGCCATCCGTTCCTCTTCGAGGATTGATTCACCACACATTGTGCCGCAAACTTGACTGCGAATCTGGAGGACTCTTTGTAGAGTTCGCCTGCAGAGAAGACTTATCGTACATAGACCTAACTCGTCTGAAGCTGCCCCCACCTCGTCGACGAGATGCTCCCCAAGTTCCGGCCGGGCGAACGTGTTTTCCTTCTAATCCCTGAACAACGCCGCCGCCTCGTCGGGGGAGAGCGGCGGCACTTCCTACAAGACCGGAAGGATGCTTGCTCGCGTTGTCCCACCCTCGCAACAGCAAGGCGCACAATTTCGATAGAAGAACTGCGTGGTTAGCGAGAATGGGAGAATCCCGACGAGAACACGCACCCCTCGTTTTCCGCCCTTCCTGAAAAGAAAGCGGGAATCGGGGATGTGAAATAGGGAGAACCGGGATGACGGAGGGGTGCGGATGTAAGGGATGAACATGCACAAGCGTTCCGGTGCTGTCACGGGCAGTCAACATACATGTCAGTCTTCAAAAAGCGGGAAAGTTCGGAAAATGAAAAGTGAAAAAAGGGAGAGGGGGTGGGAGAAGGGCTGCAGTGCAATAAGTGCTTCCTTACTCCTCCATTCGTGAGCAGAATGCTCGTTGAGTCAAGATTGCTTTGCGAAGGCGACTATTTTGCGATTGCGGGAGCGCTGTTGTGTTTGGTAAAGCTCGGGGTGCTGGTGAACTGTTAGAGCGAGTTCTGTGCGTGTTCACATTAACCGTATTTCGTTATTTTTTACATAACAGCCAGGTTCTTGTATAAGGGAGGGCTTTTTTTTTGCATGCGTAACTTTTAGCAACCCATGTTTTATAAGATAGATCTGTGCTGTGTAACATCTGTTCGCTATAGTATACTAAACCAGTAATCGGACCTCGGGCATCGCTTTCATGTCACCGCTGTCAAAGTACACTCTTCTCGTCGCACAAACACTCGTGCAAGACACGAATCCGTCCATCCATCGACGTTCCTTGAAAGCACAAAGTATTTTTCTTACACCTTGGCAAGAGCCCAATCGATAATCTTGCTCGTAAAATCATAAAAGAAAGTCCATTGATACCACTCCCCCGTGTAGGATATCAGAGTGGATGCGTAAGCTTGCCCTCTCTTTCTTTCCTTCACATCCTTACCCGCCCGACGTAAGGGCTGCATAGACCGCTTGCTTGATTGCTTGTACCACTGTTCTCGCTCTTGCCCACAGAGGAGGATTGGCCCAGAAGCCGGTGGTTAATGTATACATGCAAAACACGTTCATGTAACACCGCTTCCCACCGTGCGGGGTATCGGCACCAACTCCCTTTTTCTTTCTTCCTTTTGTTACGTCATTTTACTGGTCACCAATGCAATGTGTATCTACACATTATTACGCATTTCCGACAATCTCTTCAGATAACTAACGTGGTTGCTTGGGCGAGTTGGTACATGATTCACATTAAAAAAAAACAGCGCCAATAACGAGGGACAAGAAAAGAAGGAGACAGACAGCGGCACTTCAAATAACCTTCACGCTAGCACACTTCCCAGCAGAGCAAACGTGCCCATGGCAACGCAAAAAAACGTAATAATCAGCTCCATAAACAAAGGATGCACCGCCTGGCGAATTTCATTGTCCGTACTACACTCTACTTTCGCTAAGCGAAGCTGGAGTAAGGCTCTATAAAAAAAAAGAGAGGAATAAAACAAATATTCACAAAAGCGATCGCTTAAAATCAAACCACCGTTAGTGCGAGAACCGTGGCTATTCGGATAATTTTATGCTTCGCAGATTCCTCTTCGTAATTCACTATTTATATTCACAAATTAATGGAAGTACAAGCAGTTCCCGTTCTAAAGAAAAAAGAGAGGGCCGGGAAGGGAGCACTATTTAAAAAAATAAGATGCGAGTTTAGAGGTTGAAGAGCGTGAATGTGCGTAATAAAGCAATAGACTGAGACGGGCAAAGAAGGGACGCAATCACAGGACACCCACATCGCCGATCTACCTGCTTCACCACTGGGCTTGTGTCGTTTCGTTTGCAGCTTTGAATAAAAATGCATGCGGTTATTTTTATATCGGTGAGAGTCGTAATTGCACGCACAATGAAAGAGATAAAATCTTGTTCAACGGTAATGGAATACCGTACGCAGCTGCTTGAAAGCAACTTTTTAGTTGTTGCAAGACGTGATATAGCGTGCGCCTCCCGCCTGTACGCATCAGTCTTGGAAGCCATAGCTATTTACAGTGGTTCATTGCAAAGTAATTGGGGAGAGGGTAGTGGATTCGCGCCTCTGAAAAAGAGTTTCTGCAGCAGTGATGGTGACAGAACAACAGTCCGTAGAAGGAAAAAACTCACAGCTTAAAGGTGAAGCAATGAACGCGATAGCAACAAATTGTAAGGTCATGCGGAGAATGAAAAGCAGATCGAAACGTGCCCCGCGTTTCTCACGCACAAATGGCACACAAAACGTACTCTTAGGTACAGATGAACGCGAATAAGTATCCCGGTTGTTACTTCACTGTGTCCGAAAAGCGCGCCCTTTTTGAACGGAGACTTCGCAACAATTGCAGTGACCTTTGTGCCCCTGGTAACTTCAAAAGAATCGTTCTGGTGAAAACCCAAGGCCAACCAAGACGTATGATTGTACCCACCGTGAGATAAGCGCACGAATTAGAGTCCACCCTGGTCACGGTCACGCTTCGCGGGGTGAAGTACGCGTGGGAGATGAGAGCGCGCGCCGCCGCGCCGTGACGATGTGGCGACGTGCGCACATTGCGCCATCTTGCTGGTAGTGCTGAAAACATGACAGTTCCCCCCAAGATGCCTGTAACCAGCGATAAGTGGTATATATAAATAGCTTTTCGTTTGAACGTTGGAGGAGGTGCTCTTTCGTGGCTCAGTGGTTAACGCATCGCACACGCTCTTCAGAGGTTCCACGTTCGATTCCACGCGTCGCAGTCTTTTTCTGAACTATTTTGCTTTCTTACGTTTTCGTGTATATAGATACGTATGCATATACAGTGAGTAACGGTGACGCCGATGTCGACGCCGACGCTGGCGGCAAAATCCAGCCGAGAGTGTCCGTATAACTGCTATCACCATAAGCATTGGGGTATGAAGTTGCCGATAAAGGGATCATGGTGGTCCGCAAGGTAACTGTATAGCGATTCTAATCACATACCTGGTCTGTAATGTATCAATGGTCTGTAATGTGTTAAAAAATAAAAACTTCCTTAACCATTCATTGCATTCCTGTTTGTCATGCTCAATGAATGTGACCAAGACGTCAATATAACCTACTATTATGTCACAACACTTGGCGCGACTAGCAATAAAGCTCCTGCTATATCTCTACGCAGGTGTGCTGGGCGTCGTGGTCACCGAGGTACGGCTCCTGTCGGACAGCAACAAGACGCAGTACGTTCTTCAGGGCGAGGGTGCCACGCTGCTCTGCTTCTTCGTGCTGTCGCCGGGAGAAGACCTGCGCCGCGTCCTCTGGTTCAAGGACGGCGCCGAGGTGTACGTGTGGCGCAAGGGACGTCGTCCGCTGGCGCGCAACCTGTTCGACAAGCGCGTCGACCTGAGCAACCGCTCGCCGTCCTTCATCACTATCCTTAGCGCTCACATGTCGATGCAGGGAAACTACACGTGCAAAGTCGAGACGGATCTGGGAACCTCGCAGAACGATTTCTTCCTCACCGTCATCGTCGGTGCGTACCTCTTTCTTATTTTTTCCCTATCCCCTTCTTACCCAGTCCCCAGTGCAGGGTAGCGAACCAAACATTTACCTTAACAGCCCTGCCATTCCTCACTATTTACTTGTCTCTCTCGCCCCCTCTCTTTTGAAGAAGCCAGGAAATGGTGTTTTCATTTAGGTGAGCCGACGTCATTGCGTCGTCGTAGGTTGTTGTTGTTGTTGTTGCTGTTGTTGTTGTTGTTGCTGCTGCTGTTGTTGTTGTTGTTGTTGTTGTTGTTGTTGTTGTTGTTGTTGTTGTTGTTGTTGTTGTTGTTGTTGTTGTTGTTGTTGTTGTTGTTGTTGTTGTTGTTGTTGTTGTTGTTGTTGTTGTTGTTGCTGTTCAACTCATCATCTTATCAGTTCACTCTTTCTTAACCTCCTTGTTGGGTATAGCCAAACAGACGCTGTGCTAGATTGAACTGCCTTCCTGTTCTCTTTTGTTCATGCTCTCTTTCTCTTGATGTTAAAAACATCGATATATTATACCACGACACTCTGTAAACATACTTGAGCCAACATAGATCACATTGCACCAAAACACTTTACATTCTGGATATTTTGCTATTCGGGTGACGTAAGAGTACGTGAGTAAGTGAGGCGACATGAGAGTGTCACTACATGCTACTCGAAGCCATAGACGACAAATTAGAACCATTTTCTATCACTGTGAATTTTCAAACGATGTCATAGGGGGAGCTTTAGACGAGCACCCAGGGAAATGGAAACTTTGGTTTGTGAAATTCGCCGAATTGTAAAAGGCGCAATGTAAGCCTACGCGCCGAGCGAAGAAACTTTTACTAAGGCATTTGCGCTCGGAGGAAAACACCAAAGTGAACTGAAATGCTGCCACACAGCCCGCAAGTTCATTTTTCAGCCACGTTAGCCGGTTAAAGTTGTCTAAGCTCTCGACGGCTCTCGGGGAGAAGAAAGTCGTTCGTGGATTCAAACTCGTGGAAGTGAATAGGAGTCTTGCTTTTCCAAAAGCAGTTGTAGAAGCATATTGCGTCTTGGTTTGTTTTTTTTTTTTCAATATAAGAAGAGGTAGGATTACATTTTGCGACAGCGTCTAACGTAGGCAGCCTCTGAAAATAACTTTCAATAAAACCATGCTCAAAACTTATACCAATGATAATAGGAGGCTGACAAGAAGCTTCATTTCACGAAGGGTCTACGTGCTAACGAAATGATTCGTGTCTGCTCATATACGGACGCTGGAGTGTCGTCAAGATCTCATATCTTGCGCCCCTTTCTGCATGCCGATCATCTTGTATCATCGTTATATTTCACAAGAGGCGCTTTTCAAAATGTTTAAAGGTTCCTTTTCTTTTCGTGCATAACGACTGAAAGTTCATTATTTTGGAAGTACCGAGCAATTCTAACACGAAAAATTCCTGTCTATAACGTTTTTTTTTTTGATGACTATTGAATACGAAACAGTTATTTAAACAACACCTTACTGTGATGTCATGCAGCTATCGCATACTTTTTTTCAGAAAGAAATCTTTGTGGTATACTTGACAGAAATTCCCTCTTGTAGAGACCAAGCTCTGACGCTATAACCACTTTGCTTGGCGAGGCATGTTTTCATTGATTAGGAAAGTTCGAACTATCATTTCGTATCATGTTACACTGCCCTTTAATCCATTTTCTCAAGCAAATAACGATTGCGTACGACATATTGTATTGATGCTTCAGCTAGTGAAATATAAATGCTTCAGCCGAAATTTTCATAGCCATAAAGTAAGTGTACGTATACATACAAGGCCTGTATACCAAAGCTGTAAGATATATTAGCATAGAAAAACACCTTTCGATTTGAATTTCCGCGTTGGTCAAAATAGCAAATATTTTTGCAGTGTGCTGGTAAAGATATCTTTTATTTATTTATTTATTCATTTATTCATTTATCTTTTTATTATAACCAGATTAGCTTCCACTTTGCTACCCTTATTTTATTACACGTAATGTTCCAAAGCTCCCCACTATAAAGTCCTTGACGTGAATTCTCTGCGGTGGGTGATCAATCTGATCATTATTATATGTCTAATATGAAACAAGAAGGCATCAGCTTAAGATAGTGCCAAATGAAATGAGCATTAACACCTACGAAAATTGAGGATCGACAAACGCAATAAGTGTTATGAAGGTGGCGAGAAAACGACACAGCACGATAAGCTTACTGTTGGCGACATCCAACCGAAAACAAATCCTGCCGAATACCTTCAATGATGTTACCAAAATAAATTATGGAAATGCGCGAGCCGAAGTGATGACGTGATTATGAGCCATATTGGAGAGAAAGGCTCCACATTAACTTCTACCTCTTCGTGTTCTTTGACGAGCAAGTAGAGTGTACTGGAACTGTAGTACAGGTGCCCCCAAAGTAAGATTGAGCACGTTAGCTGTGACCGGACTGGGCACAACATGCATGCCTGCGCGCTCTATCAGCAGATACGCTGCAGATAGCGAAAGTGCGCTGGCATATATGGCTGATATTCTCATGCTCGCTTTATCGCCGGTTTGAGCGACGCCGCACTGCTCCCATCACTGCTCGATAGTGGCGAAAGTTCTGGCATTGCCCAGCCACGGTGGTCAAGTGGCTAAGGTACTCGGCTGCTGACCCGCAGGTCGCGGGATCAAATCCTGGCTGTGGCGGCTGCATTTCCGATGGAGGCGGAAATGTTGTAGGCCCGTGTACTCAGATTTGGGTGCACGTTAAAGAACCCCAGGTGGTCAAAATTTCCGGAACCCTCCACTACGGCGTCTCTCATAATCAAATAGTGGTTTTGGGACGTTAAACCCCACAAATCAAAGTTCTGGCATTCTCGGCATTGCACAAAGCACACTCCTCCGAATATTTCTTCACGGCACGAGCAAACAAATGCATAAAGCATCGAGATCACAATTTCAAGCAGTGATAGTAGGATGGCTCGAGATGACGATAAGGTGGCCATCAGAACATCGGAATGGATTGGCCGGATATGCCGAGGCACTCTCGCTATCTGCAGCGCACCTGCTGATAGGGTGCGCTGGCATGCAGTTGTGCACAACTGTGCCCAGTTAGGCGCCACTCACATGCCCTACTTTACTTGTCGCACGCTCTACTTTACCTAATTATTCCTCGTACCATTTGCACCCCAGATTCGTGCAAGGAAGACAGCTGGACGACGTTCTCTGACCGCGTCTCGTGCACGGAGACGGTGGAGCTGGACTGCGGTGGCATGTTCCCCAAACCTTCACCGGCGTGCGGGGTGTACAACGACCAGACGGGCGTGTACCTGAACACGGTGCCGTTCGACCGCGTCGAGCCGGCGGCCAACTCAACGTACGAGGTGCGGCTGCACCGAGTCTTCCAGGTGCGAGACTGGCTCACCTTCCGAAACTTGACCTTCCGCTGCCACATCATCGTCCTCGGCACCGACTGGAGATCCGGTATCACGCACAAGCTTTTCGGAGGTGAGCTCAAAGCAGACCCAATTTTATTCGGTCATCGACAACTGTAGCCATTTCGAAACATCCGGGCTTGTCAGCCATCGATAGTAGAGGCGAGACGCGAATTCTTAAAGAACTTTCGATTGACAGGTGGCTGTCGAGCAATCCCGAGTATTACTAAGGCATGCGGTGGTTCTGTGTGTTAATGCGGATCATTCCTTGATTTACACCACGAAATTAACGATCATTATCATGTTTTTCAGTCACTAATCATATCGGGTTCTTTGAATAGGAGAAGATTGCGTGTTCGATACTTGTATCGAGGTAAGTCTTTTCCGCGCAGAAATCTAATGCTTCACCGATAAGGCTACACACGCAGGCATAATCGTATGGCATCATTCAAAGCAAGCTTAACTAAAAAATTTACGTCATGTTGCGTGGAAAGTAGGAAAAAAACTACTACTACTAATACTACTACTCTTACTACTACTACTGCTGCTAATAGTAATATTAATAATAATATCCGAGGTTTAACGTCGCAAAACTTTTATGTGATTATTAGGGAAGATATAGTAAAGAGCTCTGGAATCTTTGATCATCTGGTGCTCTTTAACGTGCACTTACATCGCACAGTGCATGACCATCTACCATTTCTCCTCGATCGCGGTGCGACCGCCATGACCGGGATCGGACCCATGGCCTTTGGGTGAGAAGCTGATAACCATGACCTAACTCGACGAGAAGAAAGCGCAATCGACGAAAAGAAAGCAAGGAAGGAATGAAGGAAATAAGAAATAAATGAACAAGGGAAATGAAAAGAGGCAATCCCGTGCTTAGATCGGCTGGCCACCCGGCGCCGAGGAAAAGGGTTAGGAGATAAAATACTAGTTAGCGAAGTATTCAGTACCACCTTAATGTCCTGGTTAGTAACAAAACGGCGGAGTACCATAAGCCAGTGCTCGTGCCGTCGCTGTCATACTTTATTTGTCCTTTTACTCATGACTGTCACGCTCATGTCACTACACAGTCGCCTCACAGTACTACGAACCCACAAGAGCGTAAGTCTAATCAATGTTTCAAGTGCCCCTGAGTTGTGGTGCTTGCAGCATAAATGTCACTGAGCCATTTAGTGAGACTTCGAATCGTTAGTTTTTTTTAATCTTGAACTAATGGAAAGTCAAAATTTTTTGTACAATTCTTTTTTGTTTCTTACTTTTAAGAAGCAGTGCACTAACCACTTGTGTTTATATACACATAAGCTTGGTAGTGTAAATTCTTTTTTTTTTCTTTTTAACACTTCGGAATATTTTGAATATGCACCCCAGACGGTTCGAATGAAAGAAACCGATCGTCAGCCTTAACACCACGAATGTATTAAAAGTAAAGCATTAACGAAAAGATAGAGACAGATGGAAAGAAAGACAGCTAAGGCACGGCCTCTCTTTGTAGAAAAACGAAGGGCTGCATCGAGTTGAAATTGAGGACGCCGCATACTGTCCTGCCATTATGGCGCTATAGCGCGACAACATGGTAATTTATCTTCATTATTTTCATACTGCATCGTTAGCGCGAGAAACGCTTGCATATGAAACGAATCCGCCAGTAGGTGGATAGCACCCACCTTATTTTTAGATGACAGTTTTCTTTGAGCTCCAAAACGGGCTAGCTTTTTTCAAGTCTAGCGAATAGGCTGCGTCGCACAGCTCCTGAATAAACGATCAGGGGCCGCGGGGATATGTTAGGCATATTTTTTTAACGATTGCGGCTTCTAAGGAGTCCTAGGCCGGAAGCAAATTACCGAAGCGCTTGGTCTCAACTCGAAGGATGCATATAATTCATGCATCGGCTTTGTGTTCGACGTGCGCGCTAAAAAAATTAGGAATAAAATTCTTCTTGCAATATCTTGCTCCAGAACTAGGGCATTAGCATTTAGGCGGAATAACAAAAGGCGTTTTTAAATCTGGGGTCCTTTATTTTTTTCATTCGTTTCAGTACGCTCGCGATGTTTATGTGCATATTTTATTAAATCAATTGACTTAATTAGACATAAACTGAAATTGATATAATTCTATTTTCTGGAAATATAGACAGAGATCGCCGCTTCTGTAAGCCCGTAGACGCTGTGAACGAAACTTTCAGAGCGAGTCTGCCATTTTCATTGTATTTTGGGGGACTTAAAGCCATTAGGTAAACGTATTGCGCAGATTAAACTTCTGCATTCTACTTCATTCATTCATTCGGGGCATTTACATGAACCCACTTGAGCAGAAGCATGTCATTGTCTAACAGCTGGCCTAAGGACAAATTCACACACGGAATTCAAACCTCTAAAACTGACCATACAGCCGCCAGGGTGGTGTTCCTTCTCAGCAGAAGTGTCCTTGTACGCTTCTTCAAACCAACACGTAGGAGTCACAGTCAGTTAGAGCACTTTTCTATGACTTCAAACACAATACTAAATCTCGTTAGCAGCGATATCATACAGTAATGCTAAACCTGCTAATTCAATCGCCTTAACGAAGTCTAACTGGGCGAGAGTCACCCTTGCCTGACATGATACGTGGTTTTCTAAAGTTGGTTGTGTTGCATAACAACTGCTTCAAACAGCGAAGCTAACACAATATACTGCGCTGAAGCCTACTTGTCGCTCAACGAAGCAGATTGAGAATGAAAAGGGAGTACTGTCAGGAGACTCAGTGTGCGTTCCACAATGCGCGAGCGGGCCGTCCTCAGTCAAGGATGAATTAGCAAGGCCGGCAGGTGGGCATAACAAGGAGCTGTCATCAAGGCTACGTCACAAAAAGCACTGAAGGCCTGCCAGCACACTTAATATACATCTCGCTACTCTGCGCACGTATAATGAAAGACCACAGCGCAAGCCCCAACGCGGCGCTCCTTCCCACTCTTCCTACGCATTAGTGCACGACAAATAAGGCTCGTCGCGCTACACTCTGCGAGTTTTGTCGCATAACAGTTGTTTGGCGAAAAAAAGCAAGCCTTACGAAACCGATCATTATAGCAACTTGAATGAGACCCTGTCCAGTTTTGTACAGTAAGAGCGCGTTTTCTTTTTCAAGTAAGGGTGAAGAAAATAAAGGGAATAGATGAAATTACCCGCCCAGTATAGTGAAATTCACAAGCTGCATCGGAAAGAAGACTGCTTATCGCATAATCTTCAGCGACATCGACCAAGCGTAAACAATTCAGCTGCAATAGAGACGAATTTGTTTCTTCTTCACCAGCGATTGCAATGTGAGAGACCTAATCGTATGAAATAATTTTTTTGTGCAAGCGCAGATTATTCGTATTGACTCAGTATTTTTGTCTAGCGATCGAACACAACCACAATAGCTATGTGTGCACGATCACGCAATTCCTGCCTGTTTCCATTTTCTCCTGAGCTTGCGACTGCACATGCATTGGAATTAGACCCGAGCATGCTGCATTCATAATCAGACTCGCAGTTTTCAAACGCCGTGACGTGATTTGAAAGTATCAGATAGATACTGCAGATTCGATTAATGAAAACTGTACGCTGTCGTCGATAAAGTCTACGCCTAATGTGATTTCTCATTGCTTCCTCACTTTGCTTTTTTCCGCGCGCGAGCATTTTCGCGCTATTCTGAGTGCGTTTAGCGTACTAAAATGAAGAGAATCTATGCCTCCCGCAAAGCATGATCTCGGTCTGTCTGTCCTTCAATCGGAGTGGTCGACTTAACCCACTCAGTCGGATAGTCAATCATGAACACTTGCGAAGCCAAGCTTTAAAGCATGGGGTTAATCTCATGGACTTGTCTCGAAATTTCAAAACAACATATCGCTGAAACTCCAATGTCGTTGAACCGGAGTAAGTATTTACGCAATATATTTACAGAAAGTAGACTCCTGTAATTGTCAAATAAATTAATAATTATGATTGGCTAAGTGAAACAAAAGAATTGGCGTAGCTTGTACTGGAGGTGCGATGTTCAAGATGTTCAAGAGAGATACATCAAAGGCGTATACCAGATACATCAAAGGCGAGGAAGAAGACGACGAAGCTGTTGCTGCTTGGCTAAGTAGCTCTGTCTGCATTTATCGTTTATTTTTGTTTATATTACGGCTCAGCACTGCTCAAGACGTCAAACGACTCGAAAAGGTACCTGCCGTATTGGCGACCGATGGGTGCTGCGCAGCCCGCCGCGTCGAAAGGTGCTAGAAGAAACGAAACAAGCATCAGTGAGAGCGCCGCCATGACCTCCCAAGGTGTCACACCAGGTCAGAAGCACCAGCTGGTTTGCGCAAGCATACCTGATTGCAAGCGACAACGCAGCGTTGAATCAGAGGACGAATCAACTGTCGTCGGGGACCACAATGGGGTGAACCTCACAGATTTAGACATGGACGAGGGTGGTTTCCGCCTTGTGCGACATTGCAAAGACAGCACGGTGGGCATTCCTGTGTTAATTGCTCCAACATCCCGAAGGAGCTAACTTGAGGCAAGTGAATCCTATTGACCTATACTCGGAAATTGAAACGATTCTCGGTGGAGCCCCAGTTAAGAGCCGTTTCACAGCACAGGGAGCCCTGCTCTTGGATATAGAGACAGAACACCAAGCTAATATGCTTCTAGAGACCAACACTATCTGCGGCCTTGCCATATCTGCCCGTGTACCACACAGCTACATGAAAAATACATGCATTATAAAAGGGGTCCCGAGATGGTACTCGGACGAAGAGCTGTTAACCTACCTGAGACCTCAGGGAGTATACCACGCAAGAAGAATCATACGACGGGTCCAAACCTCATCCTCCGAGTGGGAATCAAGGCGCACTGACTCTGTGGTTCTCACATTCGCTCCCAATTAGGAACGTCCAGAGAAGATCAACCTTGGCTTCACCAGACACGAGCTGGTAGGCTACTTGGAGACGCCGCCACGCTGTTTTAAATGTCAGCGTTTTGAACATGTTGCTAAGCACTGTCGTGGGGAACAAAGGTGTAAGTGCTATGGGGGGCCTCCTGAATTCAAGGCGTGTACAAGTAAAGAAAAACTTGTGTGTGCAAACTGTGGTGGCGACCACCCAGCTAGCTACGGCCGATGTCCATCACGAACAGCTGCGCAGCGAAGAAATAAGACGTTTGTCCTCGGCCCGAAGATTGTGAACGAACCATCGCTCACAAAGAAGACGTCCGGCGCGCCACAACATGGCGGTTTTGAAAACGAGTACGCAGGAAATTTTCCGCGCCTAAATCCGACAAGAGCTGCTACTGAGTCAACGCAAGTGCTCAACGCTGGTGAGAAATGTATCACGAAAGAGTCCGCCAAGCGCACCTACGCTGATGCACTGAGCCCACCTCAAGTACCATCTGGAAGCAAACAACAAGAAAACCTCGAGCACGTTATTCGCGCTCTATTCACCACGCTACGTTCACACGTCGCTAAGATGCCTGCGAGTTCAACGAAGGATATGTTGGAAGCAGTCCTGGCTGTAGAGTCTGTGTTACTTTGCTCTGCTTCCACAAACACACAGTAGAATAATGGCAATGTCTCGCCCACCTGGTCTATTTCGTCCTTCAAACGTGCCCTTAATAAAGCAATGGAACTGCGCTGGTCTTCTAAAACGTCTGTGCGAACTCAACCTTTTCCTGCGCGACATTCCAATACCGATTCTAGCCCTCTCCGAAGCCGGTCTACCGAATGCAAGGATGCTCCTAGGGTGCACCCGACACGGCAACCCGAGCATAACGTCGTTTGCAAATGGAAGCGCAATGATATACATAAGGCGGGAAATACCTCACGTCGCCTTACCACTGCAAGACCTCTGTTCCAACTCATTGGAAGTCGCTGCTGTGCAAGTGCGCCTGAGAAACCGAAAACTGAGTGTGGTATCCGTGTACATAAGCCCACGAAAAAAGGTCTCCATGGAGACTTTCCTAAAGGACCTTCGCACTCGATGTCCCGCTCCTCGAATAATCTGTGGTGATTTTAACGCGCACCATTCACTCTGGGGAGATAAGAGTGTAGATTTTCGAGGCAAGGAACTTCTAGCAGCTGCGAATGCTGCCGACTTATGTGTGGCGAACGATGGCAAACCTACATTTTTCAGGCCACCAGATTCATGGAGTGCAATAGACCTTGTACTTCACTCCACGGACCTTCTGGTATCATCGACCACGGCTCCATACAGGATGGGCAGTGACCATTTCCCCATCTTCACCAATATCCTGGGATTTCGAACTGCTGGTCGACAATTCTGCAATGAACACGCTGGGACACCTACAGAGATGCGTTGGACAAATCCACTGGTGAGCTGTTCGCAGATATGTTGCAAAGCAAGTGAGCAGCAACTTCGTTGCTGAAACTGCCCGATCATTTTCCTGCTCCTGACTTGAAAGTGAAGAACCTCTGCGCAGCACGTATACGGGCGGAGCGGAAAATAATGAGAACAAAAGGAAATCCGTCTGCGAAAACCGAATATAACAGGATAAACGCTGTGATTCGTCACCATACAAAAAAATTAAGACGAAATCAATGGGCCGCTTTCTGTGAGAGCTTGTCAACGTTTACGCCCTTGACAAAGATATGGGCAGTAATAAATAGTCTTTCTGGGAAGATCCGAACACACAGGCCATTGGAAGCACTCGCTTTGAAACAAGGCATAGATTTGCAAACCCTTGCAGGGGATTTCGCAGACGTGTACACATCCGGTAGATAAGCAGGAGCGGCGATTCCTCTGTCACCCCAGTTTTTTCACACGATGGATACGCCATTCACCTTTCGAGAGCTGGATATGGCACTTAGCAAATTAAGAAGACGCTGTGCCGTGGGTCCTGATTTGATCAGCAATCAAATGCTGACAAATCTACCATATGAGCGAAAAAGGGCCCTTTTGGACATATTTAATCATGTCTGGAGCACGGGAGAGATCCCATTTGTTTGGAAGACAGCTTGGGTGGTGCCAGTCCTAAAGTCCGGAAAGGATCCTACGAGCCTCGCGTCATATCGACCGGTATCTCTTACATCATGCGTATCCAAGTTGATGAAAAGATTAATATGTCCATGATTAATTTGGTACCTTGAACAAGGAAGACGATGGCCATCGTGTATGACCAGATTTCGCCCACGACTGAGTGCCCAGGACAGTGTTTTGGACCTATTAAGCCACATCGAGCACCACCACGCCAGCGGACTCTCGAAACTCGCCGTCTTCATGGACGTTGCCAAGGCATATGATTGTGTGCTTCAGGCAGGCATCGTGAACGGGCTCCAAGCCATGGGTGTGTCGGGAAATGCTCTTCGGTTCGTACATGAATTTCTCAGAGACCGCTGTGTCCGTGTTAAGCTTGGAAATGTAACGAGCGAAGAGAGACGCGTTTCCCTCGGTGTCCCACAAGGAAGTGTTCTATCTCCCTTGCTTTTTAACGCTGTCATGGCCAGCCTTCCCGACACTCAGCACTTAGCTCTGAAAGCAGTTAAAATATCCGTCTACGCCGATGACATCTGCATTTGAATCTCAGGGTACCAGAACAAACGTTTGGCCCGGATAGCACAGAGCGCTATTTCAATCATTGAGCGTCACTTGTTGACACTTGGCCTATCTTTATCAGCGGAAAAATCGGCCTTCATGCTCTTCCCGGGAGCACGACGGAAGTCAACACGTCTGTCGCTGAATATTCGAGGCCACTCAATTCGTTGTGCAACAAGTGTCGGTTTCCTAGGCATTACCATCGACAACAAGCTATTATGGCGACGTGCGGTTGATGGTATAGTCACTGAATCAGTGCAAAGGATCAACGCTCTTCGTCGCATGGCAGGTGTCCGTTGGGGCAACAATTCTACGTCTGTGCTTAAATTGAATGATGCGCTTATAACGAGCCGCATTCTTTATCAGCTGCCCCTGATATCACCATCACCAAGCCAGTTCGAACGCCTAGAGGCAGTGCACAGAAAGGGCCTTCACTTAGCGATGGGAGTCCCTCAGGCGGCTTCAAACACGAAGGTCACCAATGAAGCCGAGTCTCTTCCGCTCCACCTTTTGGCGTCTCAGGCCTTATTGACGTAGCTGTCAAGACTGGGCGAGTCCTTCGCAGGCACGGCGCTTCCCCGGCAGCTAAGAGCAAGAACTGGCTCACATTTCAACGCGGCATTAAACACATTTCGATATTTAGGCTTGAAACTGCCTAAACGGCGCCCTATGGACCCGCCTTGGTCTTTTGTGGATGTTGCGTGTAACTTCAGCGTACCCAATCTACCAGCGAAGCGCACCATTCCAGCCGCGGAAGCAAAATTTCTTGCGCTGGACCACTTGAGCACCATGTACCGCAGCCACCTACAAGTGTACACCGACGGATCAGTGTGCACACAAACGGATAGCTGCGCAGCGGCTTTCTACATACCCTGCCTTGGCGTGTCATGGTCGGGCCGCCTGGATCGCGTGGTTTCGTCCACAACGGTAGAAAGCGCTGCAATCACGGCGGCTTTGCGAAAATTGCGATCTTTTTCTGCACGAGATGTTGTAGTGCTGACGGACTCCAAATCGGCGCTACAAAGACTGCATCATGGCATACCTCAAGAAAAGTTCACCAGACAATCTCTGGCACTAATCAAACACTTAAATGGCAAGAGTTTTAATATAAAGTTCCAGTGGATCCCATCCCACGTTGGCATTGAGGGCAATGAAATGGATGATGCCCTTGCATGCGAAGCAAGTACATTGTTTCCAAAAGTAAGAACTCCCAAGACTTACCAGAACAACAAAGATGTGATACGCAATCATTTCAAGGCGATCCACAAGTTTCCACACCAAGCATGTGTAATTCATGGACTTTCTCGTGAAGAAGCGACGCTGTTGTACCGCATAAGAACCGGCTCCGCATACACCCCGGCCTGGTCATTCAAGACTGGGAGATACGTTTCCCCGTTTTGTGCCTTCTGTGGTAACATCGGGGATATTGAACATTTCATTTGGCTTTGCCCACAGTTTGATGTACAAAGGGCAGCGATGATCCGCACCTTGCGAAAAGGCTGTCATAGGCACCGGACAGTTGATGACGTCATCTTTTCTGAAGGACCCGCGGCAACTAAGATGAACGTGCAACGAATTTTGTTAGTCTTCCTGCGAGACACTGGGCTCTCTGACATGTGGTGACATTTTCCAAATTCAGGAGATGCTCAGGCGGAACAATTGCCGGCCATGCAGGCCAGGCTAACCCCGCCTGCTGCAACACCACCACCACCACCACCACCACCCATGTCCAAGAAACAGCGGATCTTATGGGCACCCAGGTAGCTCAGCCTGGTGTTGTTTTGCTAAGTTTATAGGGATTTGTTTCTGTTAATCTTCTACGATTTCATTCTTTTTTTCTTTCTATTTTTCTGCCTTTTCCCCCTTCACTCCAATGGTTTTCTCTATCTATCTATTTATTCATCTATCTACCTCTTTCTTCAGCGTATCTCTATTTCCCACTTGCTTCCCTTTATTGATATCATTTTCACTCTAGTTCTCAATCTCTCTCATTTTTTTTTTCTTTTCTTCTCATTCTTTCTCCACTATTTTTACTCTCTTGTCCTCTCTCTCCTCCTCACTCTCGCTTTTATTTCCCAACCACTCGTTGCACTGCGCTGTACAAAGCTATGCTGTTAGCGTGCCTGCACAGCCGAGTGGTTAAAACACTCACATTAGGATCATAGGTAGTCGACTTTGAATCTCGTCTAATGAAGAAACATTTTTCCCTACCATTCATTTCTTTCACTGTCTTCATTCCTTCTTCGTTCTTTTTTGTCTATTTCTTTTTCTCCCTCACTGTACTCGTTGTTTCACACATCAGAGTTATTTTGTTCCGCGCCGAAGAAATCGGCGCACATGTTCTGAGAGCGAAGCAAAAATTTAAAAAAAAACGATGAAGAAGAGAGCGCGTACTGGTTTAGGATGCGGTTCATTTTCTGCTCACGGCTCATGGACTAAAGGCTGCCTTAAACAGTTCCATTGTTCAACCAGAAGTAAATGGTAAAACAATACAGATGTGTTTGGGGGGGGGGGTGGAGGGGGGGTATTCACAATCATTTCGTAGTAGATATTGAGTCACGCTGAACAAATAACTACACAAAAAATTTCCCTCCCACACAGTTTTGCGATAACAGTGATGCCACGCGAACGCGAAGTCACACATGGCGATCCTGCAAAATTGGAAACTACGGCTCCGTTCGCTTCTGCATGGACGTTATGGCATTTTAACGAAGCCTACTCTAACGTACCCGAACCCTAATGGTGGTATATAGACCACCCATAGTTGCGTGCGAAGACCACATTTGGGCACACACACTAACGACACACGAGTCCAACTCTTTACGATACGGGCCCATCGCTCTTCGAGCGCTAAGCAACGGTCCAAATTTGAAACTCGCTGTCTGCGTGATTGAGTATCGAAACGGAAGCGAAAGTAAGCTCAAGTAAGCGCGACTATGTTCGCCCCGCTGTGGTTTCCCCAATAACGTATAGTGCAAAGCACGAAGCGTGCTTCGACGCTCTCCTACATTGATCTTGAAGCGAAGTATATGGGTCGATAAGAACAATGAAACCAACCGCAAGGGAAACGCCGTCGTTGTCTGCGGCAACTCCATTGCCAGCCAGTGGGAAAAACGACAAAAAAAGTGCTATCGTATGAACCACGAAGGAGCTTCAAATATTATTCCGCAAGCCTTCAACAAAGAATGGCTGACTCGGCTTGGGAGCAAGTCCCTCTTGCACTTTTACCGCAAATACGTTTTATTCTGCTTTCTGCACTCTTTATGCCTAGCTCAATCAAAACGCCTGGAGCTATACTCATTTATTATTATTATAGCTAATGGCGAGCGCTTCAATAATTCAGTGATTGTTTTTTTTTTTCAGCAGTCCTTTTCAGCTACAGATGACCCTTTGCTACGACCGCCTGCGAGTGAACGGCCGTAATGTTCTCGTCAATTTGGCTTCATGAAGTATGAAACGAAAGCAAATAATCTAAAAACTGCGACGTTTCGAACTATGGGTATGCTACTACGATACTATGTATAACGCGTTCACGCCACTGGAGCTTCGAGCTTCAATGAGGCGAAAGGAGAATAAATGTTATCGGCAGAATACCGCCTAGAGTATGACATCCATGGGATTATGTATTCTACGCGAGTTCTGGCGAAATGGTGGAAGACATATCGAGGAAAAGGCTGCCGGTGCAATGTGACCGTTTTTCGAAAAGATTGCATTTTACGGCGCATTACTAGTCACGAAACTTAATCTTCAATAAAGATTAATCTTCAATAAAATTTGCCTTAAATTTGATGCTTACTAAAGAAAATACTAGTAACAGAAGGACGTTCTTTGAGCACTATCTGACCAGAAAAGGTTGCCACGTTAAAGTCGCTGGGCGTAACCAGTTTTATCAAGGTTTAACGAGGGTTTGAACTGGCGGCGGTGAAAGGTGGGAACTAGACACGAAGCGCAGGCCTTAAGAGAGTGCGCGCGTGACGCACCTCTAGTCCGGCTGTGCCACCTCTCGTTTTGTCCTTGGAATGTCCACTGGATGGCGGTACTTCTGTGTGATGAATATATGATGGAAATTTGCGAGATAGCGGTACTTGGAGTGTTCACTAGATGGGCGGACGGATGGACAGACGCATGGACTGGCAGACAGACAGATGCACAGATGGGTGGACGGACGGATGCCCGGATGGGTGGATGGACGGACGCACAGACGAACGGATGGACGGAAGCGCGGACAAACTGATGGATGATTCGCCCCACTCATCAGCATGCGTTCCGTGGATATGCTGTGATTTTTTTTCTTTGATCTCTAAAGTTCTATCGCTTTCTGAAAAAAAAAATAGAAAGCACGTAGCGCAAAAGGAACAAGTTCAGCCAAGAACACCGGACCGGCGCTAACTGGCTGTAGGTCTTGTGCCGTCCTTGTTCTTTTTGTGTTAAAGTGCTTCTTCAATGGTAAGGAACCAAGTCCCTCATCGAAACGGTTTACTAACCACATTCCTTCGTTATTTCTTTCTCAACGAAAGAAGACGAAGAAGTGTGTTTTGAATAGGAGCTGCTTCTGCTAACTCCGGCGTATTTCAGTTGTAATTTAAGTCTGTTGATCAGTTTCCGCTGCTCCCTTGGAGGGGATGGAAGTAGACCACCCCGGGCGCCTGCCGGCACCAGCGGCGTCAGCGGCGACCGCCTCCAGGAAGCGGATGGGACAAGCGAGCGACAGCGACAGTGAAGATACTCATGCTTACTATCTCAGCAGTGAGGACTTCTCAGATGACGGTTTCCAACCTGTGCTGAGACGCAAGGCGAAGAGAAGGAACATGAGCACATCCTCATCCTCAACTATTCAAACTGTAAGTGAAGCGCCAAAATCGAACACTTATACCATCCTGTTTCTGCCTGCACTTCCTACCGTCAGCATGAAACGCCTTAACAGACAGTCTGTGTCGAGGTCTCTGGAAACGCTCGTGCCAAATGAGATCACGGACATAAGAGTGAACGCCAGAAAGAATATACTGGCTGTGGACGTTTTGCACGCAAGTGCGTTGGGCGTTCTGCGCAGTGTAACTGACTTGGACGGCAACCAGGTGTGCTCTCATGTTCCCTTGGGATGTGATGTAGTAACCGGCGTGATCTACGACATTGATGTCGCTATTTCCAATAAGGGCTTACAACTTCTTGTCAAGTCAACAACTGATACTCCAATTGTTGATGTCACCCGGCTAGGCAAGTCTCGCTGTGTGAAGATTGCGTTTAAGAGCACATCACTCCCCTCTCATGTGAAGGTGGGGTACTTCAGACATGCTGTGCGGCCTTTCATTCCAAAGCCTCTCCAGTGCCGTAAATGCATGAAACTTGGACATGTGAGCAGTGTCTGCGAGAATTCGGTGGTATGCCACCGCTGCGCCGAGCACCATGAGGCGGATAAGTGCGTCGCAACTGTCAAGAAATGCTCTAATTGCAATCGATCCCATGAAGCCACATCGAAGGAATGCCCGCGGATTCAGAAGGAAATTGCCATCTTGAAGGAGATGGTGCGCGATCACTCATCTCATCGAGAAGCCGCAGCTAAAGTCAGAAGGCGTCGTTCACGTCGACGTCGGTCTTCGAGGACGCCCGCTGCCTCCTTGACACGTTTGCGTGATCCCTCATCAGTACCACCTCCTTTGCCTCCCAGACCACATGCCGTGGGAGAGGCTGTAAAGGACAAAACCAGTGAGCATACCCTAACTGCGACAGAGTGGCCTGCACTTCAAAGGGAAGCAGCATCAAGCGAACCGAAGGAGCTTCATGACGGCCAGTCCACGCTCCCGGTTCGAGATCTTTCCAACCAAGACAGGCAAGTGACTGCAATCGTCCCGGTTCGAGATCTTTCCAACCAAGACAGGCAAGTGGCTGCAATCGTGCAATCATTAATTGCCGCGATTCGCACGCTACTGAGCAGCATACAATCTCCGTCTGCTAAGAGTGCACTGCAAATACTGGATGCACAGAATCCAGTTCTTGCTAACTTCGTATAAGCACAATGGCTCAACAAAATCTCCACTTCCGCACTGAAGTTAAAAGTGCTTCGATTTTTCAGTGGAATGCCAGAGGCATGAAGTCCCGTATCTCGGACTTTCGCCAATTTGTTCGGGCCAATCAATTCCCTATACTTGTCATATGTGAACCAAACGTATCAACGCCTTATAGATTGTCCGGTTATGAAGCTTTTTGTTCAGCCGCTTGCGAAGAACGAAGCAAAGTCATTGTTTATATTGTTACGAATAAATATAGCACCTGGTACTATATAAACTCTTTATTCAGGGCGAACTTGTGCCCGTAAACTTGAAGCTAAAAATGGTCAGCCAAAATGTCTGCGCCCCTGACTCTAACTTTGTCGGTCTCCTCTTCTGCCCCTCGAGTCTCGTGCCAGTCCCATGGCGTAGCATCGTGGCGCGTGCAGGACGGCGTTCCATGGCGCGGCTTTCTTGCTACTTGCTTGACGGCTTTTACGAACGCGAATTGTGGTACGCGTCTTCTGCGATGGTCGAGCTGTGGCATTAGTCCCCCTCCTAGCACGCATCGCCCCGATGCGTAGAGCCGGCTGACAGTTTCTAAACAATAGGACTTCTCCTTGTGTTAGACGACGTTGTTCAGTTCCTGTCGTAGTACGGTTTCATACGTACTACATGTACAACTTCCGGGAGATTCCTGCGTCGTGTTGTGCATACTTGACCTTCAGGGATCACTTCGTAGTTTAATGGGCCTAGCTGACGAAGAACCCTGTAAGGGCCAAAATAGCGCCGCATAAGCTTTTCTGATAGGCCACGTGCACGTACAGGCATCCAGACCCACACTTGGTCTCCAGGGGAGTACTGAACATCCCTTCGTCTTAGATTGTAACGGTGCGCGTCGACGTTCTGCTGTTGAATGATGCGGTTCCGTGCTAGTTGTCGCGCCTCTTCTGCCCTTTCTACATATTCGCTTATGTCAGGGTCCTCTTCATTCGTGCTGTTGACAGGCAGCATCGCGTCTAATGTCGTTATTACTGTCCGACCATAAACAAGTTGAAATGGCGTGAAGTGGGTTGTCTCTTGTACTGCGGTATTGTATGCAAATGTAGCATACGGTAATATGGTGTCCCAAGTCCGATGCTCGACGTCCACATACATCGCGATCATGTCAGCAAGCGTCCTGTTCAGCCTTTCAGTTAACCCGTTAGTTTGCGGATGGTATGCGGTAGTTCTTCTGTGGTCGGTGTGCGTTAGTTTCATGACAGACTGTACTAGCCTGGCAGTGAACGCAGTTCCTTTGTCAGTTATAAGAACTCTAGGTGCGCCATGTCGCAGCACTATCTGGGTCACAAAAAACTGAGCCACTTCATTTGCCGTTCCTTTTGTGAGAGATGACGTCTCGGCATACCGGGTCTTGTAGTCGGTTGCTACAACTATCCAGCGCTTCCCAAACGATGACATAGGAAATGGTCCTAGCAAATCCATTCCGACCTGCTCAAACGGGACTTTCGGTGGCTCTATCGGTTTCAAAAGACCTGCTGGTTTTAGGGGTGGTACTTTGCGTCTTTGGCATTCTCGACATGATCTTACGTAATGCTGTACTGAATCCATCAATTTTGGCCAGTAATATCTGCGGTGGATTTTTGCCAAAGTCCTACTAATGCCCAAGTGACCTGCCGATGGGTCATCATGACACGCTTCTAAAATTTCCGCTCGCAGTGATGATGGTATCAGCAGTAGGAACGTTTCACCGGTGTGTTGAAAGTTTCTCTTGTAGAGAACGTTGTTGCGGAGGACGTAGGAACGTAGTCCACGGATGAAAACTCGCGGTACTTCGACTTGCTGCCCCTCTAAGTATTGAATGAGCAGAAGTAATTCTGGGTCCATTCGTTGATCATGAGCCATCTCCGACACATTCACAGCTCCAAGAAATGCGGAGTCTTGTTCATGCTCAGGAGACGAGTTCTGGATTGGTGCTCGTGACAAGCAGTCCGCGTCATTGTGCTTGTGGCCAGACTTGTAGACTACGGTGATGTCATATTCTTGTAGACGTAGGCTCCATCTAGCAAGCCTTCCGGAAGGATCCTTGAGGTTCGCAAGCCAGCACAATGAATGATGGTCACTGATGGCTCGGAATGGTCTACCGTATAAATATGGACGGAACTTACTGATAGCCCATATCACTGCGAGACATTCCTTTTCCGTAGCTGAATAATTATACTCAGCTTTCGACAGAGTGCGGCTTGCATAAGCAATAACTTTTTCTTCCCCGTTCTGCCATTGAACAAGAATAGCACCGAGGCCAACGTTGCTGGCGTCCGTATGAATGTCTGTTTTGGCATCTTCGTCAAAATGAGCAAGTATGGGAGGTGACTGCAAACGCCGTCGTAACTCAGAGAAGGCGTCTTCTTGCTCTTGGTGCCAGATGAATGGCACACCTTCCTTCGTAAGCCGTGTCAGTGGTTCCGCAATCTTGGAGAAATTTTCAACAAAGCGCCTATAGTAGGCACAAAGCCCCAGGAAACGTCGCATAGCTTTCTTGTCTCTTGGCCTTGGGAAATTTTCAACCGCAGTGATCTTATCCGGATCTGGGCGGACACCGTGAGAACTGACAATGTGCCCGAGGAACCGGAGCTCCCGGAACCCGAAGTGGCACTTTTCGGGTTTGATCGTAAGTGCAGCCATACGAATAGCGTCCAGTACCGTTCTCAATCTCTGTACATGCTGCTCGAACGTAGTGGAAAAAATTACTACGTCATCCAGATAGACAAGACATGACTGCCATTTGAGGCCGGAGAGCACAGTGTCCATCATCCTCTGGAAGGTAGCGGGAGCAGAACACAAACCAAATGGGAGTACTTTGAACTCGTAGAGTCCGTCGGGTGTCACAAACGCGGTCTTTTCCCGATCTCGTTCGTCGACTTCTATTTGCCAGTACCCGCTCTTTAGATCCAACGATGAAAAAAAAAAGTGAGCATTGCGCAGTTTATCCAACGTATCGTCGACTCGTGGGAGTGGGTACACGTCTCGCTTCGTGACGAGGTTGAGTTTTCTGTAATCAACACAGAACCGCATGGTGTTGTCCTTCTTCTTCACCAGTACTACCGGCGATGCCCATGGGCTTTTGGAGGGCTGTATGACATCGTCGTCGAGCATCTCCTGTACTTGCTTTTTTATCGCCTCCCTTTCTTTTGGAGCTACTCGGTATGGATGCTGACATACTGGTCTAACATGCCCTTCGATTACAATGCGGTGCTTTGCTACAGGCGTACGTCCGACTTTCGAAGAAGAAGAAAAACACTCTGCGAATTCCTTGATCAACTCCACAATCTGGTCTTTCTGCAGAGATGAAAGCTCTCGGTCAATATCTATTTTCTCGAGGACACTTTCCATTGTTGAGGGCGTTGTAGGTACTTTTTCTATGGTGCAAACATCTGAGACTTGTACGTAGTCATGAAGTGATGCTATGGCTGCTCCCTTCGCCACATGCTGTACCTCGTTGGTAAAGTTAGTCAATAGCACATCAGTATATCCGTTCCGCAGGTTCACTAGACCTCTCGCCACGCGTATTCCCTTTGTGAGCAGCAGTTCGACATTTCCATCAGCTAGTCCGGCATATTCACGAAAAATGTCGCTTTTCACAGAAACTGTCACGCTGCTACGTGGCGGCACTGTCACACCTTCATCCACAATACGAAGAGACGAAACAATTGGTTGCTCCGCATGACACACGGCAACAGTGTTCTCTGTAGAGAAAGAAACTTGGGATTTCTGCAAGTCGATGATGGCACTGTTTGCTTGCAGAAAGTCCATGCCCAGAATTGCCTCACGGGAACATTCAGGAAGAACAATAAAACTGCAGGCGTACACATGGCCTCTTATTCCCACTCTCGCTGTGCACAATCCTACGGGGCTGACTAAGTGCCCGCCGGCGGTGCGTATCTGCGGTCCGGTCCAATGAGTGAGCACTTTCTTCAGCTTCTTTGCGAGCATGCTACTTATTACTGAGTAATCTGCACCTGTGTCTATTAACGCTATGGTTTCTACGTCGTCTATTCGGACTTGTAGCTCGGATGTCACGTCACCATTACTGCGCTTGTCCGTCGTTGTGTCAGTGTCGTCGTCTGATCCGGTTAGCGATGGAGGGTTTTCAGTTTTTCGAAAATCAGCGGCCCTGCCTCCACAGGTCGCCGGTTCTAGTTTTCCCGTCGCGGGCTTGGTGAACGACGCCTCGGGAAAGTAGATGATGGGTGTGGACTCGGCGACCTATTGCGCATTGGTGCAATCGACCGCGATTCATGTCGCTGAGTGTTTGGATAGGCATAGCGCGAAGACAAATATTCTTCGATTTCGTAAGGGCGCTCACCGTTACGAGGGCAGGGCGCATTCACTGGGAAGCCACGTAGCCCGACCCGACGGTAGTGGCATGTCCGATAAAGATGACCTGCCTCCCCACAGTGGTAGCAGAGGGGCCGCCGGTCTGCCGTGCGCCATACATCACTTTTGCGGGGTCTTGCTTCTGGCATCGGCGCTGGAGTACTGCGAGGAAAGGTCGGTGGCATAACGGGAGCTTGTGCAAAGCTCGGGCGTCTCATGTCTTGCCGTACGACTTGCGCGTATGACAGCTGTGGCTGAGGTTCCGGTTGCGTGTAGTGTGGCACCTGAGGCTGCGGTTGAATAATTGCTTGCCGCACTTCTTCACGCACAACGTCCGCGATTGAGGGCATCGCTGAAGGACTTTGAGGAAGTTGCAGTTTCTGGAGCTCCTCCTTAACAATAGCCCTCACCATTTCCCGGAGGACGTCAACGTTGGTGGGGAAGGCTGTTGACTCCACCCTGACTGAAGAGACGCTGAAGTCTCTGTTGTACAGTCGCGCACGTTGTTGTAGCGTCCTTTCCATGGTCGTTGCCTCGGACCGGAACTCCGCCACAGTTCGCGGTGGATTACGCACCAGGCCTGCAAAAATTTCTTCCTTTACTCCGCGCATTAGGTGCCGCAACTTCTTCTCCTCGGTCATGTTTTGGTCGGCTCGGCGGAAGAGCCGTGACATGTCTTCTATGTACATGGCCACGCTCTCGTTATTCCGCTGGTTCCTCGCCTGAAGAGCAGCCTCTGCCTTCTCTTTGCGGTCCGTGTTCGGATAGGTTGCGATTAGCTCTCGTCGGAAGTCGTCCCATGACAGCATGCACGCTTCGTGGTTCTCAAACCACGTACGTGCCGAATCTTGCAGGGCGACGTAAACGTAACGAAGCTTTCGGGCTTCGTCCCAACCATTCAAACGTGCAACGCGCTCGAAGCCTTCAAGCCAGTCCTCGGCGTCTTCAAAGGTCTCACCGTGGAAGACCTCTGGTGTACGTGGCGAATCCACGATGAGGTGAGATGGAGATGGCATCGACTGGGTGGCCATCGTAGTGACGCTTGTGCTTGAGGTCTCGACAGGTCTTGATGAGTCAATTAGGGGGCCAAACTCGGGCTGCTCCCCACGTAGTCGGCGACTCGGGCGTTGGTGCACAGGTGTCAATTCTGCTGGCTCCAATCTTCTGGGATCTGGGCTTCTCCTTGCCTGTGGTGGGCTTGGAATCATACCCAGCACGTCCACCAGATTGTTACGAATAAATATAGCACCTGGTACTATATAAACTCTTTATTCAGGGCGAACTTGTGCCCGTAAACTTGAAGCTAAAAATGGTCAGCCAAAATGTCTGCGCCCCTGACTCTAACTTTGTCGGTCTCCTCTTCTGCCCCTCGAGTCTCGTGGCAGTCCCATGGCGTAGCATCGTGGCGCGTGCAGGACGGCGTTCCATGGCGCGGCTTTCTTGCTACTTGCTTGACGGCTTTTACGAACGCGAATTGTGGTACGCGTCTTCTGCGATGGTCGAGCTGTGGCAATATTCGCACAGACTTGACTTATATTTCGCACCCAATATGTTCAAATGACGACAATCAGTACGTGTGTCTTCGTGTGAAGAAGAATGCAGTTTCGTTCACGCTTATTGGTGGATATATATCTCCGTCATCGCGATTTGACTGCGACAGATTAAAAGACATCCTAATGAGAACCGATGGGCCTTGGATCATCACCGGTGACTTCAACGCCCATCACATGCTTTGGGGGAGCACTAGGATGAATGCCAGGGGCCGGAACATTGTTACATTCGCTTCCGATTACGACCTTTCCATCATGAACGATGGTACCCCCACATATTTGCGGGGTCTCACGTATGGCAGTTGCCTTGACCTGACGTTGGTGTCACGGTGCTTCTCTCACAAAGTTAAGTGGTTTGGCGATATTGAGACTCTTGGGAGGGATCACATCCCCACCTACGTGACGATCGATGGTATCATAAAAACTTTCTCTTCCGGTGTTGCAATTGGCACTGACTGGTCGATGTTTACATCGCGTGTTGAGAACGCTTGCCAAGAAGGGCTCGCCTGCAGCCTGGAAAATACCATAGTGGAAGCTATGCAAGCGTCCAAATGTAAATTACCATTTTCGTCTAAAGTAACACAGTTTGACATCGAACTGGAAAAATTACGAGCTATACGAAGGCGTGCTGAACGACGATACAGACGCACAACATCAATTTACGATCTGAGGGAAGCAAGGCGGCTCCAGAAAAAGATTCAACGACGCATTTACAAACTGGAGAGCGAACGCTGGAAAGCATTCTGCGAATCTCTAGACCCTCTTATAAACCGCTGTCATATATCTGGAGAACAGTTCGTGGTCTTCGCTCCTCTCCACAACAACGGCACCCTTTTAAAGCTTTGGCACTCCATCATGGAAAAACAGAACTCGAGGTGGCTGAAGAATTTTGCACGAGAGTTGCCGGGAATATTATGAACGAGAGCATCGACGCCGTGATCGTTCCTGAGACGCGATTGCCAGAAATGGACATTCCGTTCACCATGGAAGAACTGGAAGGTGCGTTAGTCGCTTCTAAGCGCATGTCATCGCCAGGTCCTGATGGTATTACTTATAGTGCGTTGGGACACCTTGGACAAAAAGCTAGAAAAGAACTTTTAACATGCTTCAACAACTCCTGGCTCAGCGGCAGTGTTCCCCGAGAATGGAAAATTAGTCTATTAATACCACTTTTGAAATCGGGAAAATCATCATTGGACTTGACAGCGTATCGCCCTATTGCCCTCGCAAGCTGCCTCGGAAAAGTGATAGAAAGAATGGTTCGATTTCGTCTCGAGTGGTACTTGGAACGATACACCAAATACCCTTCTTGCATGGCAGGCTTTCGTCGGAGCCGCTCCTCCATTGACTGTGTCCTTGATTTATCGACATTTGTTCAACAAGAAAAAAGTCGCAAGCGCATATTAGTGGCACTCTTTCTTGACGTGAAGGGTGCATATGATAATGTAGCTCACGATGCCATCCTCACTTCTCTCGCAGCAATGGGCATTGGTGGACGAATGTTTCAATGGATAAAAGATTATATAACTGGCAGGGGTTTCTTTGTACAAACATATGAGGGTACAACTGCCCAACATTACACCTACTGCGGAGTACCTCAGGGAGGCGTTTTAAGCCCCACATTGTTCAATGTGGCCCTCATTGGTCTGGTGAAGGTTCTGCCAAAGTCGGTGTGCCTATCCATATACGCCGATGATATTTGCCTCTGGAGTGCTGCAGTTACTCGCCCTCAGGTGCGTGCACGAATACAGCGGGCAGCAACCCTCACAACAGCCTACCTTCAGAAACAAGGCCTAAATATATCAACTGTGAAGTGCGCGTTGATAGCGTTTACACGCAAACCAATGACGCCATACCCTGTTTACATCAATGAGCAGAGTGTCAAATATGCACGGACGCATCGTTTCCTGGGCATAATAATCGACAGAAGTCTTTCGTGGAGCCCACATTGTGCGTACTTGAAGAAGAGACTGCTATCTATTGTGCATATCATGAAATTCTTGTGCGGTAAAGCATGGGGAACTTCTGTGGCCTCCATGCTACAGCTGTACAGGGCCCTATTTCTGGGTCTATTGCGCTACAGCTTGCCGGTACTGACTAACACTTGCAAATCGAATACTCATTCATTGGAGAGTTTGCAGGGCCAGGCACTGCGTATCTGCCTAGGACTGCCCCGATGCGCTTCTACTTATGCCACAATCATGCTTGCCAAAGACCATCCGGTCAGGACATATATAGTTGTGGATTGCCTCAGAGCGCATATTCGACATGCTAGCCGTGTCCCCGACCACCACTTGGCCCTTCTACCTTTCGGAAGACCACGTGCTACGTTTTCAGACGTCATAGCCAAGCACCTAAACAGCATTCCATCAGGATATACGCCAGCTGCGAGAACGGCATGCCCTTTGTGGTGCCTCGACCAGCCGCAAGTACGTCTAGAAATTCCGGGAATCCAAAAGAAAAGCAGTCACTCCAGAGTAGCATTGAAACAAGCAACACTGCTATTATTACATGAGTTGTACTTAGACCGAACGCAGATATGCACTGATGGGTGCGTCTCATCCAGCAGCTCATCAGGTACCGCTGTAATTCCGGCTGCAGAAATGACAATCAAGTTTAAGTTGTCGCATATGACTACATCCACGGCATCAGAGCTTGCTGCTATAAGGGCTGCTTTACAATATCTCGTTCAAGAACGTCCAGGAAAATGGGTCATATTCTGTGATTCGAAGGCAGCGCTTCAGAGTTTGCAGTCTGCCATGCGTAGGAGGAGCCATGACCAACTGGTACGAGTAATAAGACATTGCCATCATGAAGCTCTAGCACGAGGGCATGATATTATATATCAATGGCTGCCTGGACATATTGGTATTACCAGAAATCAATTAGCCGATGATGCAGCCCGCTCAGCCCATGAAGAAATCCGTGTAGTCCCGATTCCTCTATCAAGGAATGATGCAGCAAGACAACTTTACCTGCTGGCTCGAGATCTCACACGCACGTTCTGGTCGTCTACCAGCTTCCAAAGGTGTCAATTTTATGAACTAGATCCTTCGCTCAAGCTAAAGCTACCATCACAACTTTCCCGCTCCGATGCGACACTGTTATGCCGCCTTTGGTTAGGTGTTGCATTCACAAAGGTGTACTCCTTTCGCATTGGTATGGCAGACACTCCTACATGCGACTACTGCGGAGATGAAGAGACCATCGAACACGTCCTGTGCAGCAGCGCTTGCTACGACACACAGCGATGCCAGCTACGGATGGTTTTGAATCGACTTGACCCCGGACCATTTTGTGTGCAGAAGATACTAGGACCTTGGGCATCTGCCTCAGTTGCACAGAAAGCAACTAAAGCACTGCTACTTTACCTTAATTCAACAAACCTGAGCGACCGCCTGTAAACTGTGTGTGCTCCCCGAGTGTGCTCGTGATTGTGTGTACCTTCTCATCTTTCTGCAACCTCTTTTCTCCCCTTTATCCCTTCCCCAGTGCAGGGTAGCAAACCGGATGTGCGTCTGGTTAACCTCCCTGCCTTTCCTTGTATCTTTATCTCTCTCTCTCTCTCTCTCTCTCTCTCTCTCGACGCTTCCTTCTACAAGCATTGAGAAACTCGTGCGGAACTCTATATTTAGGCTTCGCCACTTCTTGACATCGTGTACCCACGTTCCGGTTGCTTGGTCTCGTGTGGGAAGACAAAGCACTCTCAGTGTTATCAGGCACTGCCCGCTGCGGAGAACCGCTGAACGAAGACACTCGACTTCGAGATACAGTTTCTTGTATTCAGGTGTGCCACAGGTGAGATTGATTGATTGATTGATTTGTTTATTGATTGATTGATTGATTGATTGCTTGATTGATTGATTGATTGATTGATTGGTTGATTGATTGATTGATTGATTGATTGATCCAAAACAGAGGCAGGCAAGTAAACTCATTTGGTTTCGTTTTACTTGGACTTCCTTTCTTCACAGAGCGTATATTGATTCAAGAAAAATAAACAGCTCAGCCGAAGTAGATGTTCTCGAGTGCGGCGTGAGAAATGACAGTGTAAACGCGTCGAACGACGCGGGTGCGCGGTATACGAAAAAGAAACTGATGAAACGTGCAAGAGCGCCGATGAAGCCGTGGCCCCCGCCCATGCTGTCGCCGCAGGATCGACGAAGCAGGAGATCGAATGGGGGCGGGTATACAGGCAAGCTGGCTCGTTAAGGCCAAGAGGTGGCGCTACTCCACACCATCTGCGCTCGCCCCGAAACGACAGGTCTCGACCGCCATCATTCATTCCCTCGCTGTGAGCAGCCGAATCGCTCATTACTCAACGAAGCGAGCTCTCGAGAGCCGACCTCAGTGATTGTGCTTGAACCGCATTTTCGGCGTCCCATACTCATGCTGGAGTGTATACGTGTTCATATTGCGCAACGCGGTTATACAATCCACAAAGATTCAACTTCCTTTCACCACTGAAATTTAGTCCTCCCTTCGGTGCGTGCAGTCGGCTAAAACTCTAACTAATGTGCACGGTGGCCAATTTTATGTCTTTCAGCGCCATAGTAGGGAACGTAGTTACAGAAGATTGCTCCGTGGACATGTGCTTTGTGGGCATGCATTTTTCTGCCCCTTCTTTTAAACTTAATTCGATCGTGTGGCTAACATATATAAAAAACTATCACTCGTGCACGATAGCGAAAGATTTGGCCGACTGTATACGGTACTACATGTTACTAATGCGTTCTGATTTCCTTGCATACCGTGACATTTTTTTTTTAAGCAAGGACTTCGAAATATGCAGTTTGGCTACAATAATTAGGTAATCATCGCTAACTGCGGAACAGATTGTCCTGAAGTCACCCCGAATGAATTGGATATAAACGATTATCATTAGGAGTAAGTTTCATTATCTCTCATTATCAGTAAGTCTAAGCAGAAGGCTTATACCATTTACATGTATTTTTCACGGAATGGTGCGTTTGGAAACGTATATTTCTTGAGCATACTTAGGCAATTAAACATACCTGCAAACTTTCACGTGATGCGGATTCGCCAACAAGCCCATCTGCAACAACTGCTTCGTTGTTGCAGAAGCGTAATTCATGAATACATTTCAACGTAATATTTATGTACTGTCCGATTTAACGGCTTCTGTTTATGACACCGCTTTCAGGTTATTTTCCACGCCATGCTTCCACAGCGTCAGTAACTCCTGCGGAACTCTATATTTAGCCCTCGCCACTTCTTGTGTTCGTGTACACACGTTCTGTTTGCTTGAGTCTTGTCTGTGAATACAAAGCACTCTCATTGTTATCAGGCACTGTCCGCTGAGAAAAACTGCTGTACAAAGACACCCGACTTCAAGATAGTATTTGTATCCACGTTTGTTACCAACGGGCCCTTTGCACGTATGCCCAGGTCTTGAGTGCACCAATAGGTTGGGTGTTTCGGCGGCCAAGACTTCTTGAAGCGTAAGCATTAGCTGCTTCGTCAAATGCGGATACTCATACCAGTCTCTAGAACGAACGCGGCGCGACAACTGCGATCGCTTGCTGGTTGCGTGACATTTCTACAGTGGGACTACGCAGGGGTTCTCCAACTAGAGCGTGCATTCTATTTACCATAGCTAAAGACTTCGCCCGCCATCCAAATTCTTCCATCGAAATGGAACTTTTTGGGGTCGCATGTGTTTCGGAGTGGAATTTACGAATTTACGAATGCATACTCTTATCTCATAGGAATAGCCAACAGTGCGGCATGCAACTCATGCGGCTGTCAGAAGACCACTGAACACATTTTACGCCACTGCACATCTCGTCAGACTGAACTACGTGTTCTAGGAGCCAATCTCGATCGTATTGATGCAAGACCACTCTACGAAAGGAAGGTCTTCAGATCTTGGCCCATGGTTTTGGGCATGCGCGAGGCCACGAAAACCTTACTGAGCTACCCGGAGGCGACCGGGCTTCACGAGTGTCTATGAACCACCAGCGCGAGTTTGTTTTGTGTGTGTTCTCATTAACTGTTCATTACTTTTCCTTTCTTTTTCTAGTTGTTCCTTCTATTATTCCCCCTTTCCCTTAGCCCACGTGTAAGGCAGTCAACCAAGCCTAGCTTAATTACCCTCTGTGCCTTTCGCCTTCGTCTCTCTTGACCGTAGGCGTAACGCGACGTCGGGGAAGAGAGATGCAGAAATCATTATCATGCGATGAAGTCACTGCATGACACCACAGATGGCGAAAATTGGTGACGTCGCGTGGCTTGACGACATCATCTCATGACAATCGTGGCTTGGTCAAAGGTGCCCCCAATCACGGAGGCCATGCAAGGCTACGTTAGGTACAGAAAGCTTTCGCTGTGTGGCGGGGCAAGATCAATGCATCGACTGAGAAGAAAAAGAAGACGGCTTACATATATATAGAAGACATAAGGGACCCTGTAAGTTATTCAAAATAACGAGGAACGCACCCTTGTTCTACTTGTCCGAACGTCATACAATAGACCTTAGTGAGAGAGAGATGTGATGCAGAAAGACAGGGAGGTTAGCCGCAGAACAAATGTCTGGTTAGATTTTGTTAATATCTAGGGCATCTTCCGCACTACTGTTGAAGGGTGTTACATATTTTATGTACTACCTGATTACAAGTCCATTCTACAGTTTTTTGTTCTCTCCGGCTTCCTTGCATATCCTCGCTTATTCGTCACGCTAAGTACCTCAATAGAGCGCTCGTCTGATCCGTTTTAAGTCCGAGCTACACAAAACCCTGGCGCTAGCATCTGCTTACCATTTAATTGGCTCAGTTAGTAAAGCAGCCTCCCCGAAAGTGGTATGATCTCAGGTTCAAATTTCGAATCAAGACAAGTTTTTTGTGAACTGGGAGATTTTCTTAGAAATTCTTATATATTTTTTTGTAGCTTTACCTCCAAACGGGTGGATGCCAATCTTCCTTTTGTTTCATGTATCACATCAGAAGCCCGTCACCAAAGTCAGTAATACCTCCCAATTATGAAACCTTGAATTCGGCTTATGATGCGGATGAGCTGTCTCGCCAAATTTTCGGAGCAGTGTGCCGGTGTCGCAAAACGATGCGCAGGATTACATGGTCACGAGGGGTCAATTTAATACGAAAGTAAAGCTTCTTTGATTGTTTTTTAATGTTCTCGATCGTAGCCATTATATGTTATATTGCGATGAATTGAAGCGTCGTTTTGTAGTTGGGTATCCTATGCTGTATTGCACGCTTGGCCTCAAACAGGCCCTGAAACACTTTTCAAGTAGCCACGGAATGGATTTACTAAAAGAGTTTATTGCCTCATGAATTCATCACCTCAATTTTTTTTTTAGAATCCGTCCAGTACGAGCGGAGTTTCATAAATTTCTCGCACGCTGCAATTGCATTGTCTGTTCTCTGATCCTGCCAAAAGCGCTGGAAGCTAAGCAGGGATGGATGGCGGGGGGGGGGGAGGGGGGGGAATACGTGACGTGCGCCTGGCAACCCTGAGCACATCTCTCTTCCTTTTTTTTCCCCGAATACGCGGCTGTTCATTACGATCACGCGCACGCGCATCGACAAGTTGCGGCCTCCCGCGGCGGCCCCTAGAACGACTGAGGGCGGCATACTCAAATCAGCTAATGGCTTATACAACGGCTGTGACGAGTGATTTTTGAGCTCGTTCCTTTATTTGTCGAGAGAAAAGAAAACAATTTTCAGCTGGCTTTTCAAATTCATTATGAATTCCAGGCCACGTGCAGCGCTATGTATAACATTTGGCTCGCGTGTTCTCGGGAGCCTCTACTACCGATCGGCTGCGTTTTCTGACCATGCTCAAAAAGTGCTGCAGGTTCATCTTAACATCCTAACAGATACTGCCCTTTGTCAAATGTCACAATGGAGGTCGCCACTGTGTTACAGTGGTCACTGTGCTGGGCTGCCGACCCGAAAGACGCCGTTTCAATCACTGCCACGAAGGACGCATTTTCGATTTGGGTGAAAACGCTCGAGTCCCGCCTGCCTCATTTTAGGTGCACGTCAAAAAGTCCGAGATGGTCGAAACTTACGGTACATGTCGTTATGGTTCGCCTCGTAATTATATCATTGTCTTGACGCGTATGACTCCAGGAATTATTATCTGTCAGAAAGGTTACATGTACAGTATTGAAAGCATTGGCTATTCGAAATTTTGCTGTAAAGTGGGTTGAGCAACAGATCCAACCAGTTAAGTTAAAGGGCTGTCAGATATTTCCTTACAGTGGGACGAATCTTTTCATGGCATCCACGATTCTTGTCGGAAGTCATAAACGCAGATGGGCAAAAGTTGAGAAATGAACCGCACAACTTTGACGTGCTCGGCGAGTTATTGGAAAGCAGGCTAACTCACGAAGTGTTCCGCTCGATCATACCCGCATATTGTGTTCACACATGCGGGCAACGCTGCGGTCATTCGGTACATTTAACGCTTTCGACGAATCGAGCTCCATCTTGTTGGCAGAAAGGAGAGGCTGAAAATAGCACTGGGGGTTTTCCGCAGTATAAAATGTTTTACACAGACTGAACAAAAACGTGAAGTGGCACACTTTTGTTCACTATATAGATGGTCATTGTCGTGTTATTGCAAGGGCTGGGTTGAAACATGACCATATAAATGATTCTTTTGAGTAAAACTACTCATGCTCGGCAGCGTACTTGATGGGTCTGAACTAACTGCGCACAAAACTGTGTGTGTGTGTGTGTGTGTGTGTGTGTGTGTGTGTGTGTGTGTGTGTGTGTGTGTGTGTGTGTGTGTGTGTGTGTGTGTGTGTGTGTGTGTGTGTGTGTGTGTGTGTGTGTGTGTGTGTGTGTGTGTGTGTGTGTGTGTGTGTGTGTGTGTGTGTGTGTGTGTGTCAGCCTTCAAGGCAATCACCCAGCCTGGTGCATTGCCCAGCTCATTGAAGGCACTGCACCAGCTCATTTGGAACCTTCGTTATTTTCACGGTTCGACCGTAACGATACACACACACACACACACACACACACACACATATATATATATATATATATATATATATATATATATATATATATATATATATATATATATATATATATATATATATATATATATATATATATATATATATATATATATATATATATATATATATATATATATATATATATATATATATATATATAAACCGTACGTCTGGGTGCTCCCATAATCGCCTTCTTAACTAGGGGTGGACAAAAATCGATATGGAAGAGCAAGTGCGTTGGGATTATTACTGTGTCATTGTGGCATGAAAAATGTGCAAGTCTCGTCGCGTACGTCGTCACAACTATTTCCTGCAGACACGTGTGGCACATACCCGTATACCACACGCTGCGGCATGTGGGTACGTGCCACGGTTGCTTATCAGCTTATACGTAGCAAGGAACGGTGAGAACAGATATTGCTAATTTAAAAACGAGATTGCAGAAAAACCGACGTCGGCAGAGTTGACCCGATGAATGCAAAGAATAAACATAATATCCAGCAGAAATCGAACTGAAGCATTCTAAGTGGCAAACAAGTAATCTACCACAAAGCCATGCCAGATCCCTTAACTGCTTCGGAAAAAGCCCCTGTGCAGGTGTAATGCTGGTGAAACAGCAATTGTGGTTGCAGTGCTGCTCATCTCATTTTATAAACATTAGATATTTACTCCAATAATACAGGCCTCACGTGGGGTTAGCGTCAGTAGTAGTTAGGTGCCATCCGCTGCAACTTGTCTACGTAGCCCTATCCAGTACTACCATCCTCGCAAGCACAAGTGCTACGTTATGTAGCTTATCACTGCTGGTATTTGTAATACCCATGTCGATGTTGGCATCGTGAAGTAAATATTAACAACTGGTTATATAAAAACATGCGACTTTTCAACATACATATCTGTACATACATATTTTTACATATGTTTAACGACATTTTGTAGCGTCTCGCTCAACAAAAAGTTACCCCACAGTCGCCTTCCATCCACATGCTTCGCATGACATCGAATTTTAAGGTACGTGGGATATGAATTCGAAGGTTCGTGGGATATGCCGAATTTTTCTGATTGTACTCACTCGCTCAAAAATCTAGGCAATCATCCACAGCCAACATCACATAATAAAGCAAGCTACTTACTCTATGTAAAGTCTTAACTTGCGAAGAAGCCAGCTTGAAAAATGAGTGCCACATTCGTCCTGAATATATGGCCCTTCTTCCCAGGCCACTGCTTACGTCATTGCATAGCGAAACATAGTGTGAACACGATGCACAATGTACATAGTAAAGAAATGTAAATGGTTGATCCTTCTGTCATAGGAGTCGGTGTAGCGCGAAAGCAAAACGCGTCTCTACAATGTGCAATGACAAATGAGAGCTTCTACAATGCCCGATGTGGGCATGCCTGCGTTGATTCCTGGTTAAACATCTCCATCGCTACGACTAGTGTCAGGGATCAAGATAAAACCTTGGTGCTGGCCGAAGTAGTTGGCATAAACCAAGACACAGTGCGCGGTGAATCCTGCGCAAAGTTCGCATCAACAAGCACGTAGTGAACACACCCGTACTCGATATGAGCTCGTGGAAAGCGTCGTCATTTTAGGAAAATGGCAAAGGGTGCACTTATCGATCATTCCAGCGACTATAGGCGGCGCAGCGGTAGGTTGAAATGGCCATAGAGTTTCCTAATATACACTAGAGGGAACTCTGGCGCTAATGTCTATGGGAGCTGCAACGCACAGCGCTTCAGTGAGCATGGGAATGATGGGTAGTACACACATTTGTCTAAACTTCGTACTTCTGGTCTGCTTTTGGCTCCGTGTGTGTTCGTGTGGCTTGAAGCTGTTTTCTCACGAAACAAAAAATCAGCAAATGTTCAGCGATTGCGCTTCACCACCTATTTTTTTTCAAATTACCTTTCCGAATTGGGTCAAGAAGTTCAAGAGGGTCGAATCTTTCTTTCAAAACAAAATCGAAACACAGCAACAAACGAAGCCGCAAGTACGATTCGCCGCCCGCGAGTTCGATTCACCGCCCCCAAGTACAATTCGTCGCCCGCAAGTACGAAGACTAGGCAAATGTGTGTACTACCCATCATTCCCATGGTCGCTGAACGATCGCAGCGCCAGAGTCCCCTCTAGTTAATTTTGAGAAACTCTATGGAAATGGCGGACAAGACGGTGATGTCACAAGCGTGCACGACAGCGTCACAGAGCGTGAAGACGCGTTCATTGGTTCATGACTATAATGAGAGACCGAACTTGCGTAACAGTTTATCACCGTGTGACAACTTCGGAGCACGGCTACATGGCGCCGCCTGCGACGCTGGAATGACCGAATGGGAACGCGAGAGTTCACATGTAAGATGTCGGCACCCCATATGACGCGCCAGATTACTCGACCGCCAACGAGTTCTCTCGTCGCTATCAGTGTACAGCGTGAATCGCTTGTACGTCGACTTTTCATTTGCCGGGCACAAGTTCTCGCCAATAAAGCGTTCTGTGTTTCGCAGTCTCGCTGTGGCCTTCTCGAACGTCACAACCACGTAACAAACATAAAATACAATTAAGCGCGGAAAATTCAACCAGTTTCCTTTCGTGGACACTGACGAAACAGCGAAGCTGGTTTTACTACACTCAGGCTAACGCACTTCTATGCTTTGCAAGTATTTCATGTATGTCGTGTCACTGCTCTTCTTTAAACACGCTTTAATAGACCTTGAAGTGGTAGTCTGGTTTCATCGCATCTTGACCATGCCGCTTTTATACACAGGTTTACAAAGAAACCTTCGTTCAGGATGCCCCGATATGGGTTGTATCACTGCACTTAGTAGACAATCTTTGTTAAGCGTTGAGGTGATAGTATAGCGACCAAATTTTATCGCCACGATGTGCCACGTTACAGTGGTGGGACTATGCCATTTGTTGGGCTAACTACTGTCTTATTCCTTTTTAGTAGAAGTTGCGTGCAGTGGTACTTAACCCATTTATGGGGCACACGCGGATTTATTAAATGAGGATAGCATTCTGATAGGCTGCACAAATTTATTCGGTGCATAATTAGTTTGTTTTGCTAACTTTTTCTTCATTTTTAGTGGCCCAGTGGTGAGTATATGATGGGATCTCTGTGGCACATGCCCATTTATGATGCCTACATGTTTTACCACGGATTCCGGACATGAAAGGCTTGACTAAAAACAGCTAAGCTGTTCATATGAAGATACAACTTCCTTGACCACTGCGTCACGACTTGCGTGCGAGTTTTCGTATATTATTTTTTTTTTGTGCAAGCTAGTACTTGCTTGTCTTTCTCAGCAATATTGTCGCTATCATGGCCTTTCATCTCCTGCGCGGCTAAAGCTGTTTTCCACGCTGCGTGCAGACGCTGGCTGCCCGCCAGAGCCTCCGGAAATCGTGAACGGCTACTACAACGTGAGCGGCGAGGATACCTGCTGGCGCACTCCGTCCGAGGGATCCGTGACGCGCTACTACTGCCTCGAAGGGTTCGAACTGCGGGGTCCTCGGGAACTGGTGTGCCGCAATGGCTCCTGGGTCGTGCCGAGCCCTTTGCTGACGTCGTTAGGGCCACAGCAGGTTCCCCCAGCGGGGAGGCCATTCAAGAACATCATCTGCGGTATGTACCGTACTCCTAAGCATTGCAGAGTTTGCGTCTGTTGAGCACTTCAAAAGTGTATGTTTGGTTCGTCTATATGGCGTCGCATTATGACGCAAGTTCATGGCATCGTATATCTTGTTCGTAAATGGACCTATCCCGATGCACTGCAAAATCGGGGTAATTCCGAAAACTTTCAATGCATCCCCTTTCAGAAGCAGTGAAATCATGTTTGGTGCAAAAAGCCTTCGAGGCGAAGGGGTATGTTGGCAGCAATACAATCGGCTGGGCATAAAAAAACTGTCTGTCTCCTTTCAGTCATGTTAGACAAAGGCACAAGGAAACATGTCACATCCTTCATTATTTAAAAAAAAAAGCTAGAAATGAAAGGAGTATTAAGTAAAGCAGGAAACTGTCCGGCGTCACCTTTCTTGTTTTATGTTTATCGCTCTACGATTCAACTTTATCAACGAGCTTTCTTCGAATAGACATATGTTTTATGCAACAGTATATATTAAGGCAGTGGCATTTTATCCGAAATGAACCAACATATTTGCACAGCGCAAGAAAACGAGTAGTTACAGCGTAACTATACGGAAGAAAGGAACATGGACAGGAAAGAGCGCTGTCCTGTTAATGGAGCGCTCTTTCTCCTACATATTTCTTGCTTCCATAGGTGCGCTGTACTATTCATTTTTTGTTTGTTTTTTGCGCTGTGAAAACATTCTAATTCCTAATCACCAACTAGCCCAGTCTTACCAAGTGACATTGTTACATGGCCGCCACTCGAGTTATGCACGGTTCACGTTCTACACGTCAAGTTCTTGCACTATGGTCTTTAAACAACATACTTGGACGCAATCAAGTAAAACTGCGTTTTTCTTTTTTTTATTTCAGAAATCAATGGCCAAGCCAAAGTAGGATGGAACACTTTGCTCACTGCCATCACGACAACACTGCCTGCCATGATGTGTCTCTACCTGACGTCCTCCTCGACGTAGCACCGCCTGTGGCTCGTTGCTGGCTGCCACGGTGAACGGAACAACGTTGAAAGGCGGCTCGGATGCACGGCCGCACAAAACCGGAGTAGAAGAATGCGCCACAAACCTGTTGGTTTCTCTCTCTATGGCGCAGCTTGAAAGAAGCCCGCTTCCAAGAGTTTGCTCCAAGGGACATCACCGGGACATCTCCAGGACACCAGGACCTTAGAAACGTCCAAGGGACGTCTTTCAAGGGACCTCACCAACGTCCAAAACATGTGCACAATGTCCCCTTTTTGTGTGCGCGTATTAGCCCTGGTGGACACCAAGGAAGTTCACTGCAGTCTTCAATTGTGAACTAGTGCTAGCAGCTTTGTTGAGCCTTCATGCTGCGTTTCTCTATGTGTGTGTGTGTGTGTGCGATCCAAAGACTTGCCTTCGCACTTCTATGAGCGTTCACACGGAAATGGTGATGGTAAATAACTGCACTATTGGTTTTAGAAACAAGTTCGGGAGCACGTCGAACACAATTAGCTGGCGTCCAAGTCCCTTTGTTATTGCGGGCATTGCGTGATCATAATTAGAAAACATTAAACAAGAGAAAACTTCGCTGGTTCGGAAGGAACGTTTTGTAGCTTGGGAAGTAAGGTCAAGGAAACACAGTCACTCTGTTTCTGTCATTTCAATTCTAGTTTTTTCTTTCTATATAGGCTTAACAATTTGACAACATTGATTGCTTCAGCACGGGAGGGCAGTATAGCGGGTGAATACACCGGAATGAAATGCGCATGCGCGATGGTGTGTTGTCTTGGTTGATAAGGACAGCCAAGACCTCCCCTGCAGAGCATTTATTTCCTGATATATTACGCTCATCAGCGATAATCATCAAGAACTGTATTCATCTTCGAAAAGATAATCAAGGCAGCGCAAGAACATCGCTAAAGCACTATTACTTCGTTTAATTATCGCAAAACGTCGCCACAAGTGACGTTCGTCGGTCGCCGTTACAACCTTTCCTGTTACGTCATCTCGATATAGGTTGGCCCTCTGGTGCGCCTCCGCTTTATGCTGCAACTCATGCACCGTTGGCAGCACTGTATGACTTATTATTTTTTATTTAGTTAGTTTACTTTTTAAGGCATAGCGCCGAAACTTCACGTGCAATAAGAACAGTGAGATTCAAACTCCATGTGATGGATACGCTGTAAAGACGGCCGCGTCTGGACTTATACGTCAGGGGTAGTGGTCAAGTTAAGTAGGATGTATAGGCTGGATGCTCTGAATTTAGGACGCAATGTGTAACGTGGAGCTTCGCTTGCTCATGCGACGAACTGTAACAGTCACCAATTATTATGTGGTATTATGGAGCTACTAAAATGATGAGCTGCTTTCCTGGGATAAATTCAGTGGCAGTTTTCTCTTGGGTAGCGGTTTAGTAAAGTGCACGTTTAACGTAGCACTTATACACTTGAAAGTTAAACGCTATATAGAATGGCTCTTCTATAGTGCCACTGTGCTTCTTTTGTTTTTTGAGTCTATATTCATAAACTGAACGCTGCTTGTCTGCCCATGAGTGACACGCATGCCAAAGCATGCATAGTTTCAGTTGCTGCGTGTTGGAATATATTGTAGCTATCTTATCTGCTGCTGATGTTCTTCACGACGAACCCCCATGCATCTTCCTGCACAATCTCGACCCAGTCCCTCATACTGGTGTTCGTCTCATACTGTCTCATACTAGGTGTTCGTCTCATACTGGAACACGAAGAAGTTCCGGCTCGATAAAGTATACGAAGTTCAGCGAAGAACTGAACCTAGACAGGGAAACAACCGCATGTCAATGACCGTTCAACCAAGTATCCGTAGTTCAAAGTAGTCGAGAAACGTTTTGTACTACTCCTCTAATAGAATAATACTAATGGCGAATCTGACCCTCATTATGTGGTGATTGTTAATGAACAATGGGACTTCAATAATTAAATGAATGGTGCTCATGTGACATGGGTGGAAAGCCATTCAAGGTTTGGCTCGACCCCCTGGAGTCCGAACTGCGCCTGTTGTCCGACTGGCGTAGGTCGACGCATCGCAGTACCAACCCTGTGCACGTGCTCCCCGAAGAAACAAAGACTGTGCCGTAGTGTCATCTCTCCAGTGCTGTGCGCAAAAACACTATATAACAAGAAATTAGAATGTAAAGCGACACAAATACTGCATTTGTGGACTCTCTAAGATAGTGACTGTCCCATAATAAACGCTCGTCGTGAACCCTAAAGAGATTTCGAAGCCAAGACACCGTCTCGGGCTGTGTGCTCATGGTGAACAGGTTTGCCATTCTCTCATGGCCTGCCATAAAGTCAAGAAAGGTCCTTCTCTTTTTCACTTTCCTCTATCTGCCTTGCTTCTTTGTTTGTTTGTTTGTTTGTTTGTTTGTTTGTTTGTTTGTTTGTTTGTTTGTTTGTTTGTTTGTTTGTTTGTTTTGTTCGTTATTTGACGGACGTGAATGGTTGGTTAGTTGGTTGTTCCTCGGAGTCCTGGCACAGCCCACCATGGGGGATCAGCCATGAAACAGACGGTATCTCATTTTTTAGATTGAACTGTTTTACCAGCCGGGATATTTGGATAGGGATGTTTAAACAGTGAACAGATTGGTAAACGATGGATTAGAAGTAGAACAAATAGAGGTAATAAAAAAAAACCAACAAGCTAATATAGTTTGAAATAAAGTGAAGTTGTGCCTCAGCTTAACGTTCTATTTGCTTTATTGTCTGTAGAAAATCACATACGGCCTCGCAAACGTTCCTGTGGCTAAATCCCTTTTCAATTGCTTCAAAGAAAAGGACCACCGGAAGGGATAAACTTAAAGCCAACCTACGGAGAGGTATGGAATGGTGCCGAAAGTACAGTAAATTAATTTCCTCTTCCACTGCCTACGTGGTATCGTCTCTCTTCTTCCTCTCATTCACATGAGGCACTGCGTCGTGCTCCCTACCGGACTGCAAAAACCGGGCGTTTCTTTTTTTCTTCGTCTAACCATAACCATCACCCTTCACATGCTGCAGTGTCACTTCACTTGCTTGTTGTGTTCTCCGCAGTATACGGTGTTGCGTCTGTCTCGGGTATACTCCATTTTTCGTATTACTCATCAAACTGTTCAGGAGTTCTGACCAGCCGGCAACAACAGATAAGGAGTCTTTATTATCACCTTCTTTTAAGGTCTGGAAAGCTCTAATTGCCACAAATATTGACAGGTATGCACGTATCGTCACACTCGGTATTTTGCCAGGGATATTCCTACGGAGCTCTTCGTATGAACTTCTAAGTCAAGAATAAAAACTGGGATTGATATAACACCGATACAAAGCGCAACTATGAACGTTCTACGTGCATAAAATACTACTTGAAGTGGTGTATAAAGTGTGAGCTCTACGGGAATGAGTCCGCTATAGGAAAAACGTGTGCGGTGGCAGCTTTTTCCCGCTATAAGAAGCATTATACGATGCGCATTGAAATAATTTTTGCGTCTTAAGTCACGGAACCACAATACAATTATGAGAGACGCCGAAATGGAGAGATACAAAAATTTGGGCCACTTGGCGTTCGTTATTGTGCACTTAAATCAAATCGCACAGTCAGGGGCATTGGCAGATTTGTTTTTTTTTTCTGGGTGGTGAAAGCAATACTACAAAATCTCGAAGATACTGGCTGCGGTTCCAAGATTTATGGCTATGTTCGAAGCTTCCTCACCAGTCGTACGGCCACGGTGGGAATATACAACATACGGAGCGAAAAATTTGAGCTGCCGAAAAGGGGTCCACTTCAAGGCTCTGTTGTCTCACCACTCCTTTTCAACGTGGCACTACTTAAGCTCCCCCGGCTTCTCGGAAAAATACAGGGCCTACGTCACGCCATCTACGCGGACGATATTACGCTTTGGACTCGAGGCAAGAGCACTGGAGAGCAAGAAAGCTGCCTTCAGGAGGCGGTCAATGTCATAGAGAACTACCTTGAAAGCTGCGGCCTCCATTGTGCACCTGAAAAATCGGAATTACTGGTACTCAAGGCCCGCACGCGAGGAAGACCTCCAACCTGCGAAGCGCCAGACCCATGCATCATCCTTCACGGGGTCCAAATACCGAAGGTCACCTCGCTTCGCGTGCTCGGCTTGCACTTGCACCACGACGTATCAGGGGCCGCCACGCTTCCTGGACTTCAACGCACAGTCTTCCAGCTCGCGCAGCTCGTAAGAAGAGTCACAGACCGACGCAGTGACCTGAAGGAAAACGATAACTTCAGAGTTGTGCAAGCTCTTCTAACTAGCCGAATCACCTATGGAACCCCGTACCTCGCCCTCAAGACATCTGAAGCCGACAAGCTGAATGTGCTCATCCGCAAAGCTACCAAACTCGCCATAGGGCTACCTACAATAGCGTCGACCACCACACTCCTAAGAATGGGTATACACAATACCTGGCAAGAGCTGGCAGAAGCCCAATGGACCAGCCAACTCGAGAGACTTAAGCTTACGTCGATGGGCAGATCGGTCCTTGAGCGCTTGGGCTACAGCGAGAGCTACATCTGCGAGGCAGACCGCAAAGAGAAGATGCCGCCGTACATGCGAGAATCATTCAGCATCGCCCAAGTACCGCGTAACATGCATCCTGAGTACCATCGGGAAAGACGAATCGCTCGAGTCGACACCATTCGCAGAAGACACCAGCACGATCCAGACGCTTGCTACGTCGACGCGGCAAAATACCCTGGCAAAAATGCCTACGCTTTAAGTGAGTTCGACGCGGAAGGACAAGAGCTGGCATCCGCCACCCTCCGGGTGCGGAGCTCCGAGTCTGCCGAGTAAGCAGGGATCGCCCTTTCCACTACTAAGTACACTCTACCACTATGACTGGTTAGGACGCGGTCGTAGTTTTCACAGATTCCCAATCCGCTGTCCGCAACTACACGCGAGGCCGAATCACCGCCGAAGCTCTCAAAATTCTGAGAAAGAGCCGAACTCCGCTTCCTTACACCTGCGTAGTATGGGTGCCGGGGCACGAGGGGCTCGAGGGAAATGAAGCGGCTCACGCCGCGGCCCACGGTCATGTCAACCGGGTTTTCCTCAGCGCCTCGCTTGACCCGCGGTTAGCCAGCGCTGCAGAAGTAGTGGAGACCGTACAAACAAGATACAGCACCATCCTACAACACTATCGTCTAGCTCGCAGGGTGTACCCGCCACCTTACCACAAGCTGACTAAAGAAGAGGCCACAGCATTTAGGAAACTTCAAGCTAACACCTATACACACGGCACCCTACTGCATAGAATCTACCCAACGCTATACGCCTACAACGGCCCGATATGCGACGTGCCAGACACACTGGCTGACCTACTACTCGAGTGCCCGTGGCGCCACGAAGATGCCAATACCAAGTCCGCAACGACTGCACGTATGAACCCCCTAGAGGAGAGGTGGGAGGCCAAGATTGCCGCACGCGACCTAGACGACCAACGAAGACTTGTCGCCAGGGCCCGGGAGGCGATTGCGGCCAGAGGATTCCTGGAATAAGGGACCCTCCCACCTAGGGTGACCCCGAGCTCACAAACTCGGGAACACTGTTTCGAAAAATAAAATGTTTATTTCATCATCATCATCTGGGTGGTGGGAGGGGGGCACGGGCCCTTGAATTGAAGGGAGGCCGTCCCGGCAAATGGTCATTTCGCATCCTGTATACTATGGTGAGAAAAAAATTCAAGGCGATGGGGGGCACGAGTCCTGTGTGCCACCCCCTGCCTGCGCCACTGCACACGGGCCTCCATCTTTTCGCCTCCATCAAAATGCAGCTGCCATGGCCGGGATTCGATACCTTCACATTCGGGACAGCCATTGAGTGCCAAAAGCACTAGATCATCCCTGTTTTTGCTGGTTGGTGCTCATTCGACAGAAAAAAAAAAAACGCTTTTTAATATGTTCTAGAATAGGGGTATTTTCTCGACTCCATAGCGGAAGGTATATTGGGAGAAAAACATTGTCCCATTACAACAGGCAAAGCGTTAATAATGAGTGGACGTGCATGCATATAAGTGATGGATATAAGTGGTGCAGGGTTATCTGGTGCGAAGTCGTGGAATGTAATAAAACTACATTTAACTAGCGTGGTCAAGATCAGAGACCCGTAGAATAAGTGGCGTAGTCGCCCACAAAGCACTTCCAACGTGCCTAAAAGTCGCAAAACGTGAGGCTGCATCATAAAGGACGACCAAAAAACGTAAGGTAAGTTCGAAGAGCATCGGATAATACAGCAGGTAATACAGACCAAGAAGACATTCGCAAGTGCGGCATGCAATTTACGCGAGCTCAGTACTTCACGTATACGCGCTTCCGTTTTCTTGAAAGTCCGTGTGAATCAATGCGATAAGCTCTTCATCACCAGCTGGCATGGGCGTCGGCAGGGAGGTGCGAAAGGAGTGCTTCCCTCCTCAAGCCGCACCAGCAGCCCCCTTCCCACTCCTACAGCCACGATGCAGCATGGGTTCGCGTCTCCCAAGGCAAATTCTGCCGTCGCCCAAGCCAGTAGGTGACTGGAAATGTTTTGAGGTCAGTATGCTCCTGCATGAGAAAATAATTTTCCGTTTGGCTCAGTGCCGAGCCTTCAACGTAGACGTCTCCACAAGCAAACTGACATGTTACTGTTCAAACAGGTGATACGACAAGCAAAGCAGTGGGGGTGCAGGTACAGGGAGACTACAGTTAAGTCTAAGAGCACAAGCGTGCGCAGTGTTAGTATTATACATTGCGGGAGGGGGAGGGGGGGGTGCGAAGGTTCATCGCAGAGCTCCCCTTATTATTGAGTGAATGTGTAGGGCAGATTTTGCGCATCTCACTCGTAGCCCCCCCCCCCCCCCCCCTGTGCACGTCTATTTCGATCTCAACATGTCTCCATCAGACATGTCATCGAGTGTATCGTCCTCAATGCAATCTTGTCGGCTGAGCTAGGAATATCGGATATGATAAGTTATCTAGTTGCAGAGCCGGGTCCTTGTTTTGTCACGTTGAGTTCTTGGAGATCTTTTTCTCTTTATGGTTTATTTTTGAATCCACAATTACATGGATGGTATGATTTAATGTGTGGATTAATTCGGTAGTAGGACTGTAATGTTTGGACTCCCACGGGACTGGCTTTCGATCAAGCCACAAAACTGAGGTCTGATTACCATGCAGTACGTTCTACGTTGTCTGATGTTCATCCCACGAATGAAAACCCAAAAAAAACACGACACGCTTTCACTCAAAATTCAGGACACCATTTTTTCATAAAAATCATGTGTGTTCATCGAAGAGCCAACAAGTATAGTGCATAGAACTCGTTCACTTACCATTGTTCAGGTGCATAGCCAGATATCTTTTTCAGGGAGGGATTCAACCATTTTTTATGTATGCTCGTGTGTTTGTTTGCATATGCGCGTATATAAATATACTCATATCGAAAGACTTCAATGGAGAAGTGGTAAGTGAACACTCGAAACCACTGGCTATGCCAGTGCCTTGCGCTGTAAGTACCGTAGTTAGTCGTACGGAACACACTGTGCCACTGTCCCATGTAGAAATGTCACGGCACCGTGTAAGTGACGGAGCGACAAGTGGAAACTATAGATTGAGGTCGTCTTCGACAACGTGACACGAGTGCACAGAATCGCGTATGACATTTGTCTGTTCTGCCCTTTAGCAGCTAAAAAAATTAAAAAATAAACAATTGTTTCCAGTGCACGTGCTTTTGAATATCCCGCCACAATAAAAATGTTGACTAAATTGGCTAAAGCGCCGTCAACTTCTTAAAAGTGTTTTCAAAATTACAAAAACCTAATTTTTTAAAACTAGTTTTTGTGTGTTTGTGTTGAAATTTTTTATGAGTTTTGACTCACTGACGTTGAGTTTTGTTTTTTTCTGTTTAACCACGAAGAAAGAAAGCGTTTGCTAGTCTTGGCTTGGCTTGAAACCGTCTTTTGAGTAAATAAGAAGATAAAACGAAAATGCGAAACGACAAGTTGTCCTTCGTGCTTTGGCAGTTGCTGCGGTTGCTTCTTTGCAGTTGCCGCCAAACACTCTCGCGAGGTGAGGGTGTGACCGTAGGTGCTGCGTGTGTATTTTGTTCTTGTTGTTTTTGTCACTGAGACAAAAGCGAAACGCGAAGCGCAGCTTTGGGTCCCGACGACAGTTGGTCCGCTAGAAATGACGACCTAAACGTTTTAAACGGCCGGGTTTCTTGTGCAGTGCGAGCATGACAACCGCCGAAGAATCGAAGCTAGTCGACGCGAAAGTCGTATTGCTCGGAGCGTTAGGTCAGTTTTGTTTCATTTCTCCGTGAGCTGCTCTGGCGCTCTCTAGCTTACGCCTTTCTTTTCATTGTGACGCGGTGTTTTCTGCTTTGTCTGCTAGCGTGCATGCTCTCTGACCAATCTTAAGGACTTCATTCGCGCGTACGTTTTTGCTGTGGAACGTCTGATGGTTCCGTTTACCCACTCGATTAAGTCATCGATACGGATACTGCTTAAAGGCAAACGCGTTTGTACGCGAATGCTGCGTGAAACTCCGATGAACAGCATTTCTTCATCCCTCAGCAACGCGCGAGAGTGGTCTGCTTTATTGATATTGTGTGACAATGAGCCAAGAATGACTGGCTGAAGCACGAAATACTTCGCTAGGGTAGAGTGCACGCATTCTTCGAGCCGTGATTTTTTGTAATTCTGTATTTCAATGTTTTCTTATCAGCTGTAAGGAATCGCAACTTGTGTCGATCACAACAGCTCAAAATTGTCCCTCTTTTTGATGAAATTAGTAGTACTTTTAATAAATCTCGTGAAAGCAAGAGGTGAATATATGGATCCAACATTCGACTACTGGACTCGTTTTCTCTGAGGGCGCCCTGACAAAGATGATTTCCCTCATTTAACTTCATCGTAAAAGCTCTTTTGCACGCAGCAGGATGGAGTGATTTTGCGAGCTCAACCTTCATGTTTTCATTTTCAGGTGTGGGTAAAACGAGCCTCATCACAAGGTATTCTCAAAAGAAGTTTATCGGTACAACATCTCCAACGATAGGGGCATCCTTCACAACACTTAGAGTGTAAGTGAACCCATTGCAAGTGCTCGTAATCAAAAGCAGGACACCTCAGTTAAGGCGTCATCAGTGTAGTAAAACATCATGGATAAGACTGCAAAGCTATGCGGGCCTTGCATAAAATTGTAACAGTGATTTGCCAAATCATAACTTCAAGGAAGTACCCATTTCTGCTTAAGTATCTGTTTTCAATGTACAGTTCTGATAACATGCTTAATTTGATGGTAAAAAAAGTGCTTGCGCTTGGTGTGGCACTGGCATAGCATTTTGCTACAGTAAACGCACATTACATGTTGAGATATGTCACTCTGCTTACCTATGAATTGCTACTCAAGCTTATAAACTGCAATATTTTCAGGCTTAAACCACTGTTTGCTTTTGAAGTCTGAGGTCGTGTATTGGTTACGTGAAGTCATAAAGCTGCCTTCATAGATGCCATTAGCTTGAGCTAGCTTAACTGCTTTCCTATTAATTTGCCAAAGTTAGATTTCTGCATAAATCTCACACCATTTGCAATCAAGAAGTATTAGTAAGCCTGCCTAAGCCACTGTTTTATATCGATTCTTTTCGCAGTGGCTTTTTTAGTGTTTATGAGTGGCAGACATTGCAGCATTGTGGTAGCCTTAGATAGGCCCATAGTAAATATTGTGTGAGTGCTCGGCTATTTCTCATTTGAGGAGAGTGTTAAAAATAAAGCAGGTTAGAACTTTCAGTTCTCGAGCATCCTTATCCTTATGCTTTTTTAAGTTGCCTGCCATAAGCTGTGTTACACTATCTTGATCCAGCTTGAAGTGAAATGATTAAAGATTGTCTCTGAATGTTGATTACTTAATTTTCATGCTATGTTTAACCAAAGGCACTTAGCACAAAGTTTAATTATACTTTGGTCTTTCAGCATGGAATGCTTGCTTGTGTGACCTGCTCCTTGTGTTGTAGTACTCAGACTATCTGAATAAAGTCAGGCATCTAGTATTGAGCGCCTTGTTTTTTTGGTAGTGTGTGTGAAAGCTCATGCAAAGCTGTCTTGCATAATTGTTGCACCTATTCTGATAACATTAGTTATTGTCATAAGATTTTTTTGCAAAAGATATTGGTTAACTATATTGGTCTTTCTGCTTTCATTCAGATATCGCCAATGGCAGGTGGCACATTCCTGTGCCTCGGCTCGCATTGGTCAAAGAAACACATAATGTGCTGAATGAACCTAATTTGTAAAGCTCATGAGTTAATGTTTTAAGTAATTACTCTACGGTTAATATTGAATTCTTCCGATTGCAGCAAGGGGACCCACGGAGTGGATCCGATCAGAACAGATTCTGAGAATATATTACGTTGCATTTTGATAAATTAAAATATGTGGTGCCTGTAACGCCTTGTTTTTTTTTTTACTTAGACTGCTGTGTAAGGTGTCTTCTTCAGACAAGTATTTATTTAATAAAGCATGAAAATATTAGCATCACATTTCTTTTTTTTTTTTTTCTGGAACATGTTGCTGGAGGCCTGTTAGTCCTAACAGGGTACGTCAATTGCTACAACTTGCGATACATAATAAATTACAGGCTCCTCATTGCCGGCCAGTTTTAGTTTAGATTTAAGAGAGCTCCAAAGACTACAAGCTTCCGAGTGAAACTCGCCACCTAGCGTGTGAAACTTTCGACCATGTCTGCACACAGAACGACGATGCACTTCTCCACGGTCAGTATCAAGATGTTCAAACTGGAAACGAAACGGCAGTGTCGCCAAACACAAAACTTTCGATGCGTCCGCCACGGCCACGGACAAGCGAGCAGCTGTCGAGTAATAGATGGTCCGCTCGCAAACGCGGTAAAATAAAAATGCCATCTGTGACGTCAGAACTTGTTGCAGCGTGGTTACGTCAGGGAAGTAAGAGTTCGCCAAGGGTCACCTTTGAGGGTCTCAGCAGCGTGAATGAGTTGATTGCTTATGCAAACTTAAAAATTAACTTAAAATACCTTCCAAGTTATATTCTCTGTTGATATTTTGCAGATGATATCCTCGTGTTTATGGTAATCAATCCGGCAGGCTATCTCGGCCATGTAGTTTAGTGTCAGGGCGCCTTTAACAAATGGTGTGCCTGACCCGTCAGTCTAATTATTTTTGCTTATTGGAGTATATCATAAGTGAAGCTCATGAAGACATTCCTTTTCATCTTTCTTGTTTATAGACAACATTATTAAGCACTGAATAATATGTTCACTCCTTGTCTCTGGCACTGTTCTTAGTGAAACACTTGCACCTGTCATTGCTTTTGAGCCATTCATCAACAAACATCTGATGTTGTCGTTGTTGGTCCTGCAGATATTAACATCATTTGTTGCAAACATGATAAAATAAGAGAGGATTATGTATTTAAGCTTTTTTCCATTTCTCTTAGTCTTTCTTTAAGCTTTTTTATTCTTTCCAGGAATGTGGGAACTGCCAAAGTGAGAATACAGCTGTGGGACACAGCAGGCCAAGAGAGATTCAGAGCAATGGTAAAGTTTATTGGTTTAATTCTCGCCTGACAATGTGAGGCAGTTTTAATTCTGTGCCGCATTGTTTGGCAGCAATGATTTCACACTAATGACCGCTTCTTTGAATCAACCCTTCAAAACATGATCACCATTTTCTATCTTCTTTTTGTCTGTTCCTTGATGGCTTCTTTATTCCTTCTTGTTAACATCCATCATGGACTTCTCAACCATATTTTTTGCAGCATGTTGAATTAAGGCAGCGTCAAGGAGAATCACTTAGCTAGTTTTGCTTGGCGACACGTGCTTTGAAAACTTCATATTTGCAAATTTTTCAGGAAAAGGTGTATTACATAAACCGAAGGACAAAAGTTCCACTTTATTTGTCCTTTTTTTAACTTAGCCCTTTCACTTTGATGCCAATCAGTCGGTGTTTTGAGCTCTTGGGACTTACAAAGTATTATCTTCGGATCCTGTGATATGCACAGTAGTTCAGAACAACAGAAAGTTAAGCTACGTGGTAGAAATTCATGATAAAACAAAAAGCGTGCAAACATGGACAAAAAAAGTGGACAAATCCCATGACGCTTACATTGCAGTGGCGTTACGGTTATTAAGCTGTAACATTGTGGCAGCATTTCCTGTGCATTCACTTGGATTCGTGACCACTTTAAATTATTATAGTCACCTGGTATTGTTTGGAGTTGTGGAGCTATTATTGTGAAAGATCAGCTGACTTGCTTGCAGGGCGCTATACTCTAACACTTTGTGAGCAAGATCGAGCTACAAAAAAAGGCAACAACAAGAAAGTCCCTAATTGTCTGACCTAATCCAAGCTCGACAATGCTAGTTAATTCATTTAAAAAGCATGGTTGGCTGCAAGTGAATACAATAAAATCGGTGAATACAATAAAAGCTAGTACCTCAGGACTTCATTTAAGTACTTTGAGTGTTGCCCGTGGCACGCCGCCACATCATATATATAAGTAACACGGAACAAAACAAAAGGAAGTCCGTATCAAACGTTTTGCTTCAAGTTTTGAAATCTGTAACAGGAAGTGTGCACATCCTGACGGTTTTTCATTTATGAGGCTGGGTTCTCTTTTTTTATTTACTCGCTCTGCTATGTATGTGTCTTACCTATATAATAAGATACTTGTAATATCTCTCTATCTCTCTCACTCTCTTCACCATATTATAAATCTAAAGCAAAACAAATGGCCTTTGTTGTCAAACAGAGGCGTGCTACTGTGAATTTCACAAAACATCTTTTAATGTTGCTGTTTTTTAAATCATTGTCATGGTGTGCTTGGTGTTATAGAATGCTATGGATCAATGTAACGTGCCTCATAATCACAGCATGGTTGTGGGTTGTGACAGCCCAGAACTGAAATGTTGCTGCTGCTATTGTAAACAGTGAAAGTTGAATCTGGTGGCTGTCATCATCTGCTTTTTCAAAGTGACTAATCTATCTCAGTTGTGTTCAGTGCAACAATGTAAGTTGCTGGCGTGATGCATACTCTTAGTGCATATTGAAGGTTATCGAGTGTGACTGTCTATATTAAGTGTTATATTGAGGCTTCTCTATGTCGAGAAAATTGTTTTCTTTTGGGCTTGCAGTGGATCTGGATCTCACTGAAATTTTGTACAGAAATAACATTCTAGCATTAATATATTTTATGAATATTTCCTCATCTAATTTTTTGGAAAAGAGCAGTCACTACTGTCCAGTGTCATATGCACTTGGTCACTGCAATCCTTTCTCACAAAGGTGGTAGGTGTATGTGCCACTTACAATTTTTGTTGGAGATGTAGAGGCGATCTCGTGAGAAGCAGACAGTGCTTAAACCGCTGCACCACTGCCGTTGAATTCACTGTAACGTTAGCAGGCAAGCTTGAAAAACTAAACCACAAATGAAAATGTTCTGGTGGAGCGGCTGCAGCAATAGCCAGGGTACACTACCCTTCCTCGGACGAATCTCCTCTTCATTCTGACTTCCTATCCAGAGCAGTCTAGGTTATTCTCAGTCACTTGCTAATGCTCCAATAGCATTACCTGAATACACTTTCTCGACATTTTGGACGTGATAGAACTGCACAAAAAAAAATCTGCTTAGGCTAGAAGGAATTCTGATGTTACCATCAACGTGCAGAGCTCGCCCTGTAAGGGAGCCATTTATTCTGTAATAACGAAAAATATTTTCCAGAGGTGTATGAGTGTTCACTGCATTATCAAAGACAAAATCTACTGGACTGTGTGATTTCTATGCAAAAAATATGAGTGATTGAGAAGACATGAATAAAGGAAAGATTTTCAACATTTCTCAGAACACAGAAAGAGTTTGTTGCCACCAAAAACTTGTACTTGCTTCTCGGTTATATTGAACTTTATGCAACCTTTTTACGGTTCTTTCAAACATGCAGGCACCTTTGTACTACAGGAAGGCAAATGCTGCCATTGTTGCATACGACATAACTTCTGCCAGCAGCTTTGAAGCCATGAAGCAGTGGGTTTTAGGTAAGAGCCTACCTTTCCAAGCCATGATTCCAAAGATGTGTCACAATGTTTTATACATCATCTCTGTACGATTTGACACTGACCACTAAGCTTTCCATTCCACTGAAAAGGATTGCATAACATAAAAACTTATTGTCATCCCCTTTATCAAATGAATTTTGCATTTCACTACTTTGCCTCCCCCCCCTTTTTTTTTCTCGCTCTCTCTTTGAGTTACTAACAGCTTTCCACAAAATTATAGTGTGTAAAGTGCTGAAAAGTTTTTGGAGTCCACCTTGGTCACACAGTGGTGATTGTGCTCAGTGGCTGACCCAAAGGTCGTAGGTTTGATGCCAGCCGTGGCAGTTTTATTTTCGCTGAGGCGGAACACTAGAGGCTTGTTTACAGTGTGATGTAAGTGCATGTGAAAGAACACCAGATGGCCGAAATTTCAGGGGCCCTCCACTACAGTGTCTTTCATAATCATATCGTGGTTTTAGGATATAAAATCTCAGATATTTATTATGAAAAATTTCGTTACCGAAATATAAAAAGTGTTTCCTGATAGCATTCCTTTAGCAAACATATATAACAAAACAACTTTGTATATTAACGATTTCTTCTTCTAAGTGCGTAGCACTTCTGGGGCCCAGCTTGTCGTCCATCCATTTCATGTGGCGTCATCACGTTCACAGTCGGACGCTCGGTGCAGGCCTAAAACGAAATTTGCAATGCTCGAAACCAGGTTACAACAAACTACAAAGTAGGAAATGTTATAACTAACAGAAATAGCTACGAACTAATCGCTACAGTTAACTTAAGATCGCTAAAGCCATTTTGGGAACGTGCGGCTGACTCTGGTGCCGCCCACTACCTCACCAGGTGCGTGATTTCTCCTCACATCAGCACTTTTCTTGCACCCAATCAGCGCACACTCTTTGGCAACCACTCCTGGAAGGACAGCTATGACACCACTCAAATCCGAAGCTGAAGGCTTAGCAACTGCTGTCGACAAGCGTGACAAGCCTAGTAGTGATATCAGCCTGTAGGAGCTGTAGAGCATGAGCGGCGAAAACAGAAGCCCATAATCGATAAAGTTCAGACTGCTGCGACTTGTCAGCACAGGCAAGCCAATCTTAATCTCAATGCAAAGCGAGCACTAGTGGAACTCTGTGGTCATTGCCTAGAACAATTGAGCCTTGCTGCAATATCAGCCTTGCTGATAATCATTTGCCACTTAACTTTTTCAAGAAGCATCATCTGATGCCATGCTTGATTATTTAAAAAGCATATTCTTTGTTCTGCATAAGGCATTAGGGGCAATCTTGAACGCTGCATGTGCCGAAACAGAGCATGTTCATTTGCTGTTAGAATTGATTGTGTTGAGATGTATTAGTGTGCAAAGTACCGTTGGAACTCTCAACTTTAAGTCTCATGCCTTCATTTGTACAGAGTTGAGGAGAAATGTAGAAGAGGCCATTGTCCTGGTTCTGGTGGGCAACAAGTGCGACCTGATGCAGCACCGCGTGGTTCATCGAGAGGTGGCAGAGAAGTACGCCCGAGACGTGGGGGCGTACTTTTCAGAGTGCTCAGCACTCAGCAATGAAGGTAGGTTGCCACAGCTAATAGCTCATTGCAGTTCTTCATAAAAAGTGTGCCCCCAGGAGGCTGTGCAGGAGGACCTTATTTAGAACAAGTAAAATTTCATAATCAAATGGTCTTCTTTTTAACAGTCTTTCAGTCAGATTTTGTGATCATAGCTATTGCTGTTTACTTCAGCTTTCATCATGTTTGGCAGACGAGGCACCATCGACATCCTTTCTGAGCAGCATAAGAGATATTGAAAAGTGTTTTATTTGTTCCCAGTTGAGGTTGAATTACAGCTTCCAAATTGTCGCAACCACCATGTCGGCATTTTCACGACCGGAAAGAGCATTATGGTTATCATAGCTGTGTAGTCATTTCAACAATGCTATTTTGCCATTCTTTCTGTAGCCTTCATTCTAATCGTCAGACCAGCTACTGTTTTTAGTGCTAGCACTGAAGCTGTATATACAGCCTAAAAGCAGTTCATGTATCTAGTTGAATGTAGTTTTTTACATGACCTACAATATTATTTTAGAGCTCTTCGTTTTCCATTTGCAACTATTTCCTTTTGTCGTGAAGTTTCACTGAATTGTAACAGCTCTAACAATTGCAGTAATAACGAGTGAAAGCTCTAATGTTAAAAAAAAAAGAAAGGCGTGAATTAAGTCAGGCCAACTTCCTCCTAATATTTTTCATGACGACATCACATTATTTCAGGTGCATAGCATCAGCCTGCGAGGCAAAACCACAATTTCTATACCTTTATTGGAAAAAAAGTGCATTATTTCATAATTTATCTTTATTCATAAATATAACGCTACTTATAAACTCATTTTTTGCATTTGAAGAAGAAAATGCTTACTGCAAAAATGTTACCACCAATAATGCTAACAGTTGTTAGTTGTATCCTACATTCTTAAAAAAATGCTGCAACACATATTGAAAATAGATGACACTGCTGATGTCTATTCGAGGCGCATTGCACACATCTGCTGAATATTGCAGTACTCTATGCAGCATGGAGTTTATAATTTTGCTTAAAGGCAACCAAAAATTGCTCGCAGTCCTGTCGGCAATCTGCACAGCTCACAGGAGCGATGACATGATCTGTAGGATGGGCACAGCCGTTGGGTGATTTCTTGATAACAAGAACATCCTCATGTAATACTCCTCTTCTTTGCTTTAAGAGAATGGAATAATAAATGTGTATTTCTGTATCTGCAAAGACACTGAAAAAAGTATCTCATCTTTGCAGTTCCAGTCTGCAATTCCATAGATTTGTTGACAATAAGCTCCATTGGTGAGGTTACTTTATGATTGCTTAGAAAGATGTTGCAGTGTCCCTTAGCTGTCCATTTCTACAGTAGAAACAGATACTCAGTATCTGTTCTGGATATGGGTCAAAAACACAAAATGAGATAGATTACCATACAATGCTCCAATATTGATAACAACACACTCGTATCTTGTTAGCAGTTTATGGGACTTTCAGGACAACGTGCATCAACAAATAAAATGAGGTCCTTGTTTGGGCAACTGGTATACATGTTTTTTTGGCGACATCAAGCAGTCAAGTATTCCGCACTCCTGTGCTCGCTTATCTGATAATGCGGAAATCATTTTTATTTTGTAAACAGCAGATGTATTGCTGATGCCACCTTGATAGGGGCTATCTGGTTTTCTGGGGCACTTTGAGTACCTATCCATGAGTGTTTATCTAAACTCTTTCCACTGTCACTTATCTAAGATCTGTGCGTATGCAGCCTTTGGGAGCCTTTGTGCAGATGCAAAAGTGTCAAAGTTCGGCATTACGATAGCCTTTTTTTTTTCTTTCCATCTTCTCACACACTCAAGTTCCAGTAGCAAGTCAGTGCACCCTTCTGTGATAGTTGTATCTGTGAATTTCCATTGAATTACAATAGGCATCCATTTGTTGCACTAGTTATTTCAGTCTCAGCCAAATATTTTGGCTAGTGCCCTTATACTTCTACATGATTAAAGTTATCCCATTCTTTCAATCTCAACGTTAGCGTTCGCCGTATATTTAAAATTCTGAAGGTCACCGTGCATGTTCCTTTTCAAGCGATTGCAGCATTAATAGTTCCTGTAGCAGCAGCGTCCTACTTCTTTCCAGCTCACGTATAGCTAATGCATCGAACAGACTTCATCTTCCGTTGAGGTAGCGCACATTAAAATAAGCGCAGGAAGAATTCAGCGTGAAAACGGTAGCCCACAATAAGTTATTACAGCACTTATTTGATTGTAATGTGGGCTTTTCCTTTATTCTTTTTAAAAAAATTTATCTGATGATTTCTCGGCTGGTGCAATCCAACACGGAATGAGAACTGAACGCCATTCGAAACAATGTAGTTGAAGAGCAGAGCTTTTAAGGTCGAGGTTGGCTGTGTGTAATAGATAGACAATGATCATCATTATGAACTGGCACGGGCCATCTTCGTCCTCTTCGTCATCACTTTCCTGTTCTGCTTCATTATGAGGAGACGTGCAGCAATTTTTCGTCCGAATAATGCAGTAACATTATGGGCAAGAGAAGGAGAGAAAAAAGAAAAGAAGACACTGAGATAGGTGAAGTATGATTTGCTGGCCATTTTACCATTAAAAGAACTATCATAATGTATAAATGTCAACATATTCATATGAATAAAATAAACTCTCCAGCCACTTGTAATTCAAAGTTTATGAAGTTAAAATTTAGAAATTAAAAATTGACTCCACGGTTCGACACCGATTTGGTTCCTTCTGCTGGGGGGACTGTTCGGCCGGCTTTGAAGCTAGCGAATTTTCTTGCTGGTGTCCCCTCTCCATCTTTGTTCTTCCCGCCATTGTTGTTGCTGCGGTGTTTTTTTCACTGGTTCCATAGACTATTCACGTTGACACTCACTAAGGTCCTAATTGAGCAGTATTTCCAGCCGTTAATTGGATATGCCAGGACTTAAGAACGGTAAGGTTCTAGTTGAGCAATTAAATCCCAAAGAAGAGTTATTAGTAGAGCTCACAGAATGTAATAATTTACGGATCTTGAAAACCTTCTTCAGAAAACAAGCTAACTGTAAGTGGATGTGGCGAATTTCTAATGGCGAAGATGAAAATGCAATAGACTTCATTCTGTGTGCACACCCAGGCATTGTACAGGATGTAGTAGTTAGCAAGATCGGATGCATAGAGCATAGAATGGTAAGAGCTCGTGTTCACTTAGATATAAAAAAAAGCATAGGCATAAAGTGATACGCAGAAAACCTATTAATGAGGTAGCGGTGAGAGGGAAAGTACAGAATTATAAGTTTCGCTCCAGAATTTATTGGAGCCTCTAAACAAGGTAACTGATGTTAGCATTGACACAATGAACAATAATCTTACTAGTATCATGAAAGAGTGGGCAATGGAAGTTTGAGGTACGGTCACTGGACAGGACACTAGCAAACTATCTCGGGAGACGAAAAATCTTAATATGAGATGACAAACCATGAAAGCCTCAAATGCAACCAGCAATATGGAGAGCTAGTGGAGCTTTCGAAGTTGATCAATAGGCGCAAGGTAGCCAATATCAGAAGGTATAACATGGAGAGAATTGAGCAGGCTGTAAAAAGCGGCAGAAGCCTAAAAGCTGCGAGGCAAACTTGTGCATAGGCAAACGTCGGATGTGTGCACTAAGGGACAAAGAAAACAATGTCATAACCAATAGTAAAGATAGAATAGTTGATGTGGCGGAGGAGTTCTACAAAAAGCTCTACAGAAGCCGGAACAACCAGGATGATATCATGAGAAGCAATAATTGCCCAGAGGAATTTGACGTCCTACAAATAACAACAGGAGAAGTAAGGAAAGCCCTGAAAGGATTGCAAGGAGGCAAAACCGTTGGTGAGGATCGGGTAACAACGGACCTGCTGAAAGATGGCGGAGAAATTGTGTTAGAAAAACTGGCCACTGTCTCTGTCTCTTGATGAGAGGATGCCAGAATCTTGGAAATAGGCCAACATCATTTTAATCCGTAAGAAAGGAGACGTCAAGGACTTGAAAATTTACAGGCCGATCAGCTTACTGTTCGTTCTGTACCAACTATATACAAAAATAATAGCTGATAGAATTAAGGCGACATTAGAGTTATATCTACAAAAAGGACAAGCAGGATTTCGTACAGGCTACTACACAAAAGACCATAGTCCTACTATCAATGAGGTGATGAAGAAATGTGCGGAATACAACGAACCCCTATGCATAGCTTTCATAGATTACGAGAAGGCATTTGAATCAGCTGAGATATCAGCAGGAAGGCAAGCACTATTGATTCGGGCCATCTGTGAACCCTACATAAACATACTGCAAGAAATCTTTCAAGCCGGCATAGTTCTTTATAAAGTAAGCGACAGGCTCCCAATTAGGAAGGGTCTAAGGTAGGGACACAATCTCTCCAATGCTATTCACCACATGTTACAGGAGGTTTTCAGGGCCCTAGATTGGGAAGAGTAAATGATAACAGTTAATGGACAGTATCTTGGTACCCTTCAATTCGCTGATGGCATTGCCGTGATGAGTAACTCAGGGGCTCATGATTAGTGTACTGGACACGGAAAGCAGAAGAGTAAGTCTGAAAATTAATATGCACAGAACTAAAGTAATGTGCCACAGTCTCGGCAGAGAACAGCACTTTGCAATATGTGGAGAGATGCTGGAAGTTGTAGAGCAATTTGTCTACTTGGGACACGTAGTAACTGCGGAGCAGAATCATGAGAGTGAAATAACTACAAGAATAAGGATGGGATTTATCACATTCAGCTAGCATTCTCAAATCATGCATGGTAATCTGCCACTAACCGTCAAGAGGAAGGTATATAACAGCTGTATCTTGCCGGTACTTACCTACGGAGCAGAAACATACAGCCTTACAAAGAGGGTTCAGCTTAAATTGAGCACGACACAGTGAGTGATGGAAAGCAAAATGATAGGTGTAACCTTAAGAGACAAGAAGAGGGCAGAGTGGGTCAGGGAACAAATTGGGGTTAAGGATCTCATAGTTGAAATCAAGGAGAAATGGACATCGACCGTGCATGTATGGACCACGTGGGCATGATAACCGCTGGTAATAAAAAGTAACTGAGTGGATTCCCAGAGAAGCCAAACGCGCAAAGGGGAGGCAGAAAGTTAAGTGGGCCAAAGGTGGCAGCAGAAAGCACAAGACCAGGTTGATTTGTGGATCATGGGAGAGGCTTTTGCCCTGCAGCGAGCGTATTCAGGCTGATGATGATCGTGATGATGAACAACACCACTTAAAATGAAGTCTTGTGCGCTGCATCCTGTCACCTTTGTTGCAAACAAGCCAAGGTTGTCAACATGAGGCTGCAGCCTCAGCACTAGGACTCTTTTGTGAGGCCTTCAGTAACTCTCTTATAGTGACAGTTGCTATTCTGCAGATAACTGACTGCTCTTCAGATAATGCCTCTGGTGTGTCAAGAAAACTTACCTTAGGGGACAATCTGCATCCTTGACAAAGTTGGACCTACTGACTTTATTTTTGTGAGCCATGCCTTCTAACCACTATATTAAAACAGTTCCATGGCGATAAACTAGCAGGATAACTTTCTGCAAGAGCTTTCATACGTTTGTCAGCAGGAATGGGCGCACTTTGGAACATTTTGTGCTACAATAAAAAGGCAGGACATGTTGAAGCGCACAGATAATAAAGCCAAAGGTAGTGTAGGAGCTGTTACTTGTAGTTTTTAAATAAAGTGCATTAATGGATGTGAATTAAAATGGGTAAAAAAACAACTTGAGACTCAATGGGACTGAACCCACAATTTCCAAAGATTATGTGTTTCAAACTCCTGCTTTAGGTACATCTTCTGCAGTGTATGACATCGAATTGCCATCTTATTCTATCTTATAAATGCTTCGCAGCATTAGAGAATATGTGTTACAGCAATGTCCCTGGATAGAACCTGCTAGGTCAAAATATATGATCCAGCTGGTATTCATTATTCGAGCAAGTAAGCTTGCTGCCACATCTTAAATGTGTGTTTACAAAATTTAGTGCACCTTTAAATATGTAATAAGGTTGAGCACTAGCCATGCTAAGATGGGCTGGTGACAGAGTACACTGCGCCAGTAGACAACTGCAAGCTAGGAGTCCTTGTTTGCACAAATTTTTCATAATTCTTTTATTTACTGACTACGTTTCATTTTCTGTTTGGGGTGACATTTTGACACTTGTCCCTTGTGAAGAACTGCCGTTCTATGTTTTCACTTGTAACTGGTGCTTCACAGCATGACACTTCTTTTACTTGCTCAAGTGATCCCAAACGCTGTATTCAGTGCTTTAAAAAAACATTAAAGAGAATGATTTTTTGTGTACTAGTAAAGTACAAGTTCACAATCCCAAAAACACAACTCTTACCGCGAGATGACGCTCCATAAGCAAGAAAACGCATGAAAAGAAAATATAGGGGGGACGCCACCTTGAGATTTTCACACTACACGCCGTGACTTCGTAGATTTTGAAGGCATCTACTAGGTCTTACGTAGTTTCTATTTAATAAAAATGAAGTACAATGTTGTCTCTGGGTGCGATAAACCTAGCCTATGAAGTTTCAGAAAATTTCAATAAGCCTATGTTGCGAAAATACAAAGAGTACATTTTGAATTTTTTACGTCACACACGAAGATTACAGCACAAAATTTAAAAATGGAACTTCAGCCTTGACTTTCTCCACTAATCATCAACTTATGATATTGAAAGTTATGGCATTAGAGCTCTTGGAATGCAGTTTGTCAATCTGAACCAAGTCATTATTTCTCTTTGGTGTTCCTTTAAAACTGCTCGAAAACTTTTTTTTAGCTCCAAATATGCTGTGGAGCAGTGTTACCAACCAAGTGTTACCAACCAATTTTTGGAAAACGCTCTACGCCACAGTCAAAATTACACTCCCTTCCCTCACACAATCTTTTTACTACTCCTTTCAGTCACGGTGTGTATACTTGTACACACCAGCTTCAATGGCTCGTCACAAACCGCGTGTTTCCTCAAAAGACCTGAAACTTGGTGCACACATTCCTACAACTACCGATCATTTAACTCGTATCAATGCAGAGGATCACCTTCTGGACACACTACCATGTTTGATGATTGTTCGACGTGCCGCATTCCTGGACCAACATCAAAACTTTTTTTTTTTCTTCATTTGAAACAAATAACTAAAAATCTGTCCATTCATTTCGGGCCTAAGAGTCTATTTTCTTATGCAAGTATAGAAACTGACTGATTGCAGAATAATTAAATATGTAGTTACATACTAATTCACTTTTATTACTGAAGCTTACTTAAAACAAAGTATGCCATCATTTTCTTTTTCTGATAATGCAACACTGAGTCATGTCATGCGAGTTTGACGTATCTCCGGACAATGCATCACAATTTGTGACTGAAAGGGCTACCCTACATTTTACCCTGCACTTAAATATAGCACAGTGTAACAATAAGAAGGTACAGGCTTGACAGTACCACAAGCAGATGTGTAGTGGCAGTGACGTTTGGTTTGAAAAAGTTTTTAAGAGAGAATAAGGAACTTGAAAGACAGAAAATAGGAAGAGAAAGTATTCAGGTAGGGAAGAGGATTGACTCTCAGTTGAGGAAAAGAACTTGGAGACTTATCAGCAAGTGTGCGGTTGGCAGTGTAAGAGATGTGGTAACATAGGACAGGGCTGTGGTGTGCGCAAGGCGACGTTATTTTGAACAGACCCTGCCAGACTTTATTCGCTCCGCTCCGCATAAATTTTGAACTTTCCTGCGCAAAAAGAAAAAAACAATTCAACCAATGCTACATGAGGGTATCGCCGTCACTGATAAGCATAGCATTGCTGAAAACTTCAATAAGTATTTTCATAGCATTTTTCTTAAATCTGATGATGCAATGCCTTGCTCCGTATTATCTTCCGCAAGCGAAGCTGATATTGTCTCACAGCCTGGCATATTTTCCATGTTGTTGAACCTCAAAACGAAAGCGTCAACCGGTCCTGATGGCATTCCGAATATTTTTTTGCGCCGCTATGCTGAAATCATATCCCAATTTTTAGTAATCATTTTTCGAGCATCTCTTTTGTCTGGTGTTGTACCTGAGGATTGGAAATTAGCCCGCATAGTTCTAGTATTTAAAGAAGGCGACGAGACGCTGTTTACTAATTACCGTCCAATCTCTCTGACTTCTTCTTGTTGTAAACTTCTAGAACACATTATAGCCGACTACATTATAAATTTTTTAAACAGAAACAACTTATTATCTGACTGTCAACACGGCTTCAGAAAAGGATTTTCCACGGTCACGCAACTCACTTCTATTGTTCATCACTTTGCTAGCGTTCTTGATAAAACTGGTCAAGTTGATGTCATTTTTCTAGACTTCCAAAAAGCCTTTGATATAGTTTCCGATGTTCATTTAATGCACAAGTTAAAAGTGATAGGTCTTCCAGCTTTTGTAACCAATTGGATCTCTTCCTACTTGTTGAACCGCTTCCAATATTTTTGCATCGATGATCATTCCTCTACTCGGCTTCCTGTATTTCGGGTGTTCCACAAGGCAGCGTATTAGGCCCATTATTATTTCTAATTTATATTAACGATCTTGTATCCCTTATTAGTGATCCCGTGAAAATTAAATTATTTGCCGATGACTGTATTCTATACAACAAAATAACATGCCCTGAAGACCAACAAATGCTAAACACAAAGCTTAATTATGTTCAGGCGTGGTGCGAAAAATGGGGAATGAAGCTCAATGCCAAAAAATCCGTTTTTATGAACATAACTAACAAAAAGAATAAGCTGTCCTTCCCTTACAATCTTCCGTCACAACCGTTAGAACAAGTATCAGAATATAAATATCTTGGCGTCACTATAACAAATAACTTGAGCTGGAACAAACACGTAACAAACACATGTGCAGCTTCATTCCGAAAACTTTGCTTCCTTAGACATAAGCTTAGAAAGGCCCCAACAAATGTTAAGCTACTCGCCTATACATCCATAATTAGACCGCGACTGGAATACTCCTGTACTGTCTGGGATCCTCACACAAAAAGTAATATTAATGCTCTTGAAATGATACAGCGTAAATCCGTTCGATTCATTTTTTCGAGCTATCGTCCCAGTGACTCGCCGACAAGATTAATGGAAGAGCATGGCATTCCAACGCTTCAATCACGCCGTCAAATTCAAAGGTTAAAATTTTTATTCTTGCTTAAAAATAACAAACTTTCACTTAAACCCGAGGAATTCTTTCAGCCACTCACTTCCCGACAAACACGGCATAGACACCTCGAATCTCTGACTCCGTACAGCGCTCGAACTAATATTTTTACGTTTTCCTTTTTTCCGCGTACTATTACAGATTGGAATAAACTAACTGAATCGGCTGTGACCAATATTCACTCCTTTGAACATTCGGAATTCTGATTGCTTTGTTTTGCTACTTCGATGTACTCTTGTGTATGTGTACAATATATTTCCAACAGTGTACCACGTGTATTGTGGACTTTTGTAACTTTGATGCATTCCTGTATTTGTTCAAACTATTTTAATCAGTGTATCATGTGTATTGTGCCTAAATTTTGTTTTCTCGTGGTGCCCCTCCTGCTTGGGCCCTTCAATGGGCTTGCAGTATGTCTTAAATAATAAAATAGGGTAAATAAATAAATAAGCAAAACTTAAGAGAAGTGGAAAACATCTATTGGATGGCAGCCATAGAAAGAAAGTTGGCTCCGGGTAACCACCAAAACAGTAAAGACAAAGTAAGCAACAGTACACTTCACAATAATGCAGAAGGATATGCTTTGCCGCTTAAAGCGAGATCGGCTTGCCTTTGTACACATAGTTTTAAGGCAAGATTCAGTGCAGAGGAAAAATGCACATGTGCGGGGAACATAGGAAAAGGATGGATCTTGTGAACGTGAATACATGACGTAAGATTTTGCTGTAATGTGATAATAGTAATAGTGGTAATAATAAAATATTGAGTTTGATAAAGCTTAGTTTACTGCCCCGTCATAAAGGCGATGCTTTTTCATACAACCATCCACTGTCATTAAAAAAAGACACATTGTCCCTTGCGCACTTACCTAAGATCATGCGAAGGCGAAAACTACCTTCTTTATTGTTTTCATTGATTGCATTGTTCACCCAGACCTCCAAATATTCTCGTATTATTTCACGTCTGCCTTATGCTGCTGACATGCGAATTGAGACAGTTCCAGCTTTATTCAAGGAAAGATTTCGTTTTTAATGTGTTTAGGAATGTGTTTAGGACATTTCTTAGGGATGTCATGTTGACCACCCACATCTTTCACTGACCGGTGGCAAATAAAAGCACAAATTACCCTCTGCCTGATAAAAAAAACGCATTACCACTCTACTGCCCTACGCTGTCTGTAAAGTTCCGAATATACTATACAAGTATGGTAATTACCCTACGGTTTGCAACCCTGCTCCGGAACATCTTTTCTTCTGCTCCAGGAATCACTCCAAATCCTAGGCCGGCTAGACCACCCTTGATCATGCCAGCTCAGTATGTATTTCTGGCGTTGAGCCACGTTGGGCAGTGACATTTCTGTGCAATGAAAATCTGCAGAAGGCTAAAACCACACACAATCCCGGCTGCAGCGCTGCATTTCCGATGGAGGCGGAAATGTTGTAGGCCCGTGTGCTCAGATTTGGGTGCACGTTAAAGAACCCCAGGTGGTCTAAATTTCCGGAGCCCTCCACTACGGCGTCTCTCATAATCATATAGTGGTTTTGGGACGTTAAACCCCACATATCAATCAATCAATCAATCACACATTTGCAATAGAACGACATGGAGCTCGTGACAAAAACATCGTATATCTCCTCTGCTTAAGCGTGGGACAATACAGGGAGATAATGGCACTTAGATACAGTGGACAAGAGCGTTGAAGTAAACCTCCCTTGGTGAGAAGGACAGCTCACCTCGCTGTAGCATGGTCTCTCCACATTTTGTCTTACTTCCACCTTCCCAAAATAAGGAAAGGTCTTTTTTTTTTTTTCAAAATATCTGCACTTAAAGACCTGTAAAGAGCATTTAAAGACTTATGGTGCACACTCATAAAGGGGCCCTACAACACTTTTTTAGCGTGGTCAGAAAATGCTGCCGAACGGTAGTCGAGGCTCCCGAACACTTGATCCAAATATTGTAGCACAGCACACAGCCTGGAATTCACAATAAACTTTTGGAAGTCAGCTGAAGATTGCTATCTTATCTCACAAATGACGCTACAAGCTCAGAAATCTCCCGTCACAGCCATTGCATCAGCCATTGGCTGACTCGAGCATGGCGCGCTTGGCTGTTACTGAAGCCTCCGCACGAGGCCACGGCTTTTCCACAAGTGCACACGCGATTGCACTGAAGAACTACATATTCAAAGCAAGATAAAGAGAGAAAAAGTGCTGAAGGTCACAAAGCAGGCGTGACATATTTTATTTCCCCATGCCATGTCTCCCTGCTTAGCTTCCAGAAATTTCGTTGGGACGAGAATAGAGAGAATGCAATCGCAGTGTGTGATAAATCTTTCTATCTCAGCTCGTACCAGACAGATTCTAAAAGTTTTTTGCGGCGGTGAATTCTTGAGACAATAATCTCCTTTAATGAATCCATTCCATGGCTACTTGAAAAAGTGTTGAAGGGCTCTTACGAACTTGGGCATTGTTACAAGTAGCATATATTCAGTAACGTTTCCTTAAAATTACATGATTATTTGCCCGTGTTTAGATGCAGATAGATGTGTTTGTATTTTGTTGGTACACTGAGTCAAGCACAAAGCCAGTACTTCGATGTGTCACAGATGTTCAGTTGTTTCTACATTGCAGGCATCGACGAAATGTTCCGGCTCCTGGCACTTCGGATCATTGAGTCGGAAGAGAAGGCTTCAGCAAGTAGGGAAAACCACGTGGATGCTAACAGTATAGTCACCGATCCTTCGCTTTACGGGTCATTGGACACCTTCACACTGTCAAAAACACTCCGGATAGACCGGCTTTCATCCACTCACGAGGATATCAAGTCGTCATCCAGCTGCTCGTGTTGAAGGACAAATCAAAGTAGACGTGGTTTCAGGGCGCAAGCTGCTCGCTATTGTTTGCTCCTGTGGGGGAGTTACTCGGGCATTATGTTTTCAATGCCGCTCAGCCAGAAACTAATCATTCCTTTGCCTGCATACTTTTTGTACTTATGAGGACTGTGAGCTTAGTGGCTGTGGCTGCAGGTACTTCCATAGAATGGGATATGTTGCAGGGACTATGCATAAACCTTTTTTATCCTACTTGACATTTAAGTGTCATTTGGAGCTGGCACCAGATGTCACTGTAGCACTTGTGCTACATTTATGAGTTTTTTTTATTACTGTTGTGTTTCGTTTTGTTGGGATTCAAGCCAACATTTGACAAGCTTGATGAAAAGGACTTGAGAACGTATTTTTCTAAAAACGCGATCTCTATTTTTTTTATTATTTCTTCGTTGTTCATCATCGGAGGACATTTTTTGATGGCTGAAGGAACTCAAAAATAAGGTTCCATGTCATGTATTAGTGCACGTTCATAGCAAAGGAACTGTGTTTCGTGTTGAATCAACTGCAAATAAGAATGCTCACATCATCATACCTTAGATGTCAGAGTGACAAACTCATGTATTGGTGCCTTATACAATTGTGGAGGGTCTTCACATGAGATGTAGTCATTGTGTGGTCACATAGTTAGCTCAGGCACTTTCACACAGCAGTTAAATATTTTGATGTGCATTTTACTTTTTCTGTATATTTGATGTGGTCCTTTTCGTAAACTTACGGACAATTATTTGCCGTTTTGAAATTCATGGCTTCATTTTACATCATGGTACTTGCATGTAACGTGTCTTTTTTTCCACAGCCGAAGATGCCATTGTTATGGATATAGTCCTTATTAAAGGTATATAACATATCTGTTAAATAAATCATAGTGCCTCGTGAAGTATTGCACATTCTTGTAACTTCAATATTTCAAATTCCCCCTTTTAAACATATTTGGTGCAGTTGGCAGCAATCAATCAAGCATGTATATGTTTTATAGATAGAGTTCAAAAATTGTTGCTTACATTTTACGACTGGAAAAGTCAAAATATTTGGATATGCTCTCTTGCATACAAGTCTGGCATTTGTTGGATGAATGGTGTCATGCCTGAAGTGCTTAAGCCAGTTGTGCTTCGAACATCTCAAGTGCCATTGTTTTAGGCCAGCAAGCTTTTGAAAAGATGTCTTGATACTATGGGTATTTTATAATAAAGCTCATGCAGTTAGTTTTCAACTGCTGTTCTGCATATGCATCATCTACTAGCCCTTATTTTAATAAAAATTGACACTGCACATCACATGCTGCACATGCAGGGCGTTTTCTTTCTCTTGACAATACAATTTCTTTAACAATACAAATACAGGCTCTCGTCGTCTTTGCCCATCCACTCTACCTCGGGGCAAGTATGCTTCGCCACAGCAAAAGTTACATTAATGTAAATGAGTTCATTAATGAACAGAAGCTTGTTAACTTCTTATTGACATCAGGGAAAGCTGTAAACCACCGCTATTTCCTATACTTCATTTTGAGAAACAGCAAAACCTGCACGTATTTTGAGATATTAATTGTCTGATTTTAATGGGGATATTGAAACTGAGCGCGGCGGGTGCTTTCAGCTTCGATATCATCATTAGACCATGTAATAAATCAAGGTGAGCCCGTGTTGTGTAGGCGTCGAAGCATTTCAATATAGGCACATTTCTCAAACATGCATGCTTCGCATTTATTCTGAACTTGCACATTGTGAACATGTGTATAAGATTCGCATCAATTGATTACCACGGTGCTGGGGCACCTGCCCTTTTCTTAGATTGATCTCTGCAATGCCGAATATTCGAGCATTTGTTTTTGCTAGTTTTGGTCATTAAGCCATCGTAAGCGCTCACAGCGCCATCCACTTCGTAGTGGGCAGGCGCTTGACCCCGCCCACATCACCTTCGAAGATTATTCGAGAAGGTGCTTTCGCGTGCCGGTATTTGTGCCTACTGTTAGATAAGATGGCTAGCGAAGTTCAAAGAGCGCAGCTAGCAAGTGAAACAGAAGACACCATCTTTGGTAAAATTGTGAGAGGTGACATACCTACCCAGTTTATTTACGAAGATGACAAGGTAAGTAGATGTCCAAACTTCTGACATGTGGCTTTGGAGGTCTCTTTAGTGGGGTCCCGCTACGAGAGCCCTGCAAGCAATAAGTAGTTGCTCACAATGTTCGATATGCGGGTCACTGGTGAAAAATGCACTGCTGCAAACCTGTTTTTGGCAGTAGGCCACGCAATCACCTTGTATGTGTAGCATTTGACCGGTGTCTTGCTACCTAAGCCTAACGCCAACCTATCAGATCGGTTGGCTGCCTGTTTGTATCATGTCGCAGTTTATGACCACAGATCGCGTAGATTGTAGCCGTGACCTTTAGCGGCGTATAGTAGCAATGCTATCGTGCCACAAGATGTTCGCATGTGGACATCGGTTTGCCGCATTACTTTTGTTCGCTAGGTCAATAGTAAACAACTTGTAAATCCACAGGTGGCCTTTCCGAAGTTATTTGGGTGTTTAGAATGGGCATCGGGTAAATTGAGTAAGTTTTGCGCCCCCCGAAACTACACCCTGCTTGCGTTCTCTTGCATACCGGCTTAATTTCTTATGCACGCCGGCCATATGGTGACTGTTGCAACTTTCGCGATTTTTGCATGCTGTATCAGCCTTGACTGCATCGTTAAATAAAAGAATGCTTTTGTTCGTTTTCTTTTCTCGCTGTTGTTAAACTGCAAGTGTTTCTGCGCTTAGCGACTGCCCGTTTCCGTAGTGCGCGGTAAACGCGCTTTAAATGAGGATATTTATCCTGAAATTGATTTTTTTTTTTTTTCAGTGTGTAGCTTTCCACGATATCAACCCCCAGGCCCCTGTGCATTTTTTGGTGATCCCAAGGAAGCCGATTCCGCAGCTTTCCAAGGCAACAGAGGATGATAAGGCTGTAAGTTACACTATACACTGTGGTAAAAAAGGTGCTCTTTAAATGACCCTAAGCACACCTGTCTGCAAAATTAGCTGGTGACTACGTTCAGTACTTAGCTCGGGAATCTGTTGGGCATTGAGTTTGTTATTACGGCAGAGTACTTGGCTGCTAAGTGTGAGAATGGACAACTGTGATGTGAAGAAGCCTGTTATGAAGTGCTGTTTTTGGCCCAACTGCCTCTTATAAACGCTACAGCGTTAACTTTGTGGTGCACGCAACTCTGCTGTTGGCGGGAAACAGTTTTATTGAAAAAAAAAAAAAAACAACTTTTGCAGAAAGTTATTTTCTCACAAGAAACAAAAAATTGGCAATCTTAGTTCAAAAGATATGAGGTGGTCAGCTGAAGTGACCTGTAGGAAGCGTCTACAGGTCACTTTTGGTGAAAAGTCGCAAAGTGGTGCTCCTTCCCCGCAGGAGCAAAGTGGGATTGTGTGTAGCGCACATTCATGTCACTCTTGTGGCACTTTGCCGTGTCACCCACAGGCAGGCAGATATTAGTGCCTTTTTCCCTCTTCCTCTAAAAATCGCTATATATATATATATATATATATATATATATATATATATATATATATATATATATATATATATATATATATATATATATATATATATATATATATATATACACACACACACACACACACACATTCTTGAGGACGGTTGTATATATATCTTGCAAAACAGCTCTGTTAAAACAATATAAAATATACCATCACCCTTCTAAGGGCCTTCATGCATGCTGGTCACCGCAGGTCATCAACTTCAGTGTCTTGATGCTAAGTATACAGGTAGAGTACAGCTTTTCGGTTTTAGATTTCTTGGTATTGGCAACTTCGATGGCATGATGACTGACTATTGTCAACATAATAATGGCAATACGAGTACACTCGCTATGAGCACTTCGTTCGTGTTGGCAGACTAAAGGTGATCTGGACAACATGTAATGTCGATAGTAGAAATCGTACAATTCAGGAAAGTTCCAACTTCGACTATATATATTGTGAGGTTCTGACGGCGGTTGGCCAGGAATGCCTAAGAGACGATACTGAGGCACAAAAGAACAAGTCTTTACTCATCCAAGCCTTAGCCACGATGATGATAATGATATCTTCTTGCTGATGGTGCTCAACGATGTGTCAGCGGCCGCTCGGTGCAAGCTGCTAGCGTGCCATTGTTCATCGTTCGCTTCTGTGGTCGGCGTGCCCGCATCTGTCGCTCCCATATGTGTCGCCAGCCTGCTAAGACCCTTCATGCACTGTGGTCACCCCAGGTTTACCACCAACTTCTTTGACATGGTGCTCTGTACTAACTGAGTACAGCTCGTCAGTTCTAAACTCCTTAGTGCTAGCAACTCATTGAACATGCTCTCCTATACTATCAACGTAATAGGAACAGCACATACTAAATATAAAATATATCGCCTACACTATCTAGCGCCTGGAGATTGATAGCAGCCGGTAGAAAGCAAACGTAGCATGCCACATTGAAGCCCAAACAAGGTGGCGTCAGTTTTGTCAGATTGTCAAAAGCTTCAAAAAAATTTGCCATTGAAAATCCAACGCGCTGGGCTGACTTGTTAGAAGGTGAAAAAAAAAAAAATGAAGAAAAGGTGGTTGCCTGAGAAGACCACCTTGCTGCAAAGAGTTGGAGCTCATTTTGCAGCAATTTGGTGTGGGTGTTGACATTCTTGATTGTGTGCAAAAAATCTTATTTGTGATCAAAATATTTGCACAATGCAAGACTATGAAAAATTGAGAAAGATGCAAATAAAAGATATTAAAATCTTTGGTTAAACTGAGAACTGAACCTAAGGCTGTCTGCATGGCAAGCACGAGTTCTACTGCAGAGCCACGCTATTGCTTAAAACTGCTTCAGAAAGGAACTGTATGAATTTCGTGAGAAGGCATCTTCTTAACGCGTGTAATATTGCATGGAAGAAGCATGAAATGACGCCAGGCAGGAAAACATGTGAATTGCACAGCAAGTGAGTGTTCTAAAGGCCCATCCATTACCAAGTGCTCATATTGAATCGTCAGCTGCAAAAGCATTAACAAAATGAGCTGTTGCGGCAGTCATGAGCTTCGTTGAGGTAGTCACTGAGAGCTGAAGGCAGGCTAGCAAATGGGAAGGCGATGTGCACGGGGCCTGATTACTCCTTTGTGTTCTACTCTTGAAGGTGACACTGAAGTGTCCTTCAAGTTTTTGCAGATGCTCTAGGCACTCGCTATAAGCGACAGGTACTCATCGAATTACGACTTGAAGTATCTGATTTGATTTTATCATTTGATTACTCATTTGATCTTATTTAATTACTTGTGCAAATAGTACTTGAAGTCTGTGCTACTATGTTTCATTTAACAATTGTTGAAACTATGCAAGAAGTTCGGTCGGCAACATGTATCGCTCCACACACTTGTAGTTAACATTCATTGTTTTAAATGTTCGTGCAAGCAAAGTACGAGCCCACACATGCGGTGTCACAACTGGCAGCAAATAATATACCAGAACCAAAAAAACGATGAACTACAAGAGGTTTTCATGGCAGGGAAGCTACGTGGCACTTGCATGGTAGGGAAGCTACGAGACCATAAAAACAAAATTTTTTTTTAACATCTCTCCACACGTTAATACATGTCTCCGTTTATTCTGCAATGCTTTTGGTACCCTGCAAAAAAAAAAAAAAATGATACTTTCTTCTTGGTTGCCAAGCCACTCTGTGGGACTTTAAAGCAAGTTCAACGAAACAGACCTCATTTCTTGAGGTGTTCGTTTAAATTGGGAAATTCGTTTAATTGGGGGCCAGGTCAGCACGGTCCAACTGTTCGAAAACCACAATTTTAAATGTAAGCCTGGGCAACACAAGACCTGTGAACTGGGGTGTTGTCGTGCAGGAGGGGGACACCTCTTGTCACTAATCCTCAGCATTTTTCCACAACGGCTTTACGCAGTTCTTGAAGAATGTTGTCATAGTATTTGCTTGTAACCGTCCGGCTGTTTTCATGATACTAAATGAGAGGATCCCCTGTGCATTCCAGAAAGCTATTACCATCACTTTCATTCATGGGTACTTAGTTGTGAACTTTTTCCGTGAAGTAGACCCCAGATGCCTCCATCGCATGGACTGGTGTTCAGTTTCTGTGTCCCAGTGGAACAGCTATGCCTCATTCCCGGTCACAAAGGCAGGAGTGAAAATATTTTGGGACGCCTGAATATAAATGAAAGTTCCCTTGATGAATATACACTGCATTGCCCACCTTGCACTGAGAGCTATCATAGTACCCATCACAATGAGACCTCGAACATAACAAAGACATGGTGAATGATAGTGAAAGCACTGCCATAATAAATGTGCAATTCTTCATTGACTTCAGACATCTTGATTTGGCAATTGTTTATGATGAGGCTCTCTGCATAAGCTGTATTGTACAAATTAGTTGAAGTGTTTGGCCACCCTGACAGTGTGCCGTTTTCCATGTGTACACAGCCATGTTTGAACAAATTGAACCATCAAGTCACTGTAGCATATGATGCACCTTCACTGCCACGCATATTTACTGCACTACCGTGGATTTAATTGGCAGAACTTCCTTCTTTGCACAAAAATTTGATAGTGCTCCAGCTCATGAGCTTGAACCTGGCAAGATGCCTTGTTTGACTGAATGATTCAGATTAAATAACAAACTGCAACACTTGATATTCAGGCCTTACTAGGCTGCAGACATGGCCGGCAAAAAAGGTTTAGAGATATCGCTGTCGCATATTTAGTTGCAGCCTAGTTGCAAAGCTTTTCGATCTGTCCTCGTGGGACATCATATTCATAGAAGTATAGCAGTTTGTTTTTTTCTAAGGCACAAAAGCATTTATGCATTAGGCACAAATGCATTTAGTTCAAGAAGTCTTCCCAACCTCTCTGTCTTCCTCTATGTGATGCATAGTATACCGCGCCTACAACTAAAAACATTTTGCTAAAAAAAAACGTTGCTATTTTCTTGGTTGTTAGCTTTGCAGGAATTTATAACTTCGTTTAATTTAACCCGTGAATATTCTTTGGGTCGACAACTACTGCGTTAATTCATGCTTGCTTGCATTTTTGTCCATGCCCTGACTATTGGTCAGCCATTTGTGACTTGTCTCAGGAAGATGTGCAAAATATCTATGTGTTGATAGTATTAATGAGATACTATCACGCTCAACTGAAGACCTATGTCGAACTCGATGCTCAGTTGGTGGAGCATAAGATGCTTTATTCAGCTCGCATGTTCGCTCCCTGCCCACAGCAAGTTATCTTTTCGTCCACTTCTTTTTTTTTTTCATTCACATTAAAATTACTCCTAATAACATTCCCTGTACTTTCCTTGGCATTATTATCTGTTAGATCTCATTAATGTTGTGTCTAACTAAGAAAACAGGTCCTTGAATGTACACTTCCTTAATGCATTCATAATGAATTATAGTTTTATTTATCGTACTCTGCTTGTGCTGTTGCCTCAAAGACTTGATAAGGTACCATACTGAAGGTGAAAGTAGTGAAGCATTTATTGTGACTACGCTTTTCTAGTTTGTTCACGTTAAATGCCAAACCATACAAAATTTATTGTTGACTGAACTCATATTGTGCCGATTGTAAATACAACTGAAGTGAACTCTTTCAGGATGCGGGTTGGTAGTGGCATAGCCGTCTTTTTAGTAGCCTTTAAACAGAGGATGCGGGCACTTGGTGGTTCTCGCTTTTATGCACGATTCAAACACGCTGCTCCCATAACGTTTGAGTAAAACATTATTTTTGAGGAAATACCAAAGAACTGTTCTAAGACATGTCCTCTTGATGCATAACAGGCAGGAAGTACTTATGACGGGTTTATTTTGGTGCTTCTTATTGTGAAAATTAGTTTTATTCTGGATTTGTGTGACACTTTCTATTTATTCAAACAGTAGTGTGCACAAAGGCTTCTTCGTCCCAACTTTATCTGAAACTCGTCTTATGACAACTAAAGTTCACTTGTAGTTGGTCTTCAATTCAACAACTATGTCAAGTATCAAATGTGTGCTTTTAGGTTGTTTTTTTCCTCAATACTGTTGTTTGTGTGTATTCATGTCTTTTCCTTTGTCCTGTCCACTTTTCTAGCTTCTAGGCCACATTTTGTTCGTGGCGCAGCAAGTGGCCAAGGAACAAAAACTGGACAAGGGTTTCCGCATTGTGATCAACGACGGTCCTCAGGGTTGCCAGTCCGTCTATCATGTCCACATTCACGTTCTCGGTGGACGTCAGCTTGGCTGGCCTCCAGGCTAACTAGCGTCCATTTCCCGCATGAAACCATGCATAATTTTCAGGCTACTTATTTCTTTGGTGTGTTCAACTACTTTGCTATAACTTGTGGTGAAAGTCTGCACCTGTGTTCAAGGCCCCGGTTTGCAAGTTTGAGTATCAATAAACAAATTGACTGTTTGAGCACCTCTTGCTACTGTTGATTATATTTTGCATGCTAGCACAAAGGTTGCGAATCAAAAGCACAGCCAGAACAGCAAGCACTTCATGGCTGGTGGAAACTGTTGTGAACTTACATTTCTGAGCATTCATATGCAAAATATTGTGGTTAAAATGGGTGAGATGTTCAATTTTTGTCAATTGCACGAATCTGAAGACGACAGATAATGAGGCATGGGAAGGTTTATGTTTTGAGTATAAATCGTAGATGAGGGGAAAAAAATTCGAGGAAAAAGTTGAATGTTGCTTGTATAAGCTTATATGTTGTTCAGATGGCCTCGGTGCATTTTTTTGTGTACGTATAAAGTTTACCTAAAAAGCTTTCGTTTTTGTGTGCTGGGCACACACCGAGCTTTTCTGTTTTAGATCTTGCAGAACAGTTAAGGAACTATTAGGTAAATGTAAATGTCACTTTTTTTTTTTTTTTCAAATTGTTCCAGCCTACATAGAATAACTTGATATGAACAATGTCATTCGCTTTATTGTAAGCTTTTCGGGATGCATTATTGTGTGGCACCTTCTGAAAAGGCATCTCAGGGTGCTAACATGCATCATGAAACGGGAGAGGTTTAATTAATGCACATTAATCCCGTAATATACCCCTTTCAAAGATCTTGGTAAGTACACACAAAAACCGTTTCAGATTCGGCACTCTTGGTTTCTAGTAACTCGTCATTCAATGATAAAATCTTTGCTGAGCCAGTGAGCTTGAAGAACGAGAATTATTCCTTCCATTGGTATGAAATTGCCCTATAGATTATCGGGTGTACTATGCTTGATCACTGCTAGCGGTTGTGAATATCTGCATAGGAGAGTGAGCAAGCGAACATATTAAACCAACGGTACTTGAAGTGACAGGTAGCGGGGAGGCACCGCAATTTCGCTCTTAACGAAGTTCAAAACGCCAGTTTCACAAGGGGCGCCAGATGCGGATTTCAATTTGTCCTTCGAAGGCGGCATAGTGCCTGGAAAGGAGGGGTGAAGTCATGCAGTAACTTGACGTGCCGAGATGGCTCTGATTGCTTGCCTGTCAAGCCACGGCGGCATCGCGCGACGCGAACAACAACAAAAAAAAGAAAATGCGACGCGGCGGCAGCAGATGCGAGCTATACGCCACATCCGCCGGAAACTCGCCGTCCCCTCCGCCTTTTCCCCTCTCCCGGGGCAGCACATCGATCCCGCTTCAAGCCCGCTTGTCAGTTGGGGCCAACATGGCGGTGGACTTCACGGCCATTTTCAAAATCCTCGTCCTGGGAGACAGCAATGTGGGCAAGACGTGCATCGTTCACCGATTCTGTGACGAGCGCTTCTACGACACCTACATATCCACGATCGGTGAGTCTCCCGTCGTGCGCGCGGTGTCCCCAATTTTTTTTTTTTTTTCTGCCCTGTAAATTGGTCTTCTCCCGAGAGCTTTCGAGTTGTGTGGAGAAAGCCCGGAGATAGGGTCGACGACTCGGAACCGCATTTCCGCCTTTCGGGGTGCGCCTATTTTCGCTTCGCAGTGCACCGGTTTAATTTAGACCCAAAGCCTCCCGCTGAAGTAGCTCTGCGACGGCTCAAACCGAACCTGTTGAGCTGGGTTCGCGTTTTGCACGCAAAACATCTGTGTTCGCGGCGAAAGCTTGTGGCTATCGCACGCGGAGCTTTTAAAACGCTTCGGAGGTGACGCTTGTAATAAATCTCGGCGTCGGATACTGATTAAGTCGGCCCCGGATTAACGAGACGAAACACAGATGTGGAGAACGGTCCGTTACTCTTTGCCGTGCTAGCTGTGTAAAGAATACAATGCGGACGATGAGTCATCGCTGGGCCGGCGCCGTTCGAAACGGTGTACGTGTGGACAACCGATAGAGCGGTGCACCGCGCGGCATTTCGGCAAAGGTCCGGTGCGCATCGGGGAATTCCCCCCTCTCCGTTTTGTAGAACCACATTGATTTCCACCGTACCTTCGCTTTTCTTCGTGTCGAAGTCCGTTTGATCGCTTTGGACGGTCCGTGTGTAGATAATTGCGTGCAACTGTGCACTTGACTTACCTCACGAACTGTCCAGCTGTTCTTCTTGCGGCGCTTGGAGGCGGGTCTTCCAAGGTCGTAGCTGTTGTTGAACGTGAAGTTTTTATATCCTCCAATCGTAGTAGAGGCGAGACGACTTAGGTCGCGCGGTAATGCCATTATATTGCTGCTGCGCGTGGGAAGGAACCATTTTGTTCTGAACAGCGCTTGCTTGCGACAGTAACCCGGCCGTGTCAATGTTCGGCCGCTGTTTGGGTGAATTAAGCAACGATACGCAAAGGTTGCGCAGCGCGCGCCAATTAAAAGCATTCGCTGCATTCTATGGAAACATCTGTTCGTTTGACTTACTCGGCTGGCAGTTTGTCCATTGTTGTTGAGTCTAGAAGGCGCTATGCGCTTGTTACACATATGTCGAAGGGATTACGTATTTTGTCTAAAGGTTGACAAGACATATATTCGTCTGTTTTGGTGCAGTACAATAAGTCAGGTTGTGCTTTTGCCTATTAGTAGGTAACCTGTCTGAAGCGTAGCCAGTTTTTGTTTTGTTTTTAGGGGGGGGGGGGGGCATGCTTGACATGTATGTGTTCGTGCGCGTGTGCTTGTACACATGCGAAGTAGAAAAAATCAGGTGACGGTCGATGTCAACCCCCTCCATCTCCCTGGATACGCCGCAGATATACATTCACATTGGACGAAGGGAATAGTTTCAAATATGCTAAATTGTGACTGCATGTAGTTTAGTATTCCGGATATGAATGTGAACGCTCCGACCAGAAACTCGTCAGCCACAATCGACACGCCCATCGGTGCTAAAACAGATCTTGTAGCTGAATAAAAGGAACGCGCTACTGTACTCATAATGGTGATATGACACTTCGAGAAATCCCTATTCGCAGCTGCGCTGTATGTTGCGTGCACGTCAGATGAATTGGTTCGACGTTATATGCCTTCTACACAGATATGGACTGAAGCCATCTGTCATTTGATAGATTTGTAAGTTGGGAACTTGAAGATTTTGAGCACATTGTCAGAAAGGCTAGTTATACACTTAACACATGGCTAACTTCACAGATGAGTGATGCCATCATTTCATTGCAGTATGGCCGAGGCCGTTGCCAGAATTTTTTATTTTTTTAGCCGGGGGTTGGGGGGTCAACTCTCCTTTATGTCAATATGGGCTTTTGGAGGTGGGTGTATATATACACTTATTAAATAGAAAAAAAAACAAGGTAGGAAAGTGCCACCCCTCTTCCCCTCGCTTGTTTGTTACGCCATTGCAGCGTAATATGTACCCTGTTAAGCATTTGTGTAAATGGATTTCATGAGCTCTGTGGCTTGTGTGCGCGTTGCTTCATAAGCATAAGAATTGATTGATTGATCGATCGATTGATTTAGCGCTTTGTCTCCCATGTGTCTGACATTAACAAACAATTCACCGTAGCGGTGGTACGATACGACCGGACACCGTGGATAGTCGTGGTATTGTGTTGAAAAATTTGTTGTCTGTCGTCACGGTCTACCTTAATTTCATCACGGAAACGGGCCTGCTAGGCCAACTAACCCAAACAATCGCCGTCTCACAAACACAGGAAAAAGAGGCCGCATTACTTTAAAAAAAAAATGAAAGTACAGAGGACACATAGCGTGAGAGAACCGAATGTGACCGCGCACCGCGAGCTTTGTCTAGCGACCCGCAGCTGCAATGTGATCGGTGTGTGTGCGCGTGTATCGGCGTGCGTGTGTGCGTGAGTGCGCGCTGGGGTATTATACACCTAAAGAAACCGACAAGTGACCAAAGAGAAGGCCGAACATACACAAATCGGGCTCTATCTCGCTAGCGCAGACAAAACGTGTTTCTGACACCGGAGTCGAACTAAACAAACAATGCGCTCGTCTGCGAAGTCCCACGGCAACGATGCCGCAGCAGCTGCAAGCCGGGTATCGTGCTGACAGCATTCTGTTTCCTCGGTTCCCTCGCGATGGCTCACGCGTTTCTCACCTCGATTCTCTTATTTTATTTATTTATTTCGTTTCTTCGTGCGTTTCTTCTCTCTTCCATTCTCCAAATGAAACCTGAGGTGTGACGTGACTTGGCGCGTCATTTTCTAGCGCGCGGTTAAGTGAGGAACGGACGGAATCAGGTTAAATGAGTAACAAATCGTTATCGCACATAGCTTCCTCATTTAGCTTACTTGTTCGATTCGCTTCGTATAAAATGCCGAGGCGGCAACGTCTTAAACGACATATTTCCCGGAAACCGATAGTACAAAGAGACATATATACAAGAAGGCAAATAACTTGGCGAAGAATTGTCGAGGAGCTCTGCCAGAGTCATGGTCGCTGAACAAAGGAGGCGACTTGAATTGACAGAACGTGATGGGTTGTCGTCGTTTACGTTGTTAGCGTACATCCTTCTCTTCTTTTCTGCACCGAATTCGATTCCCTTCCTTCTATTTGAACCAGCTCGGAGAATTAAAGAAGCTTACGCGCGAATGACGTCGTCGTTGACACCATTGAGGCTTTCACTTCGAGGAAGCTGTCAGGATCACTTCGCGCACATGATAACGGTGAAACTGCATGCACGAAATTAAGTTTCGATGATCGAAGTGGAAGGAAAAGGAAATCAAGTGAAACTAACCCGTGTGGGTACAGTGGAGTTCGTTTGCTGACCCGCAGTTCAATGGTTCGATACCGGCCGTGCAGTTCGATTGATGTGCAATAGCAGGCGCCCTTGTACTGCGTGATGTCGGCGCACATTAAAGGACACCGGGTGATCGCGAATTTCCGGAGCTCTTCGTTACTACGTGCCTGATAATCGTACCATGTTCTAGAAAGTGAAAACGCGTATCACTGCTCATTTTGTCGCAATGTATAACAACGAACCGACTGCATCAACCTACGTTATACAACATCAGCCAGTCATTTAGCCCACTTATGGCGGCACTGGCGCGAAATGCTCACGACACTGTCAAAATTTCGCCATATTGTCACATTTCTGTAGTGGCGGTATTTTAAGCCAATCAGAGTATCAGCTTCCTGGACTAATCAGACTTAACTAGAGGACTAATTTGTCAACATGACAGCACTCGGCATCGCCCGGAATAACAGCACAGACTGTGATCGACTGCTGACTCGAAGATCGCAGCAACGAATCCCGGCCGCGTTTTCGATTGAAGTGAAAATACTTTAGGTTCGCGTGCTTAAATAAATGTGAACGTTAACGAACGTGCACCAGCGCACGCACGTCGAAATTTCCGGAACCCTTCATTACTGCGTTCCTCGTGATCATATAGTGTTTTTTGGGACGCTAAACATCAATAGTTATAATCTATTGACCCGCCACGGTGGTCTAGCGGCTAAGGCACTTGGCTACTGACCGGCAGGTCGCGGGATCGAATCCCGGCCGCGCCGGCCGCATTTTCGACAGAGGCGAAAATACTTGAGGCCCGTTTGCTTAGATTTAGGTGCACGTTGAGAAACCCCAGGTGGTCGAAATTTCCAGAGCTCTCCATTACGGCGTCTCTCATAATCATATGGTGGTTTTGGGACATTAAAACCCACCAATTATTATATTATATAACTCTAATATATTATAGCAACCTATAGATTCTCCATGTGTAAGCCAACAGTGATTATTTAGTCAGATTTATCATCAGAAATAATTGATTCGACACTACCCATTGGTGACATTGGCTATCATCTATGGCCAACACTGGACGATGCTTATAATGCCTGTTGTAGACGAGTCAATACGGCAGGCCAAAGTAAACCACCGCTCGCCTTTCACAAGTCGCGTATCTGAGCTAAGATGGGATAATCTAACATGAACGGGGGGGAAAACGTTATCGTTCTTATTAAATTGCTCGTTGTTTAATATAAACGATGATTGTCACAGGTATCGCCACTCACGTGGCACCCATTGGCAGCTATTGATATTGGTTCTTGGCAGAACGTGTTTACGGTTGGCTAAATGGGGATATAGTAAGAGGGCGCGCCTCCTGCGACTTGTCCTTTATCGGCAGACATATGCCGTGGGGCATTCTATTCGCTGCACAAAACACCGTGGAAGCACAGACGGCCTTTAAATTTAAAGGAAGCAGCAAAACAATGGAGAAGGAGAAAACCGCGAAGTCGGCGAACACACGCAGCCGGCGCTTAAGCCGAACAATAAAATCACATCTGTGATGGTTAATCAAAGCCGCGCAGTGAGCGCCCTACGTGATTTTTTTAGTGAACACAAATCTAATGAACTGTCTTTAGTTCATACAATACCTTGCCGCTATTTTTGCGTACTCTATCAGCAATGTGATGATCCCGATATATATGTGAATTATTTGTGATACGCTTTGTGAATTATTTTGTGTGATCTGTAAAACTTCACCAATTACCTCCCTTACTCAATGCCCTGTAAAGGGCCTGTAAGGATTTTTCAATAAATAAATAAATAAATAAATAAATAAACTGGACTATGACCATACATACTGTGCTCATTTATGCATTATAAGCCCTATAATGTATATAGTACGTACACAGTGCCTTCGATTAGTTTTTTTTTTTCTGTTTTATTCTTAATTTTTCTTGTTTGTGTGTTTATCCCGTACATTACTGCCGTGATGTTGGGATAACCGGCTCTAGCGTATAGCCTACCTTCCCATATTCTGCCAAATATAAATAAAAAAAACGAAGGTTGTGAGAAAAAAAATTGATTGTTCTGGGGGCAAGTTTCTAGGAACGCGCACAACTAAAGATCTCTAATAGCTCGTACAACAGTTGAAGCTAGAAAGTAAAGCGCGTTCTGATTAAATTGGGCGGAGGCTGTGGTTTCTATGGCCCCAAGCTGTGCATGATTTTTGGCAATCAGACATCGGCTGCACTGTACTGCCGACCGTTATTTCACCATTATTTATTCTGAATGACGATGTGATATCATATCATTTCAAAGGCGCTTATCTGTAATTCCGCAACCTGTACGCGCAATATATATTATTGCTCACAGTTAATTTTGGTATCTTTCACTGTTGCCTTCAAGTGGCGCAAAAATAATCGATAATAATAATAATAATAACAATAATAATGTAAAGAAACATAAGAGATAAGTGGGAATTAAGTTTAGCAGGATGTTGATTATGGCAACGAACTATGCGATCCCAGTTAACTTCCTGTACAGAAGCGCGCCGCAAAAGCGACAGAAATGGAAGACAAAATGCTCAATAAAAGCAACGCTGTCGTGGGTTTGTAAGAGCTCGCCCAGCGAGCGAATCAAGAGAGCTGACGCGATGCTGGCGTAAGCACTGCTAAACGCTGATAAAACAAATCTTCCCCGCGAGCCCGGTCCGGGAAGTTTCCTTGGTTAGCCCAATTCATTAAATGAAGTACCCCCAGCATGTGCGCGCCTCACTTGGCGTACTTATTTCCTTCATTCTTTCCCGCTTATTTGTACCCCCTTTTTTTATCCCTCTTTTTATTTACTCATTGTTCCTTCTCCTGAACTGCGCACCAAAGCACCTTTTGAGCTTAGCTTTAATATTTTTTTATGGGCGAAAGCCATTGCTCCATCTTTGTTTTCGTAGCATGCTTGCGTACTGTATGCATACATAATAGAAAGTATTTGCTGGATACCCCAAGCTACCTGCGTACGTGTGCTCTCGCGTTCCTTTATATTCTCCACAGGTGCAGCTGGGAACACAAAGCAACGCAAGAACGTGTGTACGCATGCAACTTGGTGTACCAGCACTCACTAATACTCTCTAATATTACGCGATGTATTACTGGCGGAGCCAGAGGGATGAAGGGGCAAGTTTGGACGCCCTCTCCCAACCCCTCTTCGAAATTTTTTGATTTTGCATCTGTATATACTAGTACGCGTGCAGACGCACGCACGAACATACGTTAAGTATAGTTGAGCCCCCACTCCAACCCAGCTCCTCAAAAACAATTTCTGGCTGCGCCGTGGCAGTAGTGTCCGCTCTTTCCCAGTCTGCAGTCGCTAGCCACCGAGCCTAATTGTGAATAGACAGACCCACATTAATTCCTCTTTTGCCTGACGAGTAATAAACGAGGAGTAAACGCCTGCAGATAACAATTAAGGTGCCGTTGATTCGAAGCTGATTTTATTAAAAACGTGAGATGTCTCATTAAGCACTGAGTTCGCGTTTGATGACTTTGTAAAAACAGGGACTTGTTAGAAGATGCGTAAGTGATCACCTTATACAATCTTGCCTTTTCTTTCGGGGATTCTCGCAGGGCCTCGGGGTAAAGATGACGTGTATTTCACGCATTCATTTACAGTGTCGGCGGGTCAGCCTGTGCGAAACAGCTCTGATGAAGAAGTAGCATCAAATTAGGCCTCATATTTACTACCTATGGGGCACTATTTGCATTTCTACGTTTTTTACAGTCCTATTTTATATCCCAAAATATTATTTATTTATTTACTTACATATTTATTTTTACAGGAAAGTTGGATTTATATACTGGAAATAACGCCACTAGTAGATCGTTACGACGATCATCTCTCGTATGATCATTTCGTGCTCTGTTCATGAGTATTCATTCTGCTCAATAAGAAAAGGGTAAAAAAGTTGGGAGAATTCGTTCAATCGGGAAAATGAAGCGAAAATTGGCTTTTACGTTCGGGACGCACTGATTTCATTCATTCACTTTCTCTATTTTTTTCTTTTTTTATTTATTTATTCATTTTCCGTCGCATTGCGCGATGCTCCCTCCAAACCGTTTTCTTCCTCCATGCCTGGAATTGGACCTTTAATCAACGTACCCAGTAGCAGCACAGAACTTCAGTTTGCTACAGGCAGCCCCGTTGTGGTGGTCTAGCGGCTAAAGTACTTGGCTGCCGACCCGTGAACGCGGGATCGAAACCGTCTGCGGCGGCTGCATTTTCGATGCAGGTGGAAACGCTGTAGGCTCGTGTGCTCAGATTTGGGTGCACGTAAAATAACCCCAGGTAATAGAAATTTCCGGAGCCCTCCACTACGGCGTTTCTCATAGTCATATCGTAATTTTTGGACAATAAACCCCGCATATCAATCAATCAATCATTTTGCCACAGGAAACAACGACTGCAATTCTTTTCAATGGGAAATGGCAATGCGAATTGACAAGTCAGTGCGATAAAAAATTGGGGGACCCTTATGCTGCGTCTTTAAGAGTTGAAAGCGACAGCGATATTCTGTTCCTATTGTGCGTACTTCTGGCATCTTTTCGAATCTGCTGTGCACCCGCTATGTGACCTTAAGGGTACAATAATGTGTGTGCCCTTTGTAGTGGGCGACTTGTTTCAAACTGTTCTGACGCCCAATATCAATGCACGCTTGTACCGCGCATTATTACGGCCATATTTCATGTTGTATTGTGAAGTATGTATGCAGGATGCGTGTGTTTGTAAAGTGTAAAAGTTACTTTCACTGCGTTTCCAAGCCGATCGAGTTATTTTCACTTCATTCAAAAGCGGAGGCGTGGCTGTGTGGTAGAACACCTGACTTCCCCGCAAACGACCCGGATTCGATCTCCACTAAGAACCAGAATATTTTATTTAAATCTCTCTCGATTTTTCGGTCGCGCAAAGATAATGATCTTTTGCTAAAATTACAACGGCATCGACTGCGTAATTTCTGCAAAACGAGTTCTTTTACGCTATCGCGTTAGAAGATCAGATTGTCATATCGTAAACGTCTGATCACCGGCAAACCCATGATCAAGATAGCATCAGTTATTGGAAAATGGCGCACACGAATACGCATGTGACCAGTGCTCTTTTGAGGGGAGCTTTTCTTTGCGCTCGTGAGCGCCAAGGATGATGCTGAAGGTATGTCGTAATAATAGACTGGCCTTAATCGGTCCCAGTCCTGTTGTTACACCAGACAGTTGCACTCACCTGAAATGTTGTTACCAGTTTGCAATAAACTTCCTTGTCTCTCTTGGCGAGGGGCCTTTGGCCCCTAGCGGCGTCCTCGGCCCGTCGAGTTTTTCTCGAAGGACGCTAAAATCTGTGAGTTATAAAATCTTTTTTTTTTAAATGAGGATACTTTACTGCACACTTTTCGCGCCCGCTTGAAAAAAAAAAACACGGCATATCCACGGAGTACATGATGATGAGTGGGGTGAAGCGTCCGTCCGTGCATCTGTCTGTCTGTCAGTCCGTCCTTCGAGTGAACACGGGTAAACAAAGATTACCCATGGCTAACACGCGAGATAATTCAGTTGAAACGAAAACTGAAACGGCGACGTCGCACAAAGGGAGATAAAAACGAAATCGTTGGTATCATTGGCACTATGCGTGACAAAGTACGTGAAGCGAAATCACGATTTTACGATGTAACCTTGCCAAATTTTATGGAGGATGACCCTCAAAAATTTTGGCGCTACCTGTCAGAAGATAGACAAACCATTGCGCAAATCAAAACTGAGAATAGAACATTGACTGAACCTAAAGACATTGCGAATCAGCCTAACAACTATTTCCAGTCAGTTTTCACACTCACTGCTTCACAAGAGCCACTGGCGGCCTATACTGTTGAGCAGCCTATGGAAAAATTATTCATAAGTGAAGAAGGAATATTTCATTTATTGAATAACCTTGACCTAAAAAAGTCCGCTGGTCCTGACTCTATCTCTAATGCATTCTTGAAGCGATATGCTGCCTGGATTTCAAATTATTTACTTATAATAATTAAAGTGTCTTTGGATACCTGGAGTATTCCTGATGGCTGGCGCAGGGCAAAAATAATTCCAGTACTAAAATCTGGCTCTAAATTTGAACCAAGCAACTAGAGACCTGTATCATTAACAAGCACGTGTTGTAAGGTGATGGAACACATAATTTCTAAATCTATTATCAGTCATCTGGAAAGGAATAACCTTATTTATAACCAACAACATGGATTCCGATCTGGGTTGTCAGCAATAACACAGCTGGCCGAAATATCTATAATGACCTCGCCAACGCTGTTAATACCAACAGTCAGGTTAATGCCATATTCTTAGACTTTTCAAAGGCGCTTGACGTGGTCCCACATGAAGATTTAATCACAAAACTACAGGCTTTTGGTATTGATGACACCTTAATCTCGTGGATTACCAGCTTCTTAATGAACAGAACACAACGTGTAGCCGTGAACACGCATATGTCCGATAGCCTCCATGTGTACTCGGGAGTACCGCAGGGTTCAGTCCTTGCGCCTCTCCTATTTCTTATTTATATCAATGACATCCAATTTTGTATCCAGTCACCAATCCAGATGCGTCTTTTCGCAGATGATTGTGTCGTGTATACAGTTGTAAGACATTCAGAGGACCAAATCGGCTTGAACAACTCTCTAAAAAATATTTGCGCTTGGTGCCAGAAATGGGGCATGAGACTGAACGCATCTAAAACCAAATTCCTCACATTCACTGATAAGAAGAATCCGCTTAATTTTTCGTACACTTTAGAAAATATTGAACTCTCTAAAAGTGATCAGGTGAAATATCTTGGTGTCACGCTTTCAGCAAACTTGAGTTGGGAACCTCATATCGACACCGTCTGCAAATAAGCGGTGGGAAAGCTATCCTTTCTTAAAAGAAGGTTGCGAAATGCTCCGCCCCAAGTCAAATTAAATGCATACAAGACTCTTATTCGCCCTGCCTTAGAATATGCCGACATAATGTGGAGTCCCCACGAACAACACCTACTAGACAAAATTGAACGCATTCAGAAATTAGCTGTACGGTTCATCGACTCTAATTATTCGCGGCATTCAAGCGTCACCAACCTAATTAATAGAGCGAATCTTCAGCCACTTTCCAAACGAAGAATAATTTCTGGGTTGAAGTTCCTATACTAACTCTATCACGGTCATTTTAAGATACCGCGCAATCTGTACTTACAGGACACATTTAAACACTCACTCAGGACAAACCATAACAAGGTCATTTTTCAACCTGCTAGTCGTGCCAATACACATAAGTATTCTTTATTCCCAATGGCCATTAGTTTTTGAATAGGTTGCCAGTCAATGCTGTGAATTGTTGTACGCTGGAATCTTTTGTTAACTGTCTAGAAGAGATTGATTTTTCTAAACATGTATACATGTGAATCATGAAATATGCTATGTGTATCAATACTTTCTTTCTTTTCTTTTTGTGGAGCGTTATTGTGTTTCATGTTACCTCTATGTATCCACTCCTGCATGGGCCCGGTTAGGGTCTGCAGTATGTACAAATAAATAAATAAATAAATACTCCAAGTTCCCCCATCTCGCATCTTTTTATCGTATATTAAGCATTTAGAAGTACTGCCATCCAGTGGACATTCCAGAGACTAAACGAGAGGTGGCACTCGCGCACTTTCTTACGGCCCGCGCTTCGTGTCTACTCCTCACCTTTCACCGCCTCTAGGTCATGTCTGTATATTAGCTCACTATATTTATGGCATTGCGGCCCAACCTTCGCCAAATCTCGCTAAAACCAAGGAGGTTACGCCAGGCGAGTTTAACGTGGCAACCCTTTCTGGTCAGATATTGCTCAAAGTGCGTCCTTCTGATACTAGTTTCTTTGTTTTAGTAAGCATCAAATTAAAGGCAAATTTTATTGGAGATGAAGTCACCAATACTCGTTTCTGTAAGCTATTTTGTCAGAAACAACTATCTTCTTATTTATGATTAACGTGCGCTGGTTTCCTCTTTAATTGAAAAGAGTGCGTGCATGCCGCACCTCTAGTACGGCCGTGGAGGTGGCTACCTACTACTACGATGACTACATGCATCGCAGGTGCACGACCCACGGTGAGGGAGCTCCGCCCCCAAAACTCGTAAGCCTGGGCCGCGCTTCAGACCTCGCTTATACTTGGGGTTCTCGCGTATGTCTGAGCTGTTTGCATATATGATAGATGCTCGCTGCCCGCTCCAAAGAGTCTGCAGCGCTTAATTTCTCTGATCCGCGCTGTATACCCTCGTACAAAGACGTTGAGAGCTCTTCGTAATAGTTTTGTTGAGCGGCCAACTTGCCTCTCGGATACGCAGGTAGATAGATCAAGACCTGCATGATTTTGAAGTGTTCGTAGCTTGAATGGGACGGTAGAGGGCAGGCGTAAATAATCTACGCCTGAACTTTCCTCGTGGCAAGCGTTAGAGCAAGCGCTCCACGAAACGAGCTCTTGGAGAAACAAGCAGGGACACTGTAGATATGAAACATTTTTAGCATGCGTATTGCGTACAAATTTCGCACATGTGGTGAGGATACCGATTGACACCACGTGCGCACAGAGCTAAGAGTCTTAAAGACAGAACTAATGTGTAGACATAGCCTATTGTTGCACAAAACATTTCTTAGCTTAGTTTTTGAATACGTGCTCCGTTGGTGATAATTTAGTGGGAAAGGGAATACCACTGTCTTATTCATGTAAATGTGTGGACGAGCGTATCATAGACAGTGCGCACTTTCAGTAAAATACGATGATCAAATTTTGAGAACCTAGTAATGTTGTTATTTACAGAGATTTAAACGACAAGTCCATCTCTATATGCAATATTACGCAATAACGCATGCATAGCGATTGATAACTTAAGCTGAACCAGCTAATGAACATGATGAATTTAATTTAATTTGAAGTGACTTTGCGTTAGATAACAAATGACTGCAAGTCATGCAGTGAAGCGACTGACTTTGTGGGCGTTCAAGTCGGCTGAGATGTGTGAAATGTGTGTTGCCCCAGGCTGGTATGCAACATAAATTAAAGCCTGTGGATGTGTGCACGTTAAAGAGAAGGAACGCGCGGATGATATTGTGACTCGGTTTTCATTATGGCCGATATTCCCAAAGAAGAAACGTTACGGGCAAGTAATTGCCCATAAAGATAAGCTAAACTTCAGAATTTGAGATGCCTGTTGAAAACTACGCCGAGAAAATCTTTGCTATCGAATATAGGTATGAGCCCGTCGTTATTGACACACACACACACACACACACACACACACACACACACACACACACACACACACACACACATATATATATATATATATATATATATATATATATATATATATATATATATATATATATTGTAATGATAATAAATAGTGGGGCTCAGGCAAGGGGCAGGCAGGGTTACGGAAGCGGAGGAAGAGGAAGCAGAATAAGAACAGCCGGCCTGCAGCAAAGGCGTTGTCTCTTATTTCTCGTCGTTACAATGGCGCAGTCGACGAAGAAAACGGCTTACGTCTCGGTTTCGTCATCCAGAACGCCCGCCGACGTGCAGCCGCGGTAAGCGTCGCTTGAGGACGGCGTCAAGCCCTCCTCGGCAGCTGTTTACTGACACCACCGTTCGGGGACGGCGTCAAGGCCTCCTCGGCGGCTCCAGCACCCGTTACCGGTACCAGTTCACGATAAGGAACGCCGTCACGCTTCTTCGCTGATGGAACCCGCAAGGCGTCCGTCGCGGCCAGCATCGATCCCAGCACCGACGGATGGCGTCCAGGCCTCCGTTGTGGTTCCGGGAAACTTGTCCTGGGACGCGAGACGTCGCGGCAACCATGCGCACGGGCCTCTCTCACCTAGGGATGGCGTACATGCCTCCTCCATACCTGGCAACCTGTCGGCGCTTCAAGCACCCACCGTGTACGGCGTCGAGGCCTACCCGGCGGCGCAAGACCGCTTCATCTACGCCACAGTACCAGGTCACAACTCATCACACGGGTTCCGCTTGCCTGGGAACGTCGTTGACGCTTCCAGCGCCCTGGAACCCATGTCCACGATTCCTACCACAGCTGGATTTCCAAGGGACGCCGTCCACGCGTCCTTGGTCAGCAATTGTACCACCTCGAGTACCGCAGTCACTGTATCCTCCGCAGAGGCGGGCCTTGGCTCTTCGTGCGGATCACACGACAGCGCAGCGGAGCTGCAGCATACCATCGCGCAACTCCGCGTCACGACCAACGCCCTCATAGCGTCGAGCTCCCAGCTATGTCCTGCCATCTTGCCAACATTGTGCGCACTCAATGCCATGTTGGCTGCGGCCGCCTCACAAAACTTCGAGGTAAGCTCGCCCGAGAACCGTCGCAATCTCGGGCGTTCTCTCACGGAGGTATCAGAGCAAGTGAACTGCTTGGCGTGGGCACATTTCGGAGTTTTGCCCGCAGTCCCGCCATCGCCGATTTCCTTCGAGCTACCGGAGTTTCGCGGCTTCCAGGACGATGCCAAGGAATGGGTGGCAACCGTCAACGCTGTCGGAGATCACGCAGCGTGGACGGACCAAAAGAAGTGGGGCATGGCCATAGACCGCCTTCGGAATGCTGCCGCGGCTTGGCATCGATACGAAGGCGTGCGGCAGACATCCTGGGTGGACTGGAGTGACAAGCTCATAGCTGCTTTTGGACGGAGTCACCATCACCTCTCCACGACCACCCAGTCTTACGCGACCGCTACCGAGAATAGATCCCAGAAGGAGACCACCCTCGCGGCTTCAGCTGTATTTTGCAGCTTCCCGACAGCCAATTTAACCACCTACCCTGGGACGAACAACCCTACAGTGTTGACCCTCACTTCGAAGCGACATCTCCTGATATCACGTCAGTCTGTGGCCGAGTGTGCGGACGTCTGCCACACGCTAAGCGCCGCCTCCTTCAAAGTCACTGTCAGCAAAGACCTACCAGAGAAGGTAATACTTCCGGTTAGTGACAGGTCATCTGACAATGAAGGCTCTACTGCACGTGAAACTATAGGAATAAGCAGCTTGAGCATGAGTCCGACAAAGGCAGTGCTGCAAGAGCACGCGTTGCCTCTCAAGCTGCAACCTGAACTCGGCTCTCAGATGACTACAAAGACACCCCGACGCCCCTTGCCACACCGCAAGCAACGCAGGCGTCGACGCTCAGTGCAGCAGGTGACGGTGCAGCGTGGACTATTTCCAGCATTTGTAACACGACTGCGACAGGATGCTCAAACCGACGAGATTAAACCAACGCGGCCACTTTGCAGGAGCCTGTATCTCCTGCTAGCGGCATCTTGTCCAAGTCAACAGCGTTGGCCCCATCGTGGACGACGCCTGCACCGACCATCACGTCACAGCCAGTGTCGTCCTCCGGAATCTCCTTCAACAAACTTCCATGTGAAATATCAGCTTGGCCGAGCCCGGCCACCCCGGAATAGTCAATGCCGCCCACCGGAGACATTGTCGGTAGCCCACGAGGCTCGCAGTCGGGGCCGAGTGTAATGATAATAAATAGTGGGGCTCAGGCAAGGGGCAGGCAGGGTTACGGAAGCGGAGGAAGAGGAAGCAGAATAAGAACAGCCGGCCTGCAGCAAAGGCGTTGTCTCTTATTTCTCGTCGTTACAATATATATATATATATATATATATATATATATATATATATATATATATATATATATATATATATATATATTCTTTATTTATATACTTAGATCAATCTGAAATTAAGGCATTAAAAGCCGTGAAAACTGCTTGAAAGTGTATTGATGCTTAACATTCTCCTCATGATCATATCAATTAAATAAAGTAAATAACATCCTACTGGTTACTGGTATCTTTTGTACGTCTTGTATTCCGGTGGTTCAATTTCGTACCACGGCAGCAACCTATAGCATTGTTCTGGTCAAACATGCAAAAACTACACCCGTATTATCGTTGTTATGGTTCACGGTAAAGTATTGCTGGCAGTATAGAATCAATAGTATCGCTCAGCAACGGCACCTCTGCATAGCTGACGTGCGCATAATGCTCGGACGCGAAAGCGTGCGCGAGCGATTCGATTTCGTGTAGGTGTCTAGACAGCTATGTCGCAACCAGGTTCGCCGAATGAATCTTGCTGTCAGTTCTGTTGGTGCTAATGCGGTTGGCCGACGTGACCTTTTCTATACTCTTTCGTGCTGCAGATTGCTAAAAAAAACATATTGTCCATGCTGTGGCCGAGCTTTCGACTTCGCGTCAATTCTTCCAGATGTTTAAAGTGGTACATATAAAGGTCAACATAAACGCTTTCTTTATTTTTTCTAGTTCTTTTCTTCTTTTTTTAATGTATGCGTAGTGGCAGAAGTTCGTTTTATGAGACTTAGCTATGGTATATGTGTTCTGTCGTGAGGTACACAGCGGCATATTCTTTGAAAATATACGCGCGTGTTATATCGCTCTCATTTTCGTTTTCAAACAAAGCTGCAATTACTCCAGTGAGGAGTACATTTTATGTACGCACCACTATCGAACTGGTTTCTTCCCGTCACTTTTTGTTGCAGCTCCAAGTTTGGCGAAGGAAAAAAAAATAAGCTAAAAAAGGTAGGAGGAGGGAGAACAGAAGTGAACAGATAATAAACTTGCATTCAATTTAAGTCGTTATTATTAGGGAATAAGCCTGTCGAGTGGCCGACTGGCCTTATCCGCTTGGTGGTGACATGCCGCAACTCTCTGGTTTATTTTCCGAAATAAAAATGTTTTCTGCCACACCTTATATAGCGGCCCGTACAACCTGGTCGATCGTCGCCTGCCGGTCGTAGCTGGACAGTTGTGCCTCTCGCTTTTCCAACGTGCGTGTCGGTGTCATTTGTGTGTCTATCAAGCGCAAGTAAGGCTTTCAGTAGCCCCAGGTAATCTGATACAGTACGCGACTTCCTTCGCACAAGAGGCAGGAGCTTAGAGAATAATCAATGTTTACTTGGAGCATACTGTATAAAGGCTATGCCATGTTACGCAAGCAGTAGCGTATCAACCTTACGAACGCGACCGGTCGCAAGGGAAATGTGAAGCGCAGACGCGGGTAACGGCAAAGGAAAATAATGCACCGGTGCCTTCAGGAACGCAGGATTTCCTGGAGGCTACTCGGTTTCCGAATGGCAGACAGTATGCGCAAGGATTCGTCGCCGTAGATTTCTTCGGCGTAGCGACGAAACAAAAAGGAAACGCGCGCCCAGTGTGCACCGAACGTATCCGTTAGTTTAGAGGAGAAAGCATCTCATGCACCTCTTCCATGCGTGTTTCGGGACTGGGTATGATGTTCGATAGTGACGCTGGGGCTCCGGATTCGACTACCGTATCTATTCGCGTATATGGGCACTCGCTAATACTGGATAACTGTTTGGATAATACTGTATAGCTGCTAGATAGCGTTGGATAATGCTGGCCGAACGATGACTAGTCTTGGATAACCGTGGCTATTGCTATCTTAGCAACGTTTCTTCGCCCAATCTCAACTCAGTGATTAACATTGGGCGGAGATAAACAAGTTTCCATACGCCCCATGGGGCTCTATATCTCTGCATGCCATCCACGAACTTTGAAGGTTATGTATTCGTATAGATGCACAGCAAATGCTAGATTAGCCGACATTTAATGTTGGCAACTGGACACACGTCATAACCCCATAATTTTGAGAGCTTCTTTCTTTCTACCTTTATTGCTTGCTTGCTTCCGTTTTTTTTATACCGAGGGCCTGCCTTTACGCTTAGTTTCAAAACTATACATTGTTATAAAACACACATAAAATTTGCTTTTTGCATGAACCTTTCTTTCTTCCTTTCTTCCTTTCTTTCTTTCTTTCTTTCTTTCTTTCTTTCTTTCTTTCTTTCTTTCTTTTTTCTTCCTTTCTTCTCGTTGAGATGCTGCCTTTACACGTTTTGTATGAAGCTATATACCGGAGTGAGGGAGACAGGCGCTCGAACGGGCGTCAAGCAGCTGTTCCCATCTCGTCCTTTGATTGCCTCAAAGGCTCGCCCAGAATGCTACGCGACGTTTACCGCTCCGAGCCCTTGCTCGCCGCGTGTCAGCTCTCTCAGTCGCGTATGGACCTGAATAAGATACGAGCTGAGCGGGCGCTTCGCTATTGAGGAGCCGTGACGCGAGAACGGAGCCGCATATGGCGCGCCGCAAAGAGTCGCGTGTCGGTTGTGTTCGCGGCTTGGCTTCACGCAGGGAGCTTATACTTTGCGTGTAGTGGTTGCGCGGGGCAGGTTAAACTGTGAAGGAAAGACACCGAGCGTGTGAGCTTGCGAAGAATGAGTGGGAAGAGAAAGTGAGGCAGATATAAACGGAAAGAGCGGATAGACGGGGAGCATAGGCGTACCAGCCGGTAGGTGGGGGGGGGGGCAAAGGGGGTGCTAGCCCTTCACTGAAAAAAGTTAGGGGGGAAGGCTAAGCCTTCTACTTTCGATAGTGGTCACTCTTGGCTGCGTGGGGAAACCAGCAAGGCATAGTTTTCCGTCACAACAGTAATCCTTTGATTATTTTCTTACGGGAGAATGAAATTGTTACGAGGATATTTACAACGTAGTGAAATTTTGCCCGCGCAGTTCCCAACCGGATTAAAAAAAAAAATCCGCGTGTTGATGGAACTGCATTAAGAGGCCTGGGGTGCGGCCTCACCGGCAAACACCGCCGAGAACGCACTCCCTCACCAGAGAAGGATTGGCCACCCTGGTGCAGTATCTGGCCACTACCTCCCACACGCTTACGTCAAATAACTCACGGCCCTCAGTCCCCAGCAGCTGCGAAGCAACTGACCATGGCGGCGGTCAGATCTGCAACGCAGCAGAGGGTGCTAAGAATCTCTGGATCCGGACAGGCCGCCATTGGAACCTGAACTTGGCAACGTTTAATGCTAGAACCTTATCTAGTGAGGGAAGTCTAGCTGTACTATTCGAGGAGCTAGAGGGTGTTAAATGGGATATAATAGGGCTCAGTGAGGTTAGGAGGACAGATGAGGCCTATACGGTGCTACAGAATGGGCACGTCCTTTGCTACAGGGGCTTGGCAGACAGAAGAGAACTGGGAGTGGGGTTCCTAATTCACAGAAACATAGCTGGCAACATAGAGGAATACTATAGCATTAATGAAAGGGTGGTAGGTATCGTAATTAAACTGAATAAAAGATACAAGATGAAGGTAGTACAGGCTTACGCGCCTACATCCAGCCATGATGACGCTTCAGTTGAAAGCTTCTATGAAGACGTGGAATCGGCAATGAGTAAGGTAAAAACACAGTATACTATAGTGATGGGCGACTTTAATGCAAAGGTAGGGAAGAAGCAGGCTGGAGACCAGGCAGTAGGAGATTATGGCATCGGTACTAGAAACGCCAGAGGAGAGCTACAAGTAGAATTCGCAGAACGCAATAATTTACGGATTTTGAATACCTTCTACCGAAAACGAGAAAACCGCAAGTGGACATGGAGGAGCCCTAATGGCGAAAATAAGAACGAAATAGACTTTATAATGAGTGCACAACCTGGAATCGTGCAGGATGTGGAAGTGATTGGCAAGGTACGATGCAGTGACCATAGAATAGTACGGTCTCGAATTCGCCTAGACTTGAAGAAGGAACGACAGAAACTGATACGCAAGAAGCCAATCAATCAGCTAGCACTGAGAGGGAAAGTACAGGAATTCAGAGTGTCGCTGCAGAACAGGTACTCGGCTCTTAGTGAGGAAACGAACCTTAGCGTAGATACAATGAATGATAATCTAACGAGTATCATTACGGAGTGTGCAGTGGAAGTTGGAGGCAGGGTAGTTAGACAGGACACTGGCAAGCTTTCCCAGGAAACGAAGAACCTAATTAAGAAGCGTCAAATCATGAAAGTGTCAAGTACAACAGACAAAATAGAACTGGCAGAGCTTTCGAAGTTGATTAATAGACGTAAGGTATGCGATGTAAGAAGGTATAACATGGAGAGAATTGAACACGCTCTGAAAAACGGAGGAAGTGTCAAAGCATTGAAGAGGAAACTTGGGATAGGCAAAAGTCGGATGTATGCACTAAGGGACCAAGAAGGCAAAATAACTACCAATATGGATAGGATAGTTAAAATAGCAGAGGAGTTTTACAGAGATCTGTACAGTAGCCGTGACAACCACGGCCTTAATACTATAAGAACTAGCAGTAACCCAGATTACACCCCACCAGTAATGATAGAAGAAGTCAGGAAAGCTTTGGAGAGCATGCAAAGGGGCAAAGCTGCTGCTGAGGATCAGGTAACATCAGATCTCCTGAAAGATGGAGGACAGATTGTGTTAGAAAAACTAGCCACCCTGTTTACGAGGTGTCTCCTGACGGGAAGAGTTCCAGAGTCTTGGAAGAACGCTAACATCATCTTAATACATAAGAAAGGAGATGACAAGGACTTGAAGAATTACAGGCCGATCAGCTTGCTCTCTGTAGTATACAAGCTATTTACAAAGGTAATTGCTAACAGAGTAAAGAAAACATTAGAATTCAATCAACCAAAGGAACAAGCAGGATTTCGAACAGGCTACTCAACAATTGACCACATTCATACTATCAATCAGTGTCACGGACGGCTATTTTTAGCGACACCGCGTCACGGCAATTAACGGGCGCCGTACTCCCCGACTGACCGTGAGAAACGGCGGCACATGAAAGGGAACTGATAAGGCAAAATGGGGGTGCTCTCCTTAGAACGTCGCCGCCGACAGTTAATCCTTTTATAACCGTGGCGACGTCTGCAAGGTCGTAGAAGGCCGCGGTATACCCCGTACAAGGATTAGACTACAAGAGGCCCGGCTGAGAGCTAAGTGGTTGACCGTTCCCACGGAAAAAAGCGTGGGAAACGCTCTGGTGGCCAAGCCGTATGACAACAACCCGACAGGTTGTCACTCTCGCTAGTTGCGGGCCCTCTCCCTATTAAAAAGGGGTGGGGTCAAAATATTTTTGGGGCGGAGTTTCCCCTCAATTAAACGCGCATGATTGGACCCAGGTAGAGGTCTCTTGTCCCCAAGGAAAAGAGCGAGGAGACACGAGGGGGATTTAAGCGCAGGATTTTGCCCTGCTAGGCAGACTAGTCGCTGACCAAGATGGTGTAGAAACAGATCAACAAGCATCTCTTCTAGAAGTTTTTAGTGTGGCTCTGTATCGGCTGGCCACCTTAACTTAGCCGTTCGTCTAGCTGTGACGCGATATTAACGTCTGCAACGTAGACATCGGCACTTCGCTTCGAGTTAGCTCAACCTGCTCGAAGTCACCTGCAAGCACTAGCCTCCCGGAGCCACCAGCGTTGCAACACCGCCGACATCGCAGTCGTGCCAGAACTCTCTTCGACTTCTCGCATCCGATCGTCGGGGACACAACGCTGCCGGTCATCACACGTATGCCTTCACCTGTTTATATCTTCGAACTTTCTACTCCGTATTTCTATTGTTGTTAGTTTGTGTAGTTTGTGATAGTTCTCTCGCGTAAGCTGATTTATTGTTTTGTATATATTTTTTTAGTTGCATCAAGTGTTGATGTGCTTTGTTAGTTGTATTGAAGTGTTGTATTAGATCCCGTGTGCTGCAATATCACTAGATTAAAGTTGTTTTGTTTTCTCACGTCTCTGATCTCTTCACTGTCTCTGCTTGCGTACGGAACGAACCAACCTGCTGTCATTCCCGTCGCCGACTTCGCGCTGGCGACGCTAGAGTGGCAGCTTGTAACAAAACTGGCGTCCGCGGCAGGACAGTTTTGTTACAAGCTGCCACTCTAGCGTCGCCAGCGCGAAGTCGGCGACGGGAATGACAGCAGGTTGGTTCGTTCCGTACGCAAGCAGAGACAGTGAAGAGATCAGAGACGTGAGAAAACAAAAGAACTTTAATCTAGTGATATTGCAGCACACGGGATCTAATACAACACTTCAATACAACTAACAAAGCACATCAACACTTGATGCAACTAAAAAAATATATACAAAACAATAAATCAGCTTACGCGAGAGAACTATCACAAACTACACAAACTAACAACAATAGAAATACGGAGTAGAAAGTTCGAAGATATAAACAGGTGAAGGCATACGTGTGATGACCGGCAGCGTTGTGTCCCCGACGATCGGATGCGAGAAGTCGAAGAGAGTTCTGGCACGACTGCGATGTCGGCGGTGTTGCAACGCTGGTGGCTCCGGGAGGCTAGTGCTTGCAGGTGACTTCGAGCAGGTTGAGCTAACTCGAAGCGAAGTGCCGATGTCTACGTTGCAGACGTTAATATCGCGTCACAGCTAGACGAACGGCTAAGTTAAGGTGGCCAGCCGATACAGAGCCACACTAAAAACTTCTAGAAGAGATGCTTGTTGATCTGTTTCTACACCATCTTGGTCAGCGACTAGTCTGCCTAGCAGGGCAAAATCCTGCGCTTAAATCCCCCTCGTGTCTCCTCGCTCTTTTCCTTGGGGACAAGAGACCTCTACCTGGGTCCAATCATGCGCGTTTAATTGAGGGGAAACTCCGCCCCAAAAATATTTTGACCCCACCCCTTTTTAATAGGGAGAGGGCCCGCAACTAGCGAGAGTGACAACCTGTCGGGTTGTTGTCATACGGCTTGGCCACCAGAGCGTTTCCCACGCTTTTTTCCGTGGGAACGGTCAACCACTTAGCTCTCAGCCGGGCCTCTTGTAGTCTAATCCTTGTACGGGGTATACCGCGGCCTTCTACGACCTTGCAGACGTCGCCACGGTTATAAAAGGATTAACTGTCGGCGGCGACGTTCTAAGGAGAGCACCCCCATTTTGCCTTATCAGTTCCCTTTCATGTGCCGCCGTTTCTCACGGTCAGTCGGGGAGTACGGCGCCCGTTAATTGCCGTGACGCGGTGTCGCTAAAAATAGCCGTCCGTGACAATCAGGTAATAGAGAAATGCTCAGAGTATAACCAACCCCTATACATAGCCTTCATAGATTACGAGAAAGCGTTTGATTCAGTAGAAATATCAGCCGTCATGCAAACACTGCGGAATCAGGGCGTAGATGAAGTATATATAAACATTCTGGAAGAAATCTACAGGGGATCAACTGCTACCATAGTGCTTCATAAAGAAAGCAACAGAATACCAATCAAGAAGGGTGTAAGGCAGGGGGACACAATTTCCCCAATGCTATTTACCGCGTGCTTACAGGAGGTTTTCAGAAGCCTAGAATGGGAACAGTTAGGGATAAGAGTCAATGGAGAATACCTTAGTAACCTGCGCTTCGCCGATGACATTGCATTGCTGAGTAACTCGGGGGACGAATTGCAACTCATGATTACGGAGCTAGACAAGGAGAGCAGAAAGGTGGGTCTTAAAATTAATCTGCAGAAAACGAAAGTAATGTACAACAACCTCGGCAAGGAGCAGCGCTTCGAGATAGGTAATAGTGCACTTGAAGTTGTAAAAGACTATGTCTACTTAGGGCAGGTAATAACCGCAGAGCCGAACCACGAGACTGAAGTAACTAGAAGAATAAGAATGGGGTGGAGCACATTTGGCAAGCACTCTCAAATTATGACAGGTAGTTTGCCACTATCCCTCAAGAGGAAGGTATATAACAGCTGTATCTTGCCGGTACTTAGCTACGGAGCAGAAACCTGGAGACTTACAAAGAGGGTTCAGCTTAAATTGAGGACGACGCAGCGAGCAATGGAAAGAAAAATGGTAGGTGTAACCTTAAGAGACAAGAAGAGAGCAGAGTGGATTAGGGAACAAACGGGCGTTAAGGATATCATAGTTGAAATCAAGAAGAAGAAATGGACATGGGCAGGGCATGTAGCGCGTAGACAGGATAACCGCTGGTCATTAAGGGTAACTGACTGGATTCCCAGAGAAGGGAAGCGGGTTAGGGGGAGACAGAAGGTTAGGTGGGCAGATGAGATTAAGAAGTTTGCGGGTATAAATTGGCAGCAGCAAGCACAGGACCGGGTTAACTGGCGGAACATGGGAGAGGCCTTTGTCCTGCAGTGGACGTAGTCAGGCTGATGATGATGATGATGATGATGATGATGAAATTTTGCCAAGATCGCCGGCTGTGATAATTTTCCTTTCCTTGTGGGTTTCCAGCTGACGAGTAAGGTAGGCTTGCCCCCCCACTCGCAAAAGAGTTGGTACGCCACTGGCGGGGAAGTTCATCGGGTGAGTGCTGTGAACTCGGTGTCAGCGATAATTTGTTGGTGAATGAGTGAGGGCAGATCTGAGTGAACCGTTGAGGGAGTAGCTGTAGCGAATGCGTTAAGAAATAAATTTACGACTAACTAATCGAGCAATTAAAGCAGGGAGAAATTAAGTTCCTGAATGAATGAGCTACGTACGCGAGGAGATAGTCGGTCGAATGAACGAGTTTTTTCTACAGCAATTAGTCGGCGAACGAATGCTTGCGAGTGTGAGAGAGTATAGAAGCCAGTGAGAGTGTTACGGAGGAGAGAGACATAGCGACTGTTTAGGGGTTGTTGCTATGCTCTCGTAAGTAAATGTTTTGCATATCGCAAATTAAAAAGGGAATATAATAAAAAAAATGAATAAAATAGACGAATGAGCGCTGTCTTCTTTCTCGATTTTTTTTTTCACTTTCCTTGAGTCGTTCAATCTTCACTAATGCAAGTACTAGTCATTGCAAAATCATGTTGGTAACTGAATGATGCACTGTGCGGGCATAAATAATCACTTAAGGAATCAGTGTATTTAGGTAATTGATAATTTAAACTCCAAGGGTGTGTGACTGAATGCACTTGCGGATGCCTCAGTGGGTGGAAGTGTTGAGTGTGTTGACGAACGTGCGTCGCCCTGCGAAGTGATCAACTGAGATCGTGCAGACTAATTTGTTTAATTTATTAGACAAACAAGACACCAGAGAGCAGAACGAAACTTTAACAAACGCGCACCGATTCTATTATTATTGGTGGCTTCCTAACGCGTGATACCAAGTGAAACTCACCAGAAATATTCCATGATTAGCGCTAACCTTCATCCCGTGGATCATTCTATCGAATGAAAGTTCTCAGTCCGGTAATGAGACCCGGAATGGAGTTCGTTTATCTTTAGTAAAGTTGTTATCTCTCTCAGTTATTAATGAGGTGAAGTGTTAGGTAGTAATTATAGAGACTGCATGCATACAGTCGACGTTATTCGGCTGGTTTTCATGCAGGTCTTCGTCCTGCGCATATTTTACAACACAAGAATCCATTTGTATTTGTGACCTGCGTTTGACAGACAGTGTGAGATGAGGCAGTTCGAAACGACGTCAGAGGACACCATTGTTTACGCGTCCGACGGCACAACTGTAGACGAAGAGCTTGTACATTACTCACATTTATTTATTTTTTTCTCTGAACCAGTGAATACCCAAGGACTCTGGCCTAAAAGTATGTAGATCAATGCTCCGGATATTTCCTGGGGATTTCGTTCGACCTAGTTTGTTTATTGTGAAAACTGACGCACGAAGGCCGATGCTTTGCACGTCACGGCGAAGAGACGTAGAGAGAGAGAGAGAGAGAGAGAGAAAACAGTGACAACAACAACAGTACGATTGGTGTATAGGAAACGCCGCGCAGTTGGCGTATATGGAGGGTCACGGGAGTCCTGTATGCATTGTCCCCGAATGTTTTCACCGCCGTCACCGGCTTCCAATTTCCTGCAGGAAGGCACACTGTTGCACTATACGTCCTTGAGGCGTTTTCATATGACGGTTTGTCTGAATCTTATATTTCCACTCTTATCATGGCAGACCCGAAGGCCGCGGAATCGAATCCTGGCCGCGGAGGCAGCGTTTCGATGGATCATTTCGATGGAGGCAAAATACAAGTTTCGGGACGTAAAACCCCAAGAATTATAATTTTGAACATTCGTACAACAAAGATAAGCAAGTGAATAAGATTGACAGCATGATCAAATAAGCTTCATTTCTTCGTTAATCAATCAGCTTGTTACTTGATTAATTAGTTTACAAGGCGCTAGACAAATGTGCGAAGTTGTTCCGATCAAGGCAACCTATGTACGTTGAAAACAACAAGAACTGCGCAATGCTGTCGTAGCTAAGGGTGGCATAACCAGCTTCATGCCCGAAGAGCTGCTGCTATCCACTGAATCACATTAGGTATATAGCCCCACTTTCACAGTTTCATAGTAGCCCCGCCGCGGTGGTCTTGTGGCTAAGGCACTCGGCTGCTGACCCGCAGGTTGCGGGATCGAAACCAAACTGCGGCGGCTGCATTTCCGATGGAGGCGGAAATGTTGTAAACCCGTGTGCTCAGGTATGGGTGCACGTTAAAGAACCTTAGGTGGTCGAAATTTCCGGAGCCCTCCACTGCGGCGTCTCTCATAATCATATGGTGGTTTTGGGACATTAAACCCCTCACATAATCATAATAACAGCTTCATAGTAGTGTACACTGGAGGCGAATCTGGCTCTGGTTCCTATACAAGAGCTGGCATACATGACGCTTCAGACATCGGGAACAACGGGTATACAGTTCATGGATTTGTCTAAGCTTCGTTCATTCAGCTCCGCGTGGTGTATACAGCCGCTTTCTCGCATGACGAAGTTCTGCAAAAGTTTAGTAATCCCACTTCACCATCTTGACCCTGTTAGGCTCACCAACTCAGACCACATCATGAGATTCACAACTTGGGCGTTCTTTCAGCTGGAACAAAAGACAAAGCCCAACAATGCAAAAAAAAAAAAAAACACGAGTGCGTTCGAAGCGGCAACCACCATGGCTATAAGCTCCTGCACTATACATGGTGGCGGAACGATCGCAGCGCCATGTGCAGTTCTCTCGAGTAAATATTGAATAGAAACTCTATATGCCAACCCTGTCCGATTCTAGTTAGTAAGTGCTCGCGGACGGCGCTCTCATTGTGCAAGCCGACACGTGAAATCCAATGTCACTTGTTTCTTTTTCGTCCGCAATTTTTCCCTAGCTGTTTAAGTCTTCACTTCGAGCGGAACGTGTAGATTATCCGCGAACACGCGATGGTGTGACGTAAATAGACGTAACTGACGTTCGCGCTTGCTTTCTCGGTTGGTGACTCGACTGTACTACGTACACAGTTCTCTCTGTGGCTCTCGCAACGGCCTATACCTCCTGCACTCACGCTATGCTCACGGATTGAGAAATCCAACACAAACAGCTAATTCAAGGCGCAATATATAGACAAGAAACGAAAGCATGAGCGAGGTGCACAAATCTACTACCAGCAAGGATTCAAGACGAATGGGAAAGAAATAGGAGAACGGTACGCAGAGCTCTGTCTTACAGCGTCGGCGATGTTGGCACAGACTGCCAGATGCACACGTGCATAATTTACGTTGTGGGGAGAGAGAAACGTCTCAGGAATAAGGAGGGAAAAAAAAGAAAAATACGCGGTGGGAAAAAGCTTAGAATGACAGGTAGCTGAGGTAGTTCGCGGGGATTCGTGACAGAAGACGGTAGGTGCGCAGACGCGGACACAAGGGAGAAGTCTTGGCTTGGCTGTTGTCTTGGCTTACATCTCGCGTTCGTGTATGTCAGCCTACCGTATTTTACAGTTGAGGATAGCGCTCGCAAAGCGAAGAAGCCAATCGGTGAGTATAGCATCTCAGAGATAGGCAGCATCGCGTAATCGTGAGTATGAGACGCGTCAGAAAAGAAAGAATTGCCGGAACTGCTCAAAACGCAAAGCTACATGGCTGACCGGAAGCAAAGAAGAATGTGACTGGTGGGCGCCACGCGTCAACGGTGCACCAAGTCGACCTGTTCGCGAGACGAGCGACCGGTCGCCGCACTTATGCCCGGCTGATTCTTTGCGGAGCTTTTCATTCCGAGAGACAGCGCGGCGGCGGCACTTGCGCGTGCAAGGTTTTCTTTGACTAGTATGCATGCTCGGAGAAGAAGGGATGGAAAGAGTGGGGCGGTTCTCGTGGCTTGACCGATCGATCAGCGGCGGGCCGTGCAAGGCCGCCCGGCCGCCGACACGGGGCCATAACAAAGCCCGGCCGGACGAGACGACGCCAACGACCGCCTGTCGCCGGATGACCGCTGGCCAACCCTCACGACCACGGACGGTGGTTGTCCGGTGGCGCGAGACGGACGACACGTACGGTAGCACGGACCCTCGGCTCGAGCCACTTCCTGCTAGCGAAGCCTGTGCTGCAATAACTGTTTGCAGTAACGGAGGCCTTATTTTATTCGAATATTGTTTTCACCAAGTTTTCGATGTTCCGCAATGCCTGGCTCATTAATCTACGTTGCGTAACCATGCACAAACTGAAAATTCTCTCATGCTCTTCCGTGCCGCCTTTACCTTTTATAGAAGCGCAAGACTACATGATTGACCACAAGAAAAGCAGAATGTGATTGGTTTGCGCCACGCACCAATCACGTTCTTTTGACATATATACATATATGTGTGTATCACGAAACCTGTTGTGAAAACCAATCGCCATCACCTGATCACCTTCTGCTGCTTTCGAATGGGGTTGATTGATTGATATGTGGGTTTTAACGTCCCAAAACCGCCATATCATTACGAGAGACGTCGTAGCGAGGGTTCCTAAATTTCGACCACCTGGGGTTCTTTAACGTGCGGACAAATCTGAGCACACGGGCCTACAGCACTTTCGCACCCATCGAAAATGCTGCCGCCACAGCAGAGATACGATCCTGCGATCTGCGGGTCAGCAGCCGAGTACCTTAGCCACTGGGCCATCGCGGCGGGGCCTTTCGAATTGTGTGCATACGCACGAAACCGAATGTATGACGTTCTAAATTGTAACACCAGTACATTTTATTATGTTCATATTCGCTTCGCCGTGAACTTTGTGCTCTAGTGAATTCAAATGGCCCAAAGGTCGGATGTAAGAGCGCACACAGTTACTGGAAGACAAGTGGTACAAAGAAGCGTGAAACTGAACGGAGCATGAGAACGCACACACACTTTATTTTATGTTTCGTAGTATTGGAATTGATATAACGGTGCCCCCCCCCCCCCCCGCCCCTGTTTATTTTTCTGACGTTCGGCACGTTTGCATCACCCACTCGACTTGTGGGGTGTTTATATTTCGTTCAGTTTGTTTTGTGCTGTTACGTAATTTGTGATGACGTATTTCACAACAAGAAGTAATTCGAACTGGATAGGAGAGATGAAGCGTACAATGAGAGACAAGACAGAGCGAATTCGGTATGAAGCAACGTAGGGCTCAACGAAGAACTACTGCGACATAACTCAGTCTCTGAGGGACGTAGGGAATAGTCTTCAGCTTTGCATTAGCAAATAGACTTCTTATCCCTTTGCTTTAGCGCAGTCGACAATAGCAGCATGCTTTTCATTGCTGTATTTTTATTTTTTTTTTTTGGGGGGGGGGGGGGAGACAGCCCAGAACCAACGCTAATGAGTGTCTACGCAAAATTATTCGGTGAATCAAAACGACGCTTTATATAAGACGCACATGGCTTTGATGAACCATCGGTCATACATAATAAAAGAAGCCACATGTAAAATTACTATGTGTTACATAAAACAATTTCAAATATTTAAACTTGATGTCACCGCTTCGCGATATATGAATGGCGTAAATGAAACCGCACATCTTTGCAAGTATTGCAGTATTCAGAACCGCGTCGTCTTGGAACAACCAATCTTCAAAGTAAGGTTACGAATTCACGTGAACGCACAACAAAACAACTTCCGTATACATCTGTTACTTTTGGTTCCCGTACAGCTATTCCAAGACTCTGTATAACTGGTCCCTGTATAGGGGCAAGTCATACAGAAAAGAACTTCAATATATACCGTCTGACACGTGTCCCTTTGCGAGATTAAGCTAGACAGGACACGCGCAATAATTCTGTCGCATGAGGTCGGCATGCACATGTACCTCTCATTACTCGCAGGTCTCGAGTGTGGAACGCAAGACTTGATAAACGCTTCGTGAAATTGGCATGACAAAACAAGCCGAGAAGTGAATGTTAGTTTGTAGCTTTTCTAGGTCTGCCGACTCGTGCAAGCTTTCGAGCATAGCGTGTCACCCGGTATTATTTCGGTGCGCACCTGCAAGAAAACGTAGCTGTCAGGAGTGTTTACTGAAACGCTCAAATTATCGACCTTAGCAAATGACATGGTCGAAGCGTCGGATGAGTAAATGAATGCCACGGCACCACGAAAGGTGCATGAACCGAGCACGGTGACACGACTGTCATCACGCTAATAATTTCCGCGCTTGCCACGAGCTATAGCAAAGGGTGATAGTTGGTCACGTTGCCAGAGGCCTAACTACAGCTAATTGATATGTGGGGTTTAACGTCCCAAAACCACTATATGATTATGAGAGACGCCGTAGTGGAGGGCTCCGGAAATTTAGACCACCTGGGGTTCTTTAACGTGCACCCAGATCTGAGCACACGGGCCTACAACATTTCCGCCTCCACTACAGCTAACATAGAGGAGAAGCTTTAGAGAGAGACAGAGACAACGCATAGCTGTCACTGACATGGCAGTATAGGTCTGCACTCGCGAGTTTCCATTCCACTGCAGAAGCGTTGCCTTCGGGAAGCGGCAGGAGTTGCGCACCCGTGGGACATGCGGTCCACTAGTCGCTCAACTAATTGAAATCACGGTCTTATCGGTTTTATACGTATTATTGGAGGCTCGGGATGGTAGTCGCTTGCTGTCTGACGTGGAACGTTTTTTTTTTTTTCAGAGATGAGCGACTTTCGTAGGAATCGTAACGAAGGGCACGTATATACGTTAGAGCGGCACATATATATTTATAAACATTTTCCCGCGTACTCTATAAACTCTGAGCGCGACTACCGATGCTAGCGATTAATTCGGTCTATATTAGTTTTATACTGAGCTAGACATCAATTCAGACCAAATTTTACTTCGATGGGGGGACCGCGACCAGAATGTCTAAAAAAACAAATTTAATGGCGGCATGCATACACGCGCGCGACAAGAACGCATTTTTCGACTACTGGAAAATTTTTTTGTGTTAGGCGCGCCTCCAAGCAGCTAGCCGGCACACGTCCTATGCGATCCGGCATGCATGCCATTTCAATCCGATGCAGCTGCCGGCAGGAATTTTGAAATTAAAATATAAAAAGAATGATTCAAAGCTTTTCGGACTAGGCGTGCAACCTGATCAGTATAAAATGCTCCGTAAGCGTCTCACAGGTGCATTACGATTACCTCGATTGCAGACTGCTTGTTTTAGGTCGTGAAGAAAGCCATTGTGTGTCGAAAAATTTCCCTGCCCATGTGCGCGTCAACGAAACGTCAATCGGGCGACAGGTATGCCCGTTTCATAACGCCAGACAAGGTCTCTCTCCATTTCACGAATATATGTTTACGTAAGAACTGATTACAACATTTTATTTGGCGTGGTACCTTTAGCGCACAGAAACTGCTCTGATACCATACAGACGGGTTAGGATTAAGTTTAACCGCACGGGACTGTTACAACTTAACAAGTACTTAACTATAAGGGCCGGTGATTTCCGCGCTGCGTAAATTAGTTCCTTGTAACCTATGGTCGACGAGTTACCTTAGGACCTTGGGGACAGCTTACGGCTTTCGTAGTAGAGTATATACATTGTGCACTAAACATCTATCTTCGTCTTCTAACGAAACAAACCCGCTTGTACTTCCCGCTTGTTGAACCAAACCCACTTAAGTTTGTACTCCTTATCTATGCAGAGAGCGAGAGAAAGAGCATAGCAATGACGAAATCACGCTCCCGTGTCGTGAATGTTCTGTGTAGCAAACTGCGCGAAACACGTGACACGGGCACAAAAAAAAAAAAACAAGGGCAGTGACGTTTTCGGGGAAGCGAGGCACTCAAAGCGATGGCTCTCAGCAAAGCGACTGTACAGAACCACACAATTCACCGAAGAGGCAGCGGCGGGCGGAGGAGTATCTCGGATGGCGATGCGGGGAAAGCATCTCAATCTCTGCTGCTGGAATGCTGCCGCGATCCCGCGGGAGGGGGATCACATTGGGAAACGGAACTACATCACGCGAGTTTGCGCGTGTTTCCTCGTTTTCCCTTTCAAGAGCCATAGTTCGTTATTTTCTATTTTTGTGTCCCTTTTCTCCGATAGCGCATAACGGCAGCGATAAGGCTGCGCTGCGGTAGAACAGCTCCCGTCTCTTCCCATTACACGCGAGCCAGGTCTTATTACGAGCTTCGCTTTGGTGCGCCACTCCTTCTCCCGTCCCGCCTTTAGCGAGATAGAACTTTTCGCTGTGTTCGCAACGGGTGGGTACGTGACATCCGCCGCAGCCTGCGGTGAGCTGAGGGAGTAACTTGAAAGGGGCTTCACAAGCGCGTCGGAAGAAGATTGCGTTCAGACCCAACGACGCTTCGTGGATGCATCGCGCCGCCTTGTGTTCTGGTCGTTTACTGCTCCTCTCTCTTCATTCTCTTCGAAGCTTCTTACTGTTGTCCTAGTTTTTTTCTTGTTTTTAATCGGCAGCGTCACTTTATGGACAACGTGCCTAAGTAAAACGGCAACTTTATCTGCGGAAGAGTTCTCTCAGAAAGCTTTCCGCTTGTTAAGTTCGTTTTTGGTGCTTCTCGGTTGTACGCTCTTTTTGCGCTGGTGGGTACGTACGTGAACATTTTCTCATATAAAGAAATGCCATAAAGGAGAAGTAGCTTGCCAGAATTTTTTTTCGGGGAGAGGAGGAGACGTTGGTTTATGTTTTATGTAAGCTTCTATGTGCGTTTGTATTTTTGCCCGTGTATATACACATGCGAAACTAACAATTTTCATGAGTGGGGGGCGGGGGATGAACTCCACCAACGTCTTTCACCATGTAGCTATCTATGGCAGTGTAAAGATGGCATTTTATTAGATGCAGGCATCAGCCCAACTCTCTGATTGAGATTTATGGTGGTGTTCTAATCGCGTTTTTTTTTTTTTTTACAAGGCGGATGTCATTACGACTCAATTCGGCAGAAGTAGATAGAGAGAGAATAAGATGTTCAATTCTAGCAAATTTAGCCGCTACTGGTTGGACTTCCTAGTCCGGAAAACCATTGGTTTTGAAAAGACAAAAAGCAGATAAAATGTATCATCATCATGAACGCATTAACTCGGTGAATACGCGCACTCTGCATCCTCCAGCTCATTTTCCGCTTCGCTCACAAAGCGCATGAGCCAATTTGTCCGGCGTTGGACGCAGCCCGAAGTACGCGTACCGATAAAAAGAGACATTGAAAGAGAGCGAGAGATAAAAAGATAAACGAAGAGAAAAGGAGAATAACTACAGAAAAAGATAGAAAAAGCGAGAAATAAATGTACAAAGAGAGAGAAAGAGCAGGAAAAGAACAGGCACTAAAAAGCAAGATAAACTGAATGCAAGATAGAGAGAGAAGAATAAATGAAGTGACAAAGAGAAAGAGAGAGAAAGCTCGTAATGGAGGAAAAAAGGAAGAGAAATAAAGATAGAAAGAGTTAGAAAACAAAATTGAAAAAGAGAAACATCAATAAAAATAAATTGAAACAAGGAAGGCTGCCTCGTTCCACTGACTCCTAAAACTTGTAATCACCTGTTGAAAGCTGTCTTTTTTTTTTCTGTCGTCATCATCTTTTCTTCAACTCCTCGCTTAAAAGCCTACGATCCACGAGTAATAGTGCTGGGAAAGCAATGTGGTCTTGAGGCTAGCGCTCGCATATATTTGATCCAAATGGCTCTCTTTCTTTTCTTTGGAAAGGAACGTGAATGGTACAGTGAGCGTTGTTTATGCTTCTTCTTTTTCTTTTTTTTTTCTTGTCGCTCTCCTGTCACTTCAAATAGTTGCGCGCAATGCATAAATGTCAAATACGGCGAAGATGTATTTCGCTTGTCGTCCGGTTTTGGTATACGCTGTTTTTTACTCGCTATCGTTTTCTAAATGTCAGTTGCGTAAAAAGTACGACGTGCATAACCACTCCAACTGTCTAGTCAATACACCGGTTTTAGAACAAACATGGTCATTTATGTTGCGTATATCTGCGCGAATCTGGATTCATCATTGGCGTTGCGCCACTGCACTAAGTCAGGCATGAAAAAAAAAAAGCATTTACAGCGACGCATGCATGGGGCGCCTGCATGGACAAAAAAAGTTCATTTGTATTACGTCATTCCTCAATAATGCGCGCACAAACAGCGTACGACCAGCGTACACTCGCACAAAATCTGCGTACACTTGTGTACGCAGGAGGAAGTGAAATGAATGGTTTTAAAGAAAAGAAAACGTGCCGCTCGCATTATCGATTGCGTCCCGCAAATCAGCCATCTCTATTCTAGGCTATCGCATACGCGCACGCGCAGAAGCTTCTACGTTTTCAATCCACTTGAGTGCAAATTCCACACAATCCTGATGGTGGAAATGCTATATGGGGAACACTGTCGATCAGTAGCAGGCAGCACTTACGAATCAATTTACTTGATCCATCCCGTAAAACTTGGCATGGAACGTTACACATAGCACTCTTCTTAGTGTAGACACGAGTACGTAGGCGTATGAGTGCGAATTTGCCGCAATATGTCGTTTTAGCATAACGCTTGATTCAAGTTATCGGGGCTCTGCATTGCTTAATGGCCCGTTGTTGGTGGTCCTTTAGAGGGGTTTTTAGTGAAATGATGTGTATTACCCATGCTACATATAGCAGCGCCATCGGGCATGCGTTAATCAAATCAGTTAGGCGAGTGATAATGCAGCATCCTTCGTACAGCCTCTGCATAGTCATTTAAGCGTACGCCTCGACTGAGACAGTCACAGCTGGAAGCTGTATGTTACTGTGACATTTAGCGACCATTGTTTACAGCACCACCATTAAGGCATCTTCAACATCATGCTCTTCTAGTTTCTTGCTCCTTTGTTTTCCGCGGTTCTTGAAATCCGCGCTCTTTTGTTTTCCTTCTAATTCGTTGCCGATTAATGAACCCGTCTTGAGGTGCAAACGAACGTCGAACGCGGGCTAGACGTGTCTGAACGCCTGTGGGGTGCGTACCCAGAAGCTAGCTTCACCACAATAAAGGTCAGTGTAAGGGAAAAGCCCACGTTCGGTGCGCAGAGTCACATAGCGTGGGAACACTGAGTAGTCTGCTATCGATTAGCGTCGAGATTCGGTGTACATAAATGCATGAAGTATCAGCGTTAATCGACAGCAGAATACTAAGTGATCGATGCTGTGCGACTACGTGCGCCGATTGAGGGCTTCTTCTCACACAATTTGTGTTGTGGCGAAGCTAGCTTCTGAGCGGATACTCCACACACGTTCAGACGCGTTGAGTCTGCGTTTGAGCTTCGTGTTCTGTAAGTAACACTGAGACATGGTTAATCTACACCTAGTTAATTAACTAATATATTTATTTTTAAATGACGCTTAAGTTTTCAATTTACAGTGTCGAAACTCAGAAGCACACTGAATTGTTTCTTGTCAGTAGTCTTGTTGAATAAGAAGGCGAATTCTCATTTGTATGTTTTCTATTGGTCGGCTCATTTCACTAATGTTATACCCAGCCTTAGGATTTTTTTAACATTGTACTAATGAATACTTGTAATGTAAAGCCTTACTTTTTATGTATGGGGGTGCAGAGTACTACTATCACGGAATTATTCTTTGACGGAGGATGCGCCAACTGCATGCCAATATATTTAATGCTGTCGCGGATGAGGAAACACCATCCGAGGCAATGTCTCTTTTTTTTATGAGCTGTATATGTTGGCAGTTTAATCACGTCGTCGCAAAATGGGGCGCTTGACCCCACAGAATTCATAATCTTAGATTGCAGATGCTGCGTTCTGAAGGGAAATCAGAGAAAACTAGACGCCTCCAAATATTAAAAACAAAGGAATTACTATACTCGATGATGAAGCATCTGTAAGTAAATGAACTGAAGAAATAAAAGAATTTTATGATCGGTGTAAGTAACATAAATAACGCCACTTTATGGCCACTGACGACATGCCCAAATGCGCAAGGTCGAAAGAAAACCGAACACGCCGGTATGAATTAATTTTCTTCCACATTTTACTTTTTTATTTCTTTTTTTTTGTATAGAGCGTTTTATGGGGCCATATATTCCGGTCGACGACGGCATTTTATGTTTTCGCCGTCCCTGGCGGCTTTGAGACAGCGCGTCGCTGTACGAGTGCAGTCTATGGTTAAATGATGAAACGACGTTTTCGGCAGCACCGTGGCCCAGTTCTTTTTTATTGCCTCCGTAAACAAATTTATTTTTAAATTGCTTTTTACAACAATATATAACATTTCATATATGTCAAGAGAGTGTTAAAGGAGACGATAGTTCAAGAGAATAAAACACTCGCAAAAAAAAAAAATGAACGATGGATTGCAGGTTAATGTTTTATGGCATGGTTGCCCGAGACGGGAACCATTTTTCAAAGCAGTACTTATTATAAGCGTAACTGATGGGGCATTTTAAATGCACATTCGTTGTTGTCACCATCCAGTACGACTGTTTAGGCTCTGCAGACATTCGTTTAGTGCAACGCATTGGATGAGTATGAAGTTCAGTATTCGTGCGATAAATCTAGTCATCCGGGAAGAATCCGAAGCTATCGCGCGTTTGACTTACATGGGTCTTAAAACAAACAAGCAAGCGATTATTAGTTCGATAAAGTACAGATCTTTGATATGCTTCGCTCAGCGTGGGATGTGAGACCGGATTCTTTATGCGTACGACTTTGAACATTTTATTGTAATATCTTACGGTAATATGCACCGTATTGTACAAGGTTGACCGCATTTAGAATGAACACCTAGTTAGCATTCGAGTTGCTGAAACTAGAGCGTTTATTTTCCTTCCTGAGGGAATTACCCTTTACATGAAGCCTTAACGCGGTGTCGACAAACACAGTGATACTTATCCGAATCGTACATTAAGCATATGCTTTGTCGAAGTCTTCGATATTAAGGTGTTCACCTCAGATGTAGATGAACCTGCACATGCACGATGTGTGTTATGCTGTAATTTCGGGCCTGCTGCATTTACTGAACTGCGGTGTTTTGCAGTGAGACTATAGGAGAAGCAAAGCCGCTGACTACGGAAGCGGCGTTTAGGAGCAGAGGCGTAGCAAGAAATTCTTTTCATAGGTGAAGGGAAGAGGTTAAGTTATACTTTATGTATGTTCGTGCGTGTGTTGGTATGAGTGCGTATGAAGCCAAATTGAAAATTTTCTGGGGGGGGGGTGAAATTCTTTTGGCTACGCCCCTGTGCAGGAGCATACAAGATGTCAAGGGGTACGAAATGGCGCAGAGATATTCTTGAAAATAAAACTACATACCATAGATTGCAGTAGCAGTTTCTAATTCCTGCGAGCTTACTTAAATGTAACAAAACTCTTAGGCAGAAATAAAATAGTTTTCTTATGCATAGATGATTAAAATTTGAAAACTAACCAGCTTCAGAGTTAAATGAAGCCATGTGCGAAACCTACCTATGGATTTGATTTCGATAACACTTTTTTTAAATAAGGCGCCAATTAAGTAGTTGATTGATTGATATGTTGGGTTTAGCGTCCCAAAACCACCATATGATTATGAGAGACGCCGTAGTGGAGGGCTCCGGAAATTTCGACCACCTGGGGTTCTTTAACGTGCACCCAAATCTGAGCACACGGGCCTACAACATTTCCGCCTCCATCGGAAATGCAGCCGCCGCAGCCGGAATTCGAACCCGCGACCTGCGGGTCAGCAGCCGAGTACCTTAGCAACTAGACGCCAAATAAATAGTGTGATGAGGGCCAAAAACACGCTAAAATTATGAGCTTGCGCTACGTATATTTGCGGATGCTCTGGTGATTGGTGTCTGACTTGGACAAATACTATCTGGGACAGGTTAGCGTCCTTGAATAGCGCCGATGACTCCTTTTTACTTTGAACAAATGCATACAAAAATTGTATTGCCAACCTGCACAGTTAAAAAAAATAAAATATCCAAGAAGAAGCAAAATGCATGAATCATTATTCTTTTCTCCTTGCCTTTTAGGTATTGACTTTAAGCAGAAGATAATCAACCTGGACGGTGTGCCAGTCAAGCTTCAAATATGGTAAGTAGAGATTTGTTTGTTTTTTCTTTTGTTTTGTTTTTGTGATAGCTTAGACATGTGGTGTCATAATTTCTACATGCATCGTCAAAATAAGTACATACCACTCAAGCCGTTCGTATTTGTGGGAAACACTATTTATTTAATTTAGTTTACTTGGCAAAAAATAAAATAGTGATAATTAACAAATACGAAGACCTCATCAGAAAAACAAACTCTTATGTTTCCTTAGATACTGTTTAAATAAAAGGGCAGCGTGAAAATTTGAAGCTGCTACACCATAACATTTGCAACTTTGTCATTCGTCAGTCTTCAGACAAGTTATCAAAAGGCAATATTAGTCATAAAAAAATTAGAGTGAAGGTCATATTTCCCACATACAATAACATGCCAGGCAAGAGCTTAAACTGAGACATTCGACGAATAGCTTTTCACATTTACAAACCACTGTGCATTTAATCTTGGAAAAAGTTACTCGAAACAAGTCATCTGACGTTTTCTTTTTTAGTCAAAACTACCACGAGTAACGTTTCCTGAAAAAAAAAAGGTGCATCAAACGTACGCTGCCTTGCTTTTTGTGTGTGTTTGTCAAGGCTTGTGGCTTTATTGTCGAATGCATTTTGTGCGGAGCGCATTCACTTTTTCCTGCCTAACAGTGGTCAGTACCCGCTTCGAGAACACAATTTCGATTTCTAAAGCCCTCTACTTCGCAGTACATAAACGCTGTGCGGAGAAGCAGCCACTGTGGAAGTCTTTGTGGAGGTTGAGGTTCGTGCGTCTGTTGAGAGATGGCAGCACGGCCCCGCGCGTAACAGAAGCGAGTTTCTCCCCGAGGCAGCGGCCTGTTTGCGAAGCTTTCCCCGGCGATTTTGAATGGACTTTGGTTTTCCTTCAGCGTGGTATCTTGTAGGAGGCCTTTAACGCCTGATCGCAGGGCCGTAGTCGGGAGAGGGGGGTTCGGGGGTTCAAACTTTTCGGAAAATTTTCGATTTTCCTTGCGTGTGCATACGCGCACACCCACAAGTGCACACACGAAACACATATAAAGTAACGCTCGTCATTGGTTGGTGAAGGTGAATGAATAGTCATTATCTTGATCATATGTCCATGATCAGGAATGGTCAAAAATTTTCTTCACGAACTTCTTAAGAGTAAGAGCATTTCTTTTTAAAAATTCAATTACTGGTTCTGACAGCCCCTTCATCGCATATATATTACGCTGGATGTACTTCACTTCGTATGTGGCTGACGCAGGCCCGTGGCCAGGAAATTTTCAAATTTTCTCTTAAGTGAGTAGCGTGAAAAAATTGAAGTACAAAAATAAGACACCTGGACACAACGCCAGGTGTCTTCCTTTTGCACTTCAATTTTTTCGTGCAACTCAGTTAAGATGAATTACTAACTCGCCCAGCAGTCCGTGATCCTCAAATTTTTAAAGAGAGGGGACGAAGCAACAGCAGAAGGCTTTGACTATTTGAGAAAAACTCCTATTTTCATTATTTATTTTCGATAAAATTCTCCCCCACTTCATCAAAATTTCAAAGTGGAGGTGTGTGACTAGAGCACCCTCTGCCCCTGACTGGGGGCCTGGTGTAACGAACAAACTCGCGCTCCCTCGGTCTTCTGCTCGCTTTTTCGTGGTATCAGTAACTGACATTGTGAAGAAGCGTGCTGTTTGCTAATTAATGTACGTCATCACTATTGGAAGTTTGCGTCATTCACCTTTGGCGATTTGTCCAACGTGCAGCATCTCTCCGCTCTGAGATTTTAACCGCGTCGGACGATTAGCACCACCTGACAGTCGATTACATATTCGTCACTTCGTCCAAAATTTACGGCGATTATTGAACAGGCATTTTATACACGTAAGGCAAATAGTTATCCGTTCTTCATAGGTGCATCCAAATGCACTCCTTTGCCCTAAATTCGCTGGAGTCAGATTATTGAATACGATAGTCTTTCTTGGAAACCCGATGCAAAAATGTTGATCTGTATGTCCATTTGTCTGTGTGTACACTGAAACGATACCCCAAACAGCCTAACTCATCCGCACCGCTCTCCAATATTGCTCAAGTTTCAGCGTTTATACACATTGTTCAATTGTCAATTAAAAAGCAATTATGGCGCATATCTGAGGCACCATTACAACACGTCAATGTTTTCTATGTGTGGCTTTATACTAGAAAAGGCATATACATAAGTAATCCTAAGCACCGTAGCGTGTATCACGCTGTGCTAACGATGCAACGCTTGCACGAGAAGGGCAGTGTTTCCAACGCTTCGCTAAGACGACATGGTGGTGGCACTTAACCGTCGCCTTGAGTTCTACACCTTCCCGCCATCGAGACGGGCGTGCAAGACGCGTGGTTCGTTTTTCAAGATGACGGCCAGATAGCGCTCATGTCTCACGTGTGACGTGACTCGATGCGCTCGTTCGCCTTCGATGCACGCTTTCGGTTTTCTTGCGCAGAACATCAAATAAACGTTTTGTTCACTCTCTCCAGACGCAAGACGAAATTTGCAGTGTAACATGCATATACGTGGCGATTTATTTATTTATTTATTTATTTATTTATTTATTTATTTATTTACTCGAATTTATGATTTTGTTAAAAAACGCATGGTTGAGACCAAGGCACATCATGCGTTTACGTTATAATCAGCGTGAATCAATGCAATAGCGGGTAATGCTTTTTTTTTTTAACGCGTACTGTCTGTTCCGTTCAGACTGACGGCAGCTAGACAGGAATGCTCGGGCTGCACAACGCTTTGTGCCAGCACGTGAAATGCGTGGTCAGACGTTAAGCCGACCATAGAAATGCCAAGAAAACAGCACTGACAGCGCATGCAAGCTCATGAAAAGCCCAACTGAACATACGCTCGTGGTTGCAACGAAAAAGCACCTTTCTGGCTCTGAAGAAGCCGCCAAATAAATACCGTGCTCGACTCCCCGCTTTTTTCAAGACGAAACGGATAGAGAGTGCCCCTAAATTTGCATAATGCGAGCCTGTGTGTAGCGACACCAGCTTTACGAGTTAATTTCTTCGCTGATGGAGTCGCTGATGGAATACAATCATTACCTCGCTTGGCTATCTATGCCCGCCCATGCGCCCGCCCACACACACACTCACACACACACACACACACATACACACACACACACACACACACACACACACACACACACACACACACACACACACACACACACACACATCATGTTTATGTGGGGGAAAGGCGGAACGCTCTTTTACGAAACCATTGTTTATATATCTCGAGTGAATGGCACCCAAATAAAAACCACGTTCTGTTAGAAATGTAGAGGACATCAGCCATGCTAACCATTTGTTTTATTTATTTTTTTGTTTATTAGTCGATGATTCTCCAAGTGGTGGTCACAGCCGCACTTTTCGCGCTGATTACTCCGGCCTACAGACATAGAAAAAAGTGCACGGCATGGATCGGTCATCGTCCAAGCGCGCACTGCGCCGTAAGCCACTCACGTTCGATGGCCGTTGGTCCCGCATGCCGTAATTACAGCTGGGACGGGCGGTGCCGTCGGGCGAATGCTATGCGCGCCGCCAGTGCCAGTAGACGGCAGCTGTTCCTGCATCAATAACGTTGGTACGTGAGGCGATCCGCGACTCAATGATAAAAAGCTGTATGTAGGTGCACGGAAGCATGACTTCTGCACTCAGCGCGTCGTTATATAATGCGCCCGCTGGTGAAAACTTGGGACCCGGAGTGGACAATACAAAGATGCTTCAAAAAGGTCCCCAAACCACTCCATGTTCAAAGGAGAGAGAGAGGTTTCTTTTTTTCTGGCCTTTCCTACCCTTTCTACAGGCATTATCTTGACCAATCAATGAATCATAGAAAACGTGGGCAATCTCAGCACAAGACGTTGAACGTATCAATATGTCGCGCTTATCGGCTACACGCTGTCGCATTCGCTCGCGCAGTCGAAGACGCTCAAAACGAAGTGCATTATGTTGATCGCGTACGATACTTATGCCAGAGCAGACAATAGAGAGCTTATTTCTCATGGCGTCCCTGCTGGCGTCATTAGTTATGAATCAAAAGGCGGCAAACGCCGGGAGAAAATAACGCGCTCAATCTTTCTTCGTGTTTTAAGAGGTTGTTCGGAGGCCCTCTAAAGAGCACTTCGCAATTTGGGGACCGCCTTCGCTAAGGGAGCAGATGGCATCGCTATGAGGGATTGTATATCATCGGGATTGGATGGTACTCGCTCTCACGAAATGTACTGTATCAAAGGAACGTTCTGTGAATGTTAACGCTCAAGAGCTGATGATAAATCCGTGCAGTGCAGTTTAGCGAAGGCCTAGTCACTAACGAGAACAGGCTAAAGGTTCCAGGAAAAAAAAGGACACGCCAAACAAGGGCGTGACCAGTTTTTTTTTTTTTTGTTTTTTTGCAGTGGTGCGAACGGGGTGGGGTTGTGATTTCATATGTGTGTTCATCTGTACTTTATGTATGCTCGTGGGTGCGTTTGTATGTATGCGTGTAATGCAACAATTAAAAAATATTGGGGAGCGTTGGAAACCCCTAACCCTCTCTCGCTCTCCTGGCTACGCCCTTGATGCCAACTGTGCGCTACCGGAGCCGAAATACGGTTCTGTGTTTTCGCACGTTACGATTGCCATTGGACTACCGCCATGCGCGCACCATCAATATTCGCTCTAGTGAACACTTTTTGATCTAGTGCCGAATTCACAAAGATGTTTTTTTTTGTTTCCAAGTGTTATTTGTGATTGGTTCACTGATAAAATACCAAGCATCAGTATTGGTTGAAACTTTTTATTAGAAAAAATTCTAACGTATGTCTGCTCCAGCTGTCTTGTAGAGGGGGAAAGTTTCGTATTTTTTTCGGTTACTCCATTTGCTCAAGACTTGCATCGCAAGAAAATAAAAAAGGGAGGGGGGCAAAACTGAAAATGAATAAGTGACGGAAAAAAAAAGAGCAAGCCGAAACAAAGAAGATAGTATGACAGTGGACAGTTCATTTGCAAGAGCTTACTTTGCAGCAGAACATTCACACGCGTACATTTCAGCTCAAATTTTAATATGTTACGGCCTACCGTGTAAACAAAAAATTAAAGAGAAAAAAATCCCAATTGTCAAGGGGCATGTGTCACATTATACATATAACTTTCAAACCAATAAAGCAATAATGTCACTATTCTTCATTCTCGTTCACAGTATTCCTCCTTACTCTCCCCATGCCTTATACGAACCGCACTTATGTCATATACTCATCTCTAGACAATGGCTCTAAGAGGCGTGGGAAAGCCGTGCCCAAGAGCGCTGCTGTCCTGGGAGACCGTGGGCAGCACCATCCCTGGGACCATTTTCGCGTCACATGACCCTTCGCGATGGAGGTCCCCTGCGCGCACTCTGCGCGGTACATTCGAATGTACAGCGCCCTCTAGACATATATGCGTACAAAAAGGCAAAGGAAACCATGGCGTTGCGGTCGTGGGTGAGAAATATAGACTCTGCGTGCTCGTTTTTATTGCGGTTCAAAAGCTCCTTTTATTTCTCTCGTCCGACGATGGTCCCTTCCAGCAAAGGGTGCGGGGCGTTGAGGCTTCGCACTGTACAAAGGCCTCTTTCGTTTAATGGAAAAGCAACGAAGCCATTCGAGCGCTCGTACATAGCGGGGGCACGGAGACATGGGCGCCGTAATAAGCGAAGAGCTCGTGTGCACCATTTCCGACCCACGCCCCAGTCTTTTTCTTTCTTACATTTGTTTTTAAGTTATCACACCCTTTCATATCCCTCTCGTTTCAGTTCGTTTTTTATGCTTCACTTTAGCCACCGCGAGCTGCTCGCCGCTTTGTTCCGGTCTCATCAGTTTTGATTACCCTTGTGGAGCAAGGGGGGAGCTAGGCGTCGTTCTCTTCATTGCGTATATAGTCTTCACCTTTGGCTTGTCTTTGGCTTGTCTTTGGCTTGTTTTTTGTCGTTTCGGCGATTCTACTGCCACCGCCAATACTCCTAAGCATGGCACTGAGGCGGCCACGACCCTTTCCGTCACGCGGCGTCGCTTCCTCCGCCCCTCGAGACGATAATCGTTCGCCGGGACGCTCAGCCACAACCTCGCCCCTCGTGCTCGGCTGCGATGAGGCAGCGCGCTCGCCCGGTGGACGTCGTTCCGTCTGTTATCCAAATGATGGAAGTGGCGCGGTGACGCCTTCTCCTGCGAGACCGCCGTGCCCAAAGCGGTTCGGCGCTTCTGTTATAGAGAGGCTCCGATGCTGGAAGCCAAGACAAGCCAAGGGCGCCAAGGGCGCCATCTCCGTCGCGGCATCTTTGACCGCGGCCTCTTTCTCCCATTGCTTCCTCTACGGCGCGCGAGAATACCAACGCCTCCGGATGGGGTAATATTAGGTCGCGTTAGGCCCAGTATTAAATTGGGCGTATACGTTATCACCGGGAAGTGTTTTGAAAGCACGTTTGTGGGGCGTACGTGAGCGCTGTTTCTCCACCATCGTCGTGATACAGGCTTGAAAGTATATGTAGCAGTCGTTGTAATAACGTGAAATCGGTGAACCGGTGAGTACACGTACCGGAAACAAACAGCGCATCGTTTCGTATTATTTCTGTTTCTGTCAAATTATGTTTTCTGCGCTGTTTTATTTCCAGTGCTCAATAATTATCACTTTGGGATGCACAGAATATTTGTGTTATAGGACTCGAATAAAAGTCGTCAACGTGCTTATTGAAAAGCAAATACCGAGAGATTATCCCCCAAAACACACACACACATACACACACACGCACGCACACGCATAAACACACGCACAAACACACACAAATGGCAATGGTCATGCACAATGCATTGCTAACTCTGAAACACGGTTGGATTGGTATTCGTTCAGCGATGAACTTCTGGGCGCGGTCTCTTTGAACATACGGCAGTATTTATGGACCTGAAGTCAATTTATCGGAGTAAACGTTCAGCCAAAAGGAGTAGTCCTTCCCACGTGACCCTCCTAAGGAATTACACTAGTTTGATTGATTGCTTGCTTGCTTGATTGAATGATTGATTGATTGATTGATTGACTGACAGACTGAGTCAGTGAGTGAGTGGGCAACCCACGAGCTATGAAAAATAGTTTTGTCATCATTGAATATTCGCACACGAAATGATCATAATCATCCTCAAATCATTATTATTATTATTATTATTATTATTATTATTATTATTATTATTATTATTATTATTATTATTATTATTATTATTATTATTATTCAATCAGAACGGTAATCAAACCCGCTTTCTCGTTCTCAGCAGTATACAGCAGTATGAGCTGCGTGAGCAGAGATACGAGAAGCTGCCTTCAGTATTTAGTGTTAATACATGGAGTCTGGGTGGCCGAATTTCATTTTTCATGAGGGCCCGAGGTCATGTATTCGTGCTCGCAGAAATCAAATACAGGATGGAAACAAGAAAACAAGGAAGCCAGCTATCTGGTGAAACCGCTGCGCCCTCAATTCACGAAACCAATAACTCTTCCCCGCCTCGCAACTTCTTACACCGAATTACGCCACGAGTTGACAGGCCGTGCGATTGCGTACGGAAGCCAAAGCGCTTTAGAATGTGGGCGCAAATCGGATCGAATAAGGAATTACGTATTAGGATTGTAAAACTCGTTTTCACATACGGTGGCGTGACACTTGCAACGCGCCTGTATACTGAATATTTTATAAAGGGCTTGGCTGAGTTTACGCTTTCGCAGACCGAGATACCGAGCGCTCAAGTTGCCAACGCGCTGTTAAAGGCTTTGCGCTTCACTGGACGTCAGAAGGAAGTAAGTAAAGAAGGAAGGAAAATAGGAGGAAAAGAACGGCGGGGAGATTAACCAGCCCATAGGCAGTCGGTTTGCTACCCTGCTCATGGGAGGGGGTGGGGAAGATGAAAGATAGAGAGGAGAGAGGAGGTTTGTATACGCTCTTGCGCCTGCACGTTTCAGATGACCTTGAAACATTGGCCACCTTTGTAAACACACACTAACACACACAAACACACACACACACAAAGGAAACCTTGTAATATCATGGCAAGCACGAAACTATGAATGGCTCGCTTATACATCGCTCCTGTACGAAAATTGTGAGTTAGAATTACATCTCGTTATGTAAACAAAAGCACATGACTGTACCCAGCAGGATTAGTTTCGATGTTCGAATTGCACGAGCACACAAAATTGTTTGGCTGTCTACAATAACTTTCGACGTGAAAGCGTCAGAAAGCTTTTGTCGCAGAAATTCTGGTGATGGCGTCAGCGCCGTTCTTTGCGAGCGAAATAAATTAAATAAAAATGCAAATAAATAAATAATAAAAAGTCACAGTTTTGCAACTAGGGCCAAGCAGCGAATCACTTTTAGCTTCTTCGTCATCATATGTATTGCGAAAGGGTTTCCATAGAAAAATAACTATGCTATAATAACCAGGAGTAACATGCCAGCGTGTTGCGCATGCGCTTGGCTGCTGATCCGAAGGTCGTGGGTTCGACCTCAGCCGCGGCGGTCAAAATTTGACGGAGGTGAAATGATACAGGCCCTCGAGAGAGGAGCACCATAATGTATACCTGCGATTGTAGAAATTTCCGGAACTCCCCCGTTACGGCGTGTCTCATAATGGCACCACACTTTCGGACCGTAAATCACCAGGTTTGTCTAACGCGCTTGCGTGAACACAACTGGGCATAATCACGGTTCACGGACACGCTCTCTCGGTCGAGCGGCAACGCATTATAGCGTCGTATATAAAATCAAACGGGCTGGAAACTTAAACGCGCAGGGAACCCTTAGAGAAGGCCCCGCCGCGGTGGTCCAGTGGCTAAGGTACTCGGCTGCTGACCCGCAGGTCGCGGGATCGAATCCCGGCTGCGGCGGCTGCATTTCCGATGGAGGCGGAAATGTTGCAGGCCCGTGTGCTCAGATTTGGGTGCACGGTAAAGAATCCCAGGTGGTCGAAAATTTCCGGAGCCCTCCACTACGGCGTCTCTTATAATCACATTGTGGTTTTGGGACGTTAAACCCACATACCAATCAACCCTTATAGAAGAACCGAGTGTTGGGCGAGCTGGTATTCTATTGTGGATGCCATTTTTCGCAGAAAAAAAATTGTACAAGAAGAAAGAGAGCACAGACGGGCGCAGGGGACCCCTCGGGTCCTTGGGGATCGCGTGGCATTTCGGGTTGTATGTAGGCTGGGCTTCGCGAATATCTGGGTGGTATGGGCCGGGTGTCGTGTCGTGCGCGACTTTTTCATCACTATCCGATATACGTGTGCGAAGTAGAAACAAACAAGCAGGGTCATTTATCGTCTCAGACGAGGACTCAACGACCGATCGACCTAGCACTTTTTTTTTCCTAATATCTCTTTCTCTCCTCGGCGAAATAACGCGCAGGTACTGAGATCGGCAATCGCTCCCGCGTATTTCATAATGCGGCCCGGTTGCGATAGCCTCGAAAAACGACCGTCGTTGCATGAGGGTGTCGAACATCGAGTACATCGCAGACGTGCACCACCCGTACGACACGTCGAACAAGACCCGCACGACTCCGAGTTCGTTTCTCCCGCTTCAACCCCTCCCCTTTCTCTTTTCTTTTCTTTTTGATTTCTCGCGGTTCTTACGTGTGTACGTGAACCTTTTTCAAACTAAAGGCCCGCGGTGTTTTCTATGCTTTATCCCCGAACTGTTAATCCCATTTATTCGCTCCGATTGCACTCGAATAATGTCTTTTTTTTCCCCCTCGCTATCTCTCTCGTTTCTTCGTTTGTTATACTTTCGCAGAGATTCCGAGCGCGCTCGCTTCTTGGTACGCGGGGAATGCGGTCCTTGCGCGGGGCCACTGTGTAAGGTTAATGGTGACCCAGTTGCGAAGTGCGCCGCCGTAAAAGCTGTCCTCCATACGTAACTGCGCTGCATAAATAGTCACCCGGGCCCGGAAGCGACGACAGACTAGATCTATTGAAGTTCACCGGGAGTTAGATCAACGTTACCGCGCCGTGTTTTCCACCGAAATAACATTTCTTTTTGTTTGTTTGTTTTTCTATACGTATATGCACGCAGCAGTTAACGTTTCTTGAAAGTTCGCTGACGGCAAACAGCTGTAAAGATATTTTCACTTGTTCATCTACATTAACACGAAGCATTTTAATGGAAGTTAGGCAGATTATCGACCAGTAAAGCTGACTAATAGACGTTTTTGTAGCTATAACATGGTGTGCGCCAAGAAACAGGAAAATTTAAATCTAGAACGCTAGGAACAGCTGAGTAATTTATAATGACAATAGATTCGGCTAGATTAAGTTAAAGCAGTTTTTTTAGACGCGACGCATGATGAGATGACTCATCTGACCCATGCAATAATGAAGTCCTACGGACAAGACGAAGAAGAAAGTTATTGTTGGTTCTTTGAAAGGCAGATAATCAAAGTTTTGTCGTCTGGAGTAACGTGAAAATGGCAATAACCCTCCCTTTCTTCATGTCAACTTTTCTTTAATACTGGGACAGCTTCATTGGTGCAGCTAACGTGACATACGTCGAAACGCGTGGTCTACAGGCTATACAGGGGTCAAATGTCAAGCAGTTTTCTATATTGAACTGCATGTGCGTGCACACACACTTACGCTGAAAATCGTTCTTTTTTTATCATCTTATTCCCCTTTAGCGTACCACGTCTCTGGCAAGCACTGTAAGAACGAAACTGACACTGTGAGCTCGACTGCTATAAAACTAAAAAATATATAAAAGAACAGAAATACCTAAACGCTTACTTACGAGTGGTGTATCGGAATGCATGCTGATCCTGTCACGAACGTTCGCAGTATTGAATGCAAAGCATTTCTTGGCGAACTTCGGCGACTTTAAGCATATCTATCTATCTATCTATCTATCTATCTATCTATCTATCTCTCTACCTGGCCTCTTACGTTTGGGTGCTCTCATGGTCACCCCCTTAACTTGGCGTGAACCAAAATTAGCATGGGAGGGTAAAATGGTTTGATGAATATGACGCGCTGGTCAAGACATGAATGATGTCGCAATCCCCTCGCGTACGTCGTCAAACACTTCTCGCCAGACAGTGGCACATACGCACGAGCGGGTATGTGCCGCTGGTATGCGGGTATGTGTCACAGGTGATTGTCACTTAATATCTACCCAGGAACGACGAGAACACACATGGCAAATTTCAACGCGTGAGCGTCAAGCAATACCCGACATCGGCAGCGTCGACCCAACAAAGGCATAGAATAAATGTCAGTGTTAAGAAAAATCTGACACAGGCAGTGTTGATCCCCCGGCGAATGCAAATAATAAATTTCAGGGTCACAGCAGGAATCGAACCCAAGCATTCTGCGTGGCAGTGAAGCATTCTACCAGAGAGCTATGCCAGGTCTCGGAACTATACTTTTCAAATAGATGCTAATCTTCGTGAAACGTCAATAGTGGTTGCAGTGCTGCCTATACCCAATCTTATAAACATTACATATTGTAACAGCGAGCTGTGATAAGATGGTTTTATTTACAGGAGGTGAACGATGCTCGTTTGCGGCAGCACACTGCGATCGTGCCAAGACTCTTCGTCTTCCTCTGCTTCTCTTCTCTACCTTCTTTTTCTAGTATGTTACAATATGTACTCCATTGATACAGCCGTTACGTTGCGTTAATCTCAATTGTGGTTAAGTGTCATGCGCTGTAGCAGTGATTTATGTAGCAATGTTAGGGCCAGCATCTTAGCGAGCATCAGCACTTGATATCAGCTTCTGGTGTCGCTAATACGCATGTTCCAGTTCACATCGTTGCGCAAGTGCAAACAACTGGTTATATAAACATCTATCTGCAACTCTTCAAAATATGTCGGTGTGTGCAACATTTGTAAATGTATAGCGTCATTTCATGACGTGTCGCTCAATTTGGAAAAAAAAATGCAATGCGGTCACCTTCCCTCTGCATGCTTCGCATGACGTCGATTCCCAGGTACGTGATATCTGCCGAATTTTTCGTTCCTGCAATCGATAAGTATGAGGCGGTAAGATAAACGGATGAACGAGGCGCTTAGCGATGACTGCTTCTAATCCATCAATCAATCAACCAGCCAATCATTCAATCAATTGGTTTTTATTATGACATAACAGGATGGTTACAGCTCATAAAATATACAGATTAGGTTCTCTAAAGGACTGCAACGGGACGCTCGGTGGCTGTCACAAATAAATAAAGCAAGGCTTAGCGGCTGTTAGAAACGTATACAAAAGCAAACACAGTGGGCGTAAATATTGCGATAGCGGACTTTACCCAAAGCCGCTACATAAGAACAACAACGTAACCTTGTAAGCATATGTAATGTTGTAACGTTGGCACCTGTTGTGCGACTTAAACGATACTGTGCAATAGCATTTATCGTCTATGTACCCATCAATCCACCCGCACCGCCTGAACAACTCGTTTGGGAGTGTCATGGTCGCAATCGATCAAAATCTCCTTTATCTTTGATTATTTGTATCGTATAATTGATGTCGCGAAAGCCAACATTGACAGCTGCATGGTAAGCAACTGTACCTCGAAACAATCCGATAGCTGTCCAGTGCTCCTACATACGTGGTTTACGAGAAAACGCCTCGCGCCTCCCATCGACTACGCCCTGTAATCCAGGCGTCGTCCGTTAATTGCGGGCACTTGTCCCCCCGCAGCTTTCGGGTCTCGTGCAACGCCTTGTCGCCGCAATCATTGACGCCGTCGCGGGACCACTTCCGAGCGCTGTGAACGCACGCACTAAGGTATACGCGCTCATACACCAGTAATGAGGTCGACGACGCCACGCCGCTTTTCGCGCTACTTACTGGCCACCCAAATAAACGCGCGAGGTTGCGTGTGCCGGAGGGGAAAGACACGCGGGGAGGGTGATTCCACGAGCTCGGCCGGTTCCTGCTGCTCCGTCCTCCCGCCGCATGCGATATATACGTACATATATGAACGCATGTACTGTCACGCTCAGTATGACCTTTCAGCGCTGCGCGTGGCCTCACCAGCGCATAACTTCAGGTCGCCCTTATTTCCACCACTGAACGATATGATTCTTATTGGCGATCGCCCCGCCGTGGTGGTCCAGTGGCTAAGGTACTCGGCCGCTGACCCGCAGGTCGCGGGTTTGAATCCCGGCCTTGACGACTGCATTTTCGATGGAGGTGAAAATGCTGTATACTCCGTTCACTCAGATTTGGGTGCACGTTAAAGAACACCAGGTAATCGAATTTTTGGAGCCCTCCACCATACGGCGTCTCTCATAACCATATGGTGGTTTTGGGACGTTAAACCCCACATATCAATCAATCTTTATTGGTGATCGTCCTCGAGTGTCGAAACATTGTTTAGTTGTTGAAATAAAAGATATATCGAAAGCTACGCAAAATCTTCGAGTTTTGCCACGCGTTTTCCTGTTGCAATGTCAGATCGAGCGCGACTGTACCATATTCCGCAGGTATGTATGTACGTACATATATACGCGCAGCGAGGGGTGCGCGGATTTCCGTTGTTTCAGATGGTGCGTACGTGTCTTTTAGATCGATAAGTAGGGTTCTGCTCCAGATTCGGAGCGGCACCGCATGCTCTGCGGACGTCCTGGTGACCCCTGCGCGCCGTCACCTGTCGAGTCTTGGGCGCTGGGTCTCCCACTTTTTGCCGGCCCATTGTATATACGTAGCGCCCGGTTACGATTTCTCGGCCATGCAACTTCCGGGCCTCCGGCCTCGCACCGGCGACACCGGCTTTCTATACACACCGCGACCTGCAGTAGGCGCATAGCTGCGCGCCACTCACGGCGTTTCTGGCGCGCTTGATCTGTGCTCGATCTCGAAAGGCTTCATCTGCTTGTGGCGCCGCTCGCTTGAAATTCTCCTTTCGAGCCGCGGGCATCGTTAACGAAGCCGCGCATGTGTCTGTGCAAATGCGCAGCAATTAGGCCGTTGCTACGGGGAAGGGGGGGTCCGGCGCTGCGCGATGTGTCCGAGTTGAGGCTGTGGAAAGGGTCATTAAGCTTGAAAAGTGAAAGTTGTCGGAGGATAAGGTAGCGAGTGTGGCTGGTCCACTTGCGTGCGCACCGGTGATTGGTTTATTGTTTTCGTTCATGTGAAATCAGATAGGGCGTGAATACAAGATCTTAACGTACATCTCCAGTTGCAAGATCTTAACGACGCAGGCGCGGCGTTTATTTTTACTGCCGATCAGAAGAGAACGTGTATACATTTGGCAAATATCGAGACTGTATGCCATGAATGTGTAAATTAAGAAAGATATCAGTAACGATCTGGTATTACTCCTAAATAGAACATGCTTGAAGTGACAGGCAAAACGCGCACTCTAAAAGATGAACAGAAAGATGAAAACAGTTATTTCGCGTAAAATTGAAGACAGATTATTCCCGTGTTTTTTTTTTCGCTATGAATATATTGTTCAAGTGCGTTGTGAAAGTCTGTAAACAGTGCGTGTGTTGTAGGCCCGTGTGCTCAGATTTGGGTGCACGTTAAAGAACCCCAGGTGGTCGAAATTTCCAGAGCCCTCCAGTTCGGCGTCTCTCATAATCATATATGGTGGTTTTGGGACGTTAAAATCCACGTTGTTCATTATCTTTGTTCATCATGTAATGTACATGCGTGTAAAATCGATTTGTAACAATTCTGCGTGTCTCTACGTGTTCTGTTCTGTTGAAATGTAGTGTACAAAAGTACACAGTCCACTGTCTGTGAATATTTTTTTAAACATAGCTCTTCATGGGGACAGTTCATTGCTCTCCTACAGTAGAGTACATCGTACTCTAAATCATCGAACATAACACAACCACGATATGATGACGAGTCATATCTGAGTTATAGGCTCCGGAAATTTTACACCCAGTTGTGCTCGAAATACAACATATGATGCACTGTATGTGTTTTCAGTTTAGTCCTTTTCGGGGCAAAGCACCTTATAAGGTCTAGGCTTGTCCGTCGTGCTTTGTCCGTTGCACCCACTATATGCCGTGATGATGAAGACGATGAAGAGTAAGCCTGTCAGAACATGCAAGGTAACCGATGAAGATGACGACCTTGGACGATTCTCTTTCTGCCATGGATGAAAACGAACGTATATAAGGTGCGGCGGAAATCGGCTGCTCTACGGCAACGCTGACTGGCTTGTAAGCAAAATCGCGAGTTGGGCATGTTGGTGGATGTTCATCGTGGAATATTTTACAGCGCTACGGGTTAGATACGGACAAAGAAGGGACGCAGTGTTCTGTCCTTTCTCTGTCCGTATCTAACCTGTTGCGCTGTAAAATAGTGTACGATAAACTGTATATAACTGCTGAGATCGTCCATCGCCCTGGTAAGTTCTTGGGGTCCAATTCACGGTCACTCTAGCCTTCGCACTAGCATGTTCCAAACATTGCATATACACCGCTTTGTCACTATTTTACATGCGTGAGTGGACAATGTGACGGGTGATTTACGGTAACACCGAATGATCCAACTGCTTCGCCCACTCATCATCAGTCACTTCGCAGAGATGTTGATTTCATGTCTTTCCGCTAACAAGCTGCGTCACTCCAACTTCTTTGCACCTATGGAGACGTCGATGAATCTCCGAAGGCACGCTTCTTTTATTTACGCTGTGTGTACACTGGTTCGTGCAATGTACTCGATGTGTCGGCCTTAACAAACCTTCGCTCTTTAACGATTCACGCAAGGAGTGCTTTCTGCCCGACGCAAGAGGATAGGCCTAGGAAAAAAAAAAAAACAAGTACCGTTCAATACTTACGCATCCTGCCAGTTTTCGTTCCCTCTGAGTTGCACCTCGGAGGGACGTCAAGAGCAGTTGTATTTGCACACCGGAGGAAGAAAGACAGCCTCGCATTATGTCCGGCCAACGCGCCGTGGCCGTGCGGTACCGACGGCGGTGTTTTCTTGCGCGTTTCGCAAGGCCTAACCGTACGCGTCGCTTTCTACGCACAAATATTGCTCGCGAGCTACGCGGAAGGTGCCTGCGGGGCAATGTTTGGATAGCGTCCGCCCGATCAGACCGCCTAATGCGCTGGCCCGGGGGAATGCCGATCGTGGCCTGAATTTGATTCGTGGAGCGCTGCAACGGTTTCTTCTTTCTCTTTGTTCGTTTTGGTGAACACATACTACGCGTGTTTCGATCGACACATTACGGAAGCAGTAATGTACGTACAATGCCGTGAAAGTGACTGTACTGTAAAGAGAGTGGCTGGAAGCGCCATATTTGAGCACAAGGTAAGCATTCCGTTCATGAGAAACAGACACAATGCTTTAAAAGAGTTGTTTAACTTTGTGACATCTTACTGACAGTGCTTCGACAATATACGACCCTAACGGTTATTCTTTGTTTACGTCTAGCATGAATTGCATGGACTAGAATTGATTGATATGTGAGGTTTAATGTTCCAAAACCACCATATGATTATGAGAGACGCCGTAGTGCAGGGTTCCGGAAATTTCGACCACCTGGGGTTCTTTAACGAGCACCCAAATCTGAGCACACGGGCCTACAACATCTCCGCCTCCATCGGAAATGCAGCCGCCGCAGCAGGGAATCGATCCCGCGACCTGCGGGTCAGCAGCAGAGTACCTTAGCCACTAGACCACCGCGGCGGAGCTTAAGTATTACCATTCTGCAACCAAGATTCTTTAGGGTCATGGACAAGACGCTAAATACAATCAAAGCGACACAGAAAGACTTGAACTCAACATATCTGTGCAACCATGCACTCATCCAAGAGTGTGCCTGTGTGCACACACTCGCGCGCGCACAAAAAATGAATCATTCAAGGGCACTGACGAGTGCTGTTGTTTATCCCATTCCCTCAACATCTTTTTAAACATCTGAAAGAAAAGAAAAGCGGTGGGAGTTGAACAAGTTGAACGTTACTGCGTCATCAGTTGAATATGACGCCTAAAGCAGTTTTATCTGAGCTTCCCGCCATCGACGTCCAAGCACCGTTGTATACAGCTGCTAGGGAAAACGTTTATTTCTTGAGTCTAATCTTTTGTGCAACCTCTTTTCTCCCCTTTATCCCTTCCCCAGTGCAGGGTAGCAAACCGGATGTGCGTCTGGTTAACCTCCCTGCCTTTCCTTGTATCTTTATCTCTCTCTCTCTCTCTCTCTCTTGAGTCTAATCAGAACAGCTTCGGTGTATAGCAAATTTATCGACGACGGCGCCGAGGGTCACTGTGTACAATAAATGCGTTTGTGCTATTGATTCAAGGTGTGTCGAGTCAACTGGCGAGAAGTTGGCACGTGTCCACAAATTATCACCGGCCGCCATGTTTTTATTTCGTGGCATTTTGTCACTTGACAGTGAGGTATCAAATTTATTCGTGTATACGTCGGGCTTAGACGAGACGAGATCAACTTTATTGAAACAGTTGAACTTGGAGCACGCACGCTACGGGGCCCCTGCGCTACACGATTGAGCTTAAACATTCATCTGGTCCATGAATTTGGCAGCCCGGTCAGCAGCCATGGTCTGTGCGATCGGGTCCTCTGAACGCAGCAGGGTAATCCTATCCTCACAGGTATTTAGGTGCTCTTTAGGACCCAAGGGTGAGGAACTGCCGGGAAGTGTCAAAGGATGTGGACACACCAGAAGCTCAAGGTTCAGGGCAGAAAGTACAGGCTGAGGCGAGGAAAGAGGGGTGACTGTGAGTGGCTTGATAAGTTTACGCAACGAAATAAGTGAATGCTTGCATCGTACCAAGCGAGACCGAGGTGAGTTTCGAAGGATGTACAGATGAGATTGCCAGAAGCGGTGTGCACATGAATAGGCAATAGTTGCCACGCACATTGGCTGTCTTGAATCTCGGCACAATAAGAACCACAGCCCGCTTACCGCGAACACTCAATTAAAAGCATGGCGAGCTTTCTTATGGTATTACTACATACGAATCTTGGGAGAACTGCCTTTTAAGTTGCGCGTCGCGCGCACGCCCACACGCACGCACACACACACGCACACACACACACACGCGCGCGCGCGCGCACACACGCGCAAACACGCACGCACGCAAACGTGCTAAAACGGAGAAAGAAAATGGGGGAGAAGAATTATTTGGACAGGTCACACTGTTTCGTAGGAAAAAGGAACGCACAGATTACACGTAAAACTCCAAGTAAACTAGCGCACTCATCGATCTGATCACGTACAAACACGGGTTCGTATAATAAAACCAAGTGGTCCTTCGAACGTGCTCTGTCGCGTTCTATTTTTGGCCACGCGATCACATGGCTCAAGCAAGTTCGTTCTAGAAGGGGAAACTAAGTTTCGCTCGGTGCGAAGGAGGTTGGGGGGGGGGGGGGGTGAAGCGCTCGCGTGTTATACTGAGTCGAACGATGCCTTCGAGCGTAATCCCATGGTCGCACGCACCGAGACGTGACGTCGGCCCGTAAAAGAGAGAACGAAAGAAACATACCTCGCTGGCCTCTGAAAAATTCGCCAAGTCTGTACACCTCGTGCGCTTGCGCGTTCCGGAGTTGAGAATGTGGAGACACACGTGCGGCATTCTTTAAAGCCGCAAGATTCGAAAGCGTTCCGAGCCTGCGCGAAGTGTTCGGGCCATTTCGCGACTCGAGGATTAGATTTTTGTCTCCTGGAAAAAGAAACGAAGAAGCAAGTCTCGTGCGAAACGCATAAAGAAAAAAAAGAGACGCAGGATTGAAAAAAAGCGTTGTCTCTGCCGAGGCCTGCGCCGTTTCTTCGGCAATCGGCGCGATCGCAATCGTACAACCGAAAAGGGGGTCGCGCGACTTAACTAACGCCGCCTTGCGGCGGATTGAACGGCACGTCAAGTGCTGCGACGGCTATACCTTCCCATGCGCTGCCTCAGGCACGCCACAGCTTTCGGTGGTTTGTTTGGCTACAGTGTACTAGAAGAATAGTTTGGCTGCGAAACCTTTCGAACTGTACGAGAGAGAGAGAGAGAGAGAGAGAGAGAGAGAGAGAGAGAGAGAGAGAGAGGACGGTATGCTGTCGCGCAGACTTGTCTTGAGGCACGTGTGACCCTTTCTTTAACCGCGGCTGAGTTGCACGCCCTGACCATGGCTCGTTGAACACACTGGTTTCGTCCGCTAAACTTACCCCCGTATTCACAAACGCTCCTCGACTTGACTTTCTTTCTTCACTTAACAGAGCTGAGCACTGCGACACCACGCAGCTGAAAATGACGCAGCGCTACTCAAGAATCACAGCCGATTATTGTTGATATGTAGTGACTTGCCGTGCCTATAGACGGCGCTCCAATCTGCTTTCTCAAGTGAAGGTGAAGCGTTGAGTGAAGGGGCGTTCTAGAATACGCGTGTCGGTGTCACAGCACTGTCGATTTTACGGCTCGCACTTCTGTAGTATACGAAAGCTCTCAAAGAACGCAGAACAGGACTATACGTGGGGTTACCTCTATTCCAGACAGCTGAAAACGCATGGAGTACGCCTGTATATACCACGTCTCAATTGCCAAACGTTTGGTGCAAAATCATAACACTAGATAGTTTGAACTGGCAAATTATATTTTTGGAATTGTATTTCTAGACATTCGGCGCCAACCTATAAGTACTGTGGTTTCACGCCCTGAAACCGCGGTATATTTGTGCGAGACGCCTTAGTGGAGGGCTCCGGAAATTTTGACCACTCGGGGCTTTTCGACGTGCACCTAAGCCTAAGCACTCGGGCCTAAGCATTTCGCCCCTATCAAAAGGCGGTCGCCGCGGCCGAGTTTCGATCTCACGACCTTCTGGTCAACAGTCTAGTATGATAACCACGAGAACACCACGGTGGGTCGGTGTCATGCTCTAGATATAGTACAGCAAAGTACAGGAATAAATCAGGGGGGGGGGGGGTTCAAGGGAGTGTGGACCCCCAATGTTGATGCTGGGGGGGGGGGCACCTCTTGCAAGAGACCCCCCCCTGAGATCTACAGCTTTATAGCATCATATATTTGAGTTAGTTAAGTATAGTGCACTCAATCTATTTTTTAAGGCTGATCATCTTTAGAGTGTACCTGTGTTCAATACCCATAAGCTGTGTAAGGCTATGGAAATTGCAAAAACTGCTGAACAGGCTCAAAGAAGATTGAATAAAACAATTCGATTGGTAGAGCTCCAACCACATGCTCGTTTTTAAACAGTATTTCAAAGCGTGGGTGAATTCTTCTGAATATAAAAAATACGGCCCATATTTAAAAAAGAACAACATGGTCGTTATGGTCTGATTTGAGTCCCCCCTCGTGATTTTTCTCTGGATTTACGCCACAGGAGAAAAGAGAAATTTTCATACCGTAACTGATCAAGATTTGGGGTGTAATGAAGTGGGCCGCGTTTCAGGGGTTTCTTAGATATCTTAAATGCTGCGTACTACCCCACTTGACTAATCATATTTTTCCTGACCCGTAAAAAACACGGACTCGACCCTTTGAACGCGTGTAGAGTAACGTCTCTCGCGATCCATGCGTCATCGCGAGAAACTTCCCCGCTCGTGCATAAAACCGAGGTGGAAAGTACATAGGCGAATATGGTTTGCATGCTCCAAGTTTAGACGCGACTTCCGAGAACCGCGCGCAGCCCTTTCGGAGGCCACCAACCTCCGCTGGAAAAGTGCCGGCGCATATGGGAATGGAGCGGCAGCGAGCTGCACGCTGTCGCTCTTCATTCGTCAAACATCCCGGAACACTCGCCACGCCGGGGCTGTCTGCGCTGCACCCCGATAGCGAACGAACCAACGGAGTGGCTGTTTTCAGGACGCGCGTAAGATATGCGGCGTCAACGCTGACGTCATTTCGGAGCAGTCAGACGCTTTCAAGTACGGCCATCTTGAGCGGTACTTGAACGTGCCTGTATCAACCAAACAATGATTGCTACGGCTAGCTTGTGTCACTGCTTCAAACTACTTGGCTGGTACATTCGACGTTTGAAGACTTGATACCAGCTAGAGGAATCAACCTGCGAATCAAGCTGTCACACGTCACTTTATCTACGACGGAAGAACTTTCGGCTTAACGCGGCGCCCTAGAGTACCCGACATCTCGGAGACCAAGTAAATGGGTGGTGTTTTCCGACTCGAAACCGGCCTTGCAGAGCATGCAGCCAGTCCTTCGACGAGGTTGCCACGAACACTTAACGTACGAGGTTGTCAAGCTTCCTAAACAGGCCAAAAGGTCAATTTTCAGTGGCTACGTGGTCATTGAGAGATCAGTGGCAATGATTCCGCAGAGAACGCGGCTCGCACATTCCACTAAGAAGAGCACTCCCTTCCGATTCCTTTGTCAATGACAGACGCGGCAAGGCAACTTTGTCACCTGGCACGTAGTCTGTATCTGCTGGAGTAGAACGCCCCATGCATAAGACATACGAGACTCTACCAAATAAACACTCGACTGGAACTACGACCTCCATGCGGACTTCGTCGACGTGAAGCTTGACTTCTTTGTCAGGTTTGGTTGGAGGTTGTCTTGACAAAATCATATGCGACCCTGATTGGATTGACCGACAGTGTGGAATGCGACGTCTGTGGCATCGAATAAGACGTCAACCATCTACTATGCCGTTGCCTTCGATTTGCCTCTGAGAGACAAAAGCTTTCTGACGCGGCGACAATCGGACGATCGGACACTCTCTGTGCAGGTGCTGCTAAATCACTGTCCTCGTCCTTCGTCTGCTCAAAAGGCAGACCGGGCAAGTGCCTGGTTAACCTCCCTGCCTTGGGAATTTGATGTCATGCCCGCCACGGTGGTCTAGTGTTTATGACGCGAGACTGCTAAGCTGACCCAAAGGTATCAGAATCAAAGTCCGACCGTAGAGGCGCCATATCGATGGAGCCGGGCTAAATGATTGAGGTTCGTGTACTTAGATTTAGGTGCGCGTTAAAGAACATCTGATGGTCAATATTTGCGAGGCCCTTCCCTATGACGTCCCTGGTAATCATATATTGTAGTTATCATATTAATCCTATTATTTTCTTATTTCATGTCCTGACAAACAAAACAGAAAGGATTCCTCAACAGAACAAGACAGCGATGCGCATTACTCTAAAATAAGGTTGTGCATGTATACTACTACTACGCGTACCTATTTTTCTAGGTGATAAGCTCTGACCTTTTGTATCCGCACCCCTTCGGCACTCCACAACTGTTTATCACGTCTATCTCGTTGCTAGGCAACACTACAGCACATCGCGCGCGCCTGTGAGCGTCGTATTTGCTAACGCCTGCTGTTTTTCATACGACTGACGATGACCCTGGTACGACGTTTCGTGGCTGTGACGAGTCAATCAAACACATGTATCTTTGAAGTCGTGGTGCGTTTTGCGTACGTTTCATTATGTTTATTTGATGACCAGACAGCTCGCTTCAAAAGAAACAATTATCACCCACTTATGTTATTTCAATTCAGTTGAATCGTCCACTGAAACACTAAAAATTTGCATCAGTGACTCAAAGTTCCGACAGTGAGTCGTTCTTCACCGTCACCACAGAGTAACACACGGTGAAAAAGGACTCTGAACTTGAGCTCCAGTTGCACAGAAGTTGACGTGAATCGTGCTGGCAGGTCCGTGCGACCGCCATTCAGAACATTGTAAAATTCTGTTGGATGTGCGCTCACATCGTTCCTTTTCAGCTTCCTTTTCTTCTCTCTCGGAGAGCTAAGTGAACGGATTTCACAAGCCAGAATAACAATTCAGCTCAGCGCAGTATATTCAGGGAATATACTGCGCACCAATCATCGCCCAGCAAAAAAAAAAAAAAATGGTGCAGCCGTAAGGAATTCGGGTACCATTTTTTTAAATATGTATTCACATTCGTCATATGTGCAGTCTCGTCATTCTTGATTATGCGTTAAGCCGGCCGCAGGCAAATACATCCGTCACATTAAACGAGTGCAAAACGTTTAAAGGAGCGATAACATTTCATTGATGATTCAGATAAGGAATTTCAAAAGAAGGTTATAGTAGATATTTGAAAATTTATTTTGCGAGCTTTGTGTACACCGCAGGGAGGTGTATACAATGCGGGAACATACAGAACATGGTAGGGGCCTTTGTCCTGCATGGGGCGCAGTTACGCTGCTGCTGCTGCTGTTGGTGATAATGTTGTATACAGCGCATAAAATTGCGTAAAACGCAAAGCGCATCATTATGTTCGTAATTAGGAAGCCAATGCCTCAAGGATAAGTAAAATCGCAGGAATTATATAGCACAAGCATAGCTGCAGTGCATGTCATGACCAGGATTTGGAGATATTGACATTAGACCATAACGCCATCTCTCATCGGTGACAGCGTCGGCCTGCCATGACTGAATGGGAAATAGGCGAAAAAATCATATCTGACGAAAAAAGCTAGTCATCAAAAACGATTCCCGGTTCTACACAGCAAAGACCTAATTAAACATTATGTTACAATTACAGTGTCGCACTATACAAACACATGCCTTCACGGAGTATTTAATATTTTACAATGGGGCCTCACGTTACACCCACGTGTTTCTAATGGGCGTTTTTCAATTGTCTTGAGAAGCCACACACTTTGCAGTGTGATACTGGAATTTCGCCAAAATGTTCCAGTAGGTATCTGCTGTATATATCGTGGAGTCGTTTTTTTTTCATAACTAGCTTGTTTCAAAAGATATTTTTTCGCCTATTTCTCACTAAGTTACGGTATGAAGCCGTTGCTGTCGTCGAGAAAGGCCGCCACGTACAGATGTACCCAAATCCTGGAAATGGAAACTTCAATATTTGTTTTAATCCAGGTCAAGTATGTATAGATTGGACACGCAAGTGACATCAATTGTCGCAGTCTTCTAACCTTAACCTTCTCTTCTGGCAATACAACTCTTGGCGATGCGGCTCGCTTGTCGAGGGGTGCGATCTACCAGCTCGATCTTATACTGAGGATTTACCGTTGATATCTTCTCGCGGCCTACCGTTCCCTTAAGTAGACCACCCACATTGAAACGCGGAGAGGGTGTTTTCGAGGCTGCAGCAACCATAATGCAGGGAGCGGTCGCTCCGCACGCCTAAAAGGTCGAGCAAGAGGTCACGACCCCGCTTTGCTCGTGAGAAAGCGAGGAAAAACGAGAGGAACGTCTGTGCGAGCGCAAGCTTAAGTAAGAACAGCAAGGAGTTTCCGGTACGCGAATTTCTCCGAGCTTCTAGCACAGCGGCATACAGACTATTTTAGAGAGGGGGTTTCAGTGCTGCCTTGTTGGGCTGTTAACATTTGTGTTTTGCATATTTAACTAAACGTACAGTGTTATGGTAGAGGCGTACACTTGAAGACGGTGGAGTTGGTGCATGCGATGTTTGACGGCCTTATTAATTCACATTGCGATATACCCCCCCCCCCCCCAAAAAAAAAGAAAACATAGACTCCCAATATTGCGGCGCCCGTATGCCTATAAGGTGAATAGTCTATATAGGATTTGCGGGGACGTCCACCGTCCACACAGGACCAATAAAGCAACCACAGGAAGACGAATACTGATATTTATGTACAGAGTGGGCTGTTTCTATTATGCAGCATACTTCAATCGTTTGAACACAAATACTTTAGGTTCGAACCAAAGTTTGAGTCACTTCAAGTGTTCAGCGTGCATTCGGGTGTATACGGCATCCTTATTGTATTACAGTTTACGGGCCCGGCCAATATCATGAATATGTTAAAAGAAAAGAAACATCTAATTCCACGGAAAGATGAAACTAATAACAAACACTCTGGAAGAAGAAAAGGGAGTATTTGTTGCTGTTTTTGTGAGAGTCACCTGAGCTCTCTTTAATTGCGGGACCCACGACTCTCCAACGAGAGTACCACAATCTCCGATGAGAGCTTACGTGTGCCTTTATTGAGCATCACGTACGAGGCAAATCATGATTCACGAAAACATAGCTAAAATACCCTTGCTCAACTCGCGCGCTTTTGTCAGAAACGAACTTTACATATGAGTAAAAATTTGTTTCGTCCAGCGTACGGAAGCCGCGACCAACTCGAAATTCGTGAAAGCCACTGCACCAGAGAGAGAGAGAGAAATGTGATGCGTAAAGGCAGCAATGTTATCCGAAAAGCAAATAACCGGTTTGGTACCCTGCACTGGGGAAGGGAAGACAGTCAAGAGGGGAAAGTAAGAATAAGAAAAGGAGGGAGATAAGTTGATCCATACACACATATGTTTTAACTCTACGAGACCGCGCTCCCGGGGGCCCTACATGACGCCTCTCGTTCCGTATACGACAAGCACCCTGTTAAATGTACAATGAGTGTGGCATGCTAGATATCGTTGCTGTGACGTAAAGTTTATATAGGCCGAATCGGCCGATGGATAGGTGACAGATGCCCTTCCGATAAAGAATGGTGCAGGCTCATATAGGGCGTTAAAATTTGAGTTTATCGGATAAATACGAGTTGTCGAAATTTTACCGGCGCGTGCTTATCGGATTTATCCGAAAACACGAACGCCTACATATACAGTAAGCCTAGGTGCTCAAGCGGGCATCTCACGTTGTATGTTTTTTTTTCGTTTCACAGGAATCTGTAGTAATAAGGAAAACTAATACTTGATATAGATATAAATTTATAAACAGCTTAATCGGAAGTTTTGTCAACTGATTTACAGCTTCCTGAATGGGATTTTCCGCCCAGCTTTGTTGCTTCAAAACGTAGTTGCTTCAAAACGGAGAAATACAGTGCATCGATATATTTTTACTCATAGAGATAGCTGGGGCGCCGCCGCATCATGTGTAGGGCTTCTTTCACTTTACGCAAGGCAAACAGTTGACTTTACTTTTTACACCTGCTCCTTAAAACGATATTAATCTGTCTTGGTAGCATACCCACGCGCGCTGTGTTTATGTGAAGCCTTTTACGAGTACATATGTAATGGCGGCCAACGAGTCCCTCGACATTGAAAACAGATTATCTTGCGTAGATATTTCTGGCTATATGTGCCGCTTCAAGGCTAGCTGTGGCAGTGACTAGCAGTCTTGTGCATGACATGCTCTCTGGAACAGAATCAGGCGCATGTTATCGCGGATAGTGCTGTACGTTCTCGTCTCGTATACGGAAGGAAGGTGCGGCGAGGACAAACGGCCGCAAACGAAAGCAGGCGAGGCGTGACTCATCGGCCGAGAATAGTATAGGTCGATGCAGCTGTCGCCGCGGTCTCTTATACTCGTTCTGTCTCTATAATTCTCCTGATCTCTCGCTAAGCGAAAAAGCTCCCTTTCACGCGTGGTTCCTTAGGGACAAACGGTTGACATTTAGCCACCTAATTGACGGAGACGTCGCGAAGTGAAATCCACCGAGACAGTCTCCTAAAGAGGGGGGCGTAATGGGCTTTTTTCTAGTGAGAAGTTAGACTAGACGGTGTACTTTCCTTTTAAAGTGTCGAGTCGGCCAAAAGAAGCCACCTCAGTTCGCTTCCATCTATTAGCTCGAATGCGCTGGACCGATGCACTGTATGTACAGCCGTCCCACGGGCGCCTCTTAATAGAAGGAAACATCGCTGCACAAAGCCAAGAGGCAGCGCAAAACGCATTCTCCCGAGACATTCATTATTGCCTTCTCCCCTCGGTGGCATAAAGTGCTGCTGACTGGCAGACGCCCTCTGACCCAGTGTCAAGAACACATTGGGCGGCAAATTGAGACGGCTGACTCACATCCTCTCAACCATCCTATAGCGCTCTCCCTCAATTTATCTTTTTCTTCTTCTTCTTCCCACAAGCGCTCCATCTGTAGGCGGGATAAACTGCTGGCTCGAAAGGGGGAAGAAAGAAGAGTAATGGCTTCTTCTTCTTCCTCTTGTTTTTCCTACGAGCTCGAAGGGCGTCTTGACCGGCTGGTTGGGAAGTATACGGTCCCTCTTTCGTCTTTGTTGTTGTGCTCCGCGTAACTCCGGAACAAGATCGCAACGTGCATTACGCGCGCCGATGGACGCTCCGAGCCACGTTACACGTAGCTGGCTTTGACGGGGGGGGGGGGGGGGGCGGGGGGGGGGGTGCGTACACACGCCGAAATGCACGCATGAGCGACGTAGTCTTCTAGGAAACGGGGCAGGTCTGATGTATACCACTTCGAAGTTTATCACAAAAGGAACCGTATGGCCTCAGAAGTGTGTAGAGGCGAAACGTGAAAAGAGGTACGCAGAAAATCGTACATCTTCATCAGTCTTCCCGTCTGAGATTTTCTTCAGCGTGCGCTTTGCACGCGCGGCTCGTCGAAGCGTGCGAAGAGCACGGATCCTCGGATGAACTGGAAGCGCGCGATAGTGTGATGGATTCGCGAGATTCGTGCTGCGTTTTGCTCTTGAGCCCGAAACTTGATCTCTGCTCGCTCGCTAAGTTGGGTTACACTCGAAAATATAATCGCGATGTAAACGAACCTTTGTCAAATAGTGCATAAGAGTGAAAACACGCATCAGCGATCAAAGTGGACGAGGATAATGATGTCATACTTTTCTATCATTCTTTTTCTTTGCTTTATTTAAATGATAAATAGAAAAAATCGGCGCGGCGTCAATTATCTCTTTGTCGCTTAGCAAACGTAGTGAAAGATGCGAAAAAATAAATGTTACAGAAGATGGCCCACACGTGTAAACACATTTCATCAGCGCATGTGTCACGCTCATAGGCGTATCAGCCGGGGTGCAAGGCGCGGTGCGAGCCCTTTCCACTGAGTAAAGTTGGGGGGGCTGAGCCCCCCACTTTTAATAGTGATCGCTCTTGCTACACGCCGGGGAAATCAACAAGTAAGGTGAAGTTTTCCGTCACAACAGTATCTATTGATTGATTTGTAGGGTTTAACGTCCCAAAACCACCATATGATTATGAGAGACGCCGTATATATAGTGGAGGGCTCCGAAAATTTCGACCACCTGGGGTTCTTTAACGTGCACCCAAATCTGAGCACACGGGCCTACGCACACAACAGTATCTAAAGAACTATCTAAATGATCGACAGCAGAACGTAGGGCTTAACGGCTCAAAATCATCTGCGGTAACCGTTACGTACGGTGTACCACAGGGGAGCGTATTAGGACCTTTGCTTTTCCTGATTTATATTAATAGCATAGTCGATGGTATTTCCTGTCCGATTAAGTTATTCGCAGATGATTGTGTAGTGTTTAGAGTGATTTAATCGTACAAGGATGCTGAAATTCTGCAGCATGATCTGTACCGAATATCAAAGTGGTGCCAAAAACGGAAAATGAGTCTAAACGTCCGTAAATGTTGCTGTGTATCATTCACCAACCGGATTAGTAAACTAGACACAACATACGAAATAAATAATTCAATAATTAGCAATGAATCCTATTATAAGTATCTGGTCGTCTATTTTTCTGACAATTTCAAGTGGAATAAACACATTGACATAACTGTGACCAAGGCAGGCCGGATGCTACACCTCATACGCAGAAATTTTAGGCAAGCTCCACAGACCGTGAAACAAACCCTTTATCTCATGTATGTAAGACCTATTCTAGAGTTTGCTTGCGTAATCTGGGAATCCCATTAGCAATACTTGATTGACGCATTGGAAAAAGTTCAAAACCAAGCAGCCAGATTTGTTAGCAACAACTATAATTCCTTTGAAAGCATCAAAGAAATGAAACAAGCATTGAAATGGGAGACACTGATGGTAAGGAGGCAGAAACTGAGGCTTAAATTTCTTCATTGTATATATTATAATGGAAATGCCATTAACCCTCTTGATTATCTGTTCACACTAACGTACGTCTCTAATCGTCAAGACCATTCACGAAAAATATTGGAATACCGTTATAAAACCCACTCTTTCGGTAGTTCTTTTTTCGTAAAAACAATACAGGAATGGAACCGTCTACCGGATGATCTCGTCAATGAAACTGATAATGAATCCTCTTTTTCTTCCTTGTAACAACTCCTACATTATCACTGCCACTAAGAATGGTTTGCTGTCTCGAAGCGTGTGCGTGTTTACAAATGCATGACTGTGACGTCGTTTTCGCTCACCAATATTCGAGTGTTTTTTTTTTTTTCTTCTCTTAAAATATTTTGAGTGCTGTTTTATTTGTTGAATCTCTTGTTTCGATTGAAAACTACGTAGTCGAACTATTATGTGTACCGCCCCTACGTAATGCCTCACGGCGATGTAGGTGAAATGTAAATAAATAAATAAAATAATTAAACAGTAATCCATGCCAAACACGAAACGCAAAGTCACCCGTTTCATTTGGCGCTTTAGCACACTCGGAACTACCCCGTGTGCACAGATTCGGGCGCCCGTTAAAGAACGCCAGGTGGTAGAAACTTCCGGAGCCCTCCACTATGGCGTCTCTTATAATCACATGGTGGTTTTGGGACGTTAAACCCCGCACATCAATCAATCACACTCGAACCACGTATTCCTTCACTTAGATTTTAGTTCACTCAAAGCTCACTTTAGTTTGTGCTCCTAATCATTTAAAATCGTTATATCTGTATTTAACGTCACTAGTAAGTCAATAGTAACTAAAAAGGGAGATTATTACTGTGTCGCTTTTTTTTCTGTGTTGAAAAGCAGTTTGTTGGTGGTAGTGGGGTCTGCCCCTGAAACTACCGCAAGGATTTGCAGGTCATTTTGATAACGCAAATGATGGAGCACTATTCTGGAGCAAGAAAGGAGGTCAGTAGGAGGCACGTAACGGCTCTTAACCCCGACTGGTTTTCGACGTCCCTCCCGTACACGTTTTGTTCAACACATAGATGTTGCTCGAAATGCCGAGAAAAAAACTGAGAACGCAAGACTTTCGAACGCGGTATATGCCGCAACCAAACAGAACCGCCGTATCCCCCCCCCCCCCCCCCACACACACACAGTGCGTCTCTTGGGTTCACCATTAACAAAGCATACAACGACTTGTGACGTTGTCGTGCGCGCGTCACGTCCATTGTTTCTGCACGTCCTGCTCTGTAATTTGGCGTCGCATAAGCGAAAGTAACAAAGGAATCGCTGCGGCAACCCGTGTTCCGCGGCCTTGTCGAAGGAGCTGCGTCGTTGTCGGTGCTCACTCGGCCATCTGCTCCTCTCCTGGCAGAACTTAATGGCTACTTCCATTACTGTTGCTCCCGGCAAGAAGCGCTGCCGGGGGAAGTGAGGGTAGCCACGTGCGCGTGCCGAGAGGCGTGTTTGCGCGCATGCCGGCAGCCCACGGTCTTGCGCCGGGCACGCGTGCAGCCTGACTTCTCCTGCCTGGGGCGCGACAGATGTTCACTCTGCGGCGCGGTGGCTGCCCGTCCTTGAAAGCCGAAGAACGCCTTCGCCCATCGCCGGCCGGTCAGCGGGTGTGGCGTGAAGTGACCCCCCCCCCCCCCCCCCAAACTCCCTGCGCTCTCCACCTCGGCGCTGCTCGCAAGTACTGCGATGGTTAGAGCTGTACCCTCCTCAGAACCACATCACTTCCTTTCATTACGTGTCTCGTCGAGGTGGCTCCCCCTCGAGACCGGCTTCTCGTGTTGCGTGAGGCAAAATGCGCGTGTGTGTGTGTGCACTTTCTCGGGGTGTGTGCCCCCGCGAGGAAGCCGTCGTGGAGAGTCACGAAGTGCGTTCCCAACGGGACCACGCGTCTGAGGCTGCGCTTCGTGAATCTGCGCGACTTCATAATGTCTGCCGCCGCTAAGATTTTAGAATTTCTAGTGGGAGGGGGGGGGGGGCGATAGATTAGAGAAAGGAGAACGTTGTGGCGCGTAACGCAACTGGGTTTGTCCGTCACTGCGGTGTCTCGTAAGTTTCTCCGGGACAGAGGAAATTGGCTTAGAAATGGGCGTGTGTTGGCTTATTTGAATAATCAGAAAGAAAAGTGTTAGAAGAGAAGGATTCAGGGGATAGAGGATATATACTCCACTGTGGGAGAGCGTTGAGCTGCCGAACCAGCACAGACGGTGTTCCTGGCCACCGTAACAATACATCCGCGTATACAATGCGCCAGCATGACGACTGCAAACGTCGAGAACGTTACGTAAGCTACCTAAACTGGAGACCTGCATGCATGAGGTAACGTATACACAGGGGGGTATGCGTTACCTCATGCATACATGCCGGCTGTTTGACTCAGCCAAGCGCTTTGCAAGTCATCTCCAAGTTGTATAGACCAGGGCTGTGCAATTAGCACATCAGTTTGTGGATGTCATTCTTGTTTGAGCCGCTGGATGGAAAATAATGTCGTGAGCCATATATAGGGCTTTCACCTGAGTAAGTTTTCTACCGTGTTAGCTAGTGAGTTGCTGTGTTGTTTCGGCAATATCTCGCGTCTGGTCGCGCTTCTTGTGGCAGCGCAACTCTTCCCGTGCGCACGCACGAGGCAATAATTGGCTATAAATACATGGGAAGAAGTGTGTTCGGCGAGGAGACGTTTTTTGTGTGTGTGTGTGGAACGAGCACTCTCTTACACGTATACTTTATACCGTTGGAACCACGTAGCGCATGTACACTGAGATGAGATGGAGAAAGAGCTGAGATGGAATTATCTCAGCTCCTTCAAAGAAAGATTTGCAAACGGAGCAGTTGGTCTCACTATTCATTTCATCTTATGGCAACACACATCAAAAACAACGATGAAACGGACGCATGAAGATTGTCCTGCATACAGAAATGCTGAACTTCAACTGAGTTGTAAGTTCAGCGCTTACGTATGTATGTCCATCTTTATGTGTCTGTTTTGCCGTCGCTTTTGATGCGCGTTGCCTAACCTATCACGAACCGAATAGCCCACCAGTGCGTCTTAATCAATAATCGTACCCGAGAAAAAAAAAGCAAAGCAAAAATTACGGGGTTCTCATCTGAAGGTGCATAACATGTTAACACACCCGTGAAAACGGCAGCTGACCCCTTGGTCATTGATTGATTGATATGTGGGGTTTAGCGTCCCAAAACCACCATTTGATTATGAGAGACGCCGTAGTGGAGGGCTCCGGAAATTTCGACCACCTGGAGTTCTTTAACGTGCACCCAAATATGAGTACACGGGCCTACAACATTTCCGCCTCCATCGGAAATGCAGCCGCCACAGCCGGGATTCGAACCCGCGACCTGCTGGTCAGCAGCCGAGTACCTTAGCCACTAGACCACCGTGGCGGGGCGACCCCTAGGTCATACGGGGAAGCGAATGACCAGGAGTGGAAAACCCAAACGTATACACACACACACAAAAAAAAACAACAACTGGCACGCGCTCGGCGCCCGTACATGCGGGTCACCCGTGTCCGATCTGCGGCCGTAGGTGCGTCATCCGTCAAAGTGGCTCCGCGAACACCCAACGTGCGGTATAAACCGCGCCGATCTGCTCCACTGGAGTGAGCCCGCTGTGTGCATACCCGGGGATACCGCGAACGCGCCGGCGTTTTCTCGGAGAGTGTTGCGGCGGCTGACCACTGTTCCTCCCGTACATTTGTGCGTGCAGGGACACGGCGGGCCAGGAGCGGTTCCGCACCCTGACCACGGCCTACTACCGAGGAGCCATGGTGAGTGCGTCTCTCTGTGTGTGGCAGCAGTTTCCGCGTTAGCTCCTGCGGCGCCGTTGTGAGCTTGCACGTGTGCCAGCCGGAAGAGGGCAACGGGGGTGCATCCCATTTGAGGGGCAACCTACCCGCACCTGCAAATGACGCTCGTGCCAGTCTGTTCACATGCGTGTTTAGACCAATTCTTTCACAGGGTGCGCAGAGGCACGTGGTAGGTATGTTGCGGATACGTAAACAGTGCAAACTACGAGGACGAAACGAGCGCCTACGACAGGGCTCAACGGCACAAGTGTCAAACGCTCGTGGCAATCCTGCGCGCGACAATTCCGTCGCAGTGCACCTGACGTTTGCACTGCGACGGAATTGTCGCGCCGCTTAACACAGTACGACATTAATCGTTTTGCGGTGCCTGTGCGTTTCTAATTAATCGAGAGAAAAGGTTCATAAAGGATATTGCTTAGCTAGTCATCTATATTTCGTACCGCTCGTTACCTTTTTCGTTAATGCTGTCAAATCATTGTTCCTCTTTAATTTCTTTATTTAGCCGGCTATCTTGTTGTTAGTTACTCAGTCAATCAATTAATAAATCAAACAATCAATTATCTAATTGTTTGATTGATAAATGAGTCATTTATTTATCTTGTTTGTTTGTTTGTTTGTTTGTTTACCCTGAAGACATCACTCAAAGAGTGCTTCACTTCGGTCACTTGAGATGTGCAGCTCCGCGCAACAAATCGCCAGCCACATATCGTTCAAAGCGTGCATTCCCGCCATCAAGATGCGACCGACTACACCTATAAAAGAATAAATATATCAGTGTGCAGATGTTAACAACGCCAATATCCATCTTGAAATGGTCAATGCATCAGCAAGCGACACGTGGTTTTGAAGAAGTAGTTTCACTGTTGTGCTCTTGCTGCGCACACCGATCTCAGTTACAGATCTTGTATTCCGGCGGTGCGTATCACTAATCGAAGCAATTTGCTTTGTGCGGCGCAACGCTCCATCCCTCCCTCTTTGTTCTCCTTTTCCACGGCGTAGGCTTGAAATCTTTGTGCCAATGGAAAAGCGTTTGTGCACCTCACGGAGGCGCGCTCATATATATATATATATATATATATATATATATATATATATATATATATATATATATATATATATATATATATATATATATATATATATATATATATGGGTGGCTTTATGGACATTGTTGAAAAGGTTGGCATTCTTTCGTGATGCACTAATTGTTGGGTTCTCAGGTAATATACGGCAATGTGCGAAGAAATATGCACCCAAATATCTACTGTAAAACACTGCGTCGTCACAATTCAGTTCCGGATTTTGATGATAACGCGGCAGTTCGTACCGCGGGCCAGAAAGGCACCCCCAAGTGCGAAATCTTATCTGGGAAGTAGCTCGCATAGTTTTCCAATGGGGGGGGGGGGGGGGGGACGAATGTTTAAATTATTTGTGTGTATTCGTCTGTTTGTATGTATACAGATGCAAAATTAAAATGTTTTGGGCGCGTGTCATCAGTCCGGAAAGCCACACGAGCCCCTCTACAATTCTTCAGGGCAACATTGCTGCGTAATCGCCTGTGAAAGCAGCACTGTTATATATGTGCGGTGTGTGTTATGTGCAATGTGTATCTCCTCCTCCTCTCTCCCCATTACTCCCTCATTTTTCTCTCCCCCCGTGTAGGGTAGCAAGCTGGATTTAGGCCCGTTTAGTCTAGCTAAACTCCCTACCTTTCTGATATTCTTTCTTTCTCTCTCTCTCTCTTTAAATATCGTAGGGGGCGGTGTTCAACCCCTCAACCACCTAGCTACAGCAATGATGGGGTCCGGCGACATTCCGAGACGTGTGCCGTCATGGGAAAAAAATAAAAATAGAGCAAGAGAGAAAGAAAGTTTATAACAGTACTACGGGGCCAAGCTCCATCGGTCGCTATAGTAAAACGCGCATCCGGTGAGCGCAAATCCGGCTCCGACGGAGAAAGGTGGAGGGAGGGGTGTCATATCAAGCGTGCGGATAGTGGCGGCCCACGACGTCAGCGATGGCGCCTTATCTTCACGTTTCGCGCACGCGTGCTATCGGGGAAAACAATAAAAGGGGTCGCGCCTTTTTGCACTGCGTCGTCTTAAACGCGGAACTCTCCACGCCGAAGCGGTCACCCCAGCGACGGGTTGGAAAGCCGCTTATTTGCCAACTGCATATTCCTTTGCAAACACACTCTATTCCGGCCTCGCGGATCGTTTGACAAGTAGGCGTTGATCGCTCGTTGTTTGTCTACGCCGACGAGAACGCAACCATGGAACATGCAGAGCGGCCTCATGCGGGCGTTGTGTGATATATACCATGCGCTCGCCATGGAGAAAGACAAAAGAGAATAGCGAGCCTTGCGCAATGCGACTGAAGCCCACTGTGTCAGCCCAACACGTGATCAAAACGTCAGAGCGCGCGGTATGTTTTATTACTGCTGGTCAAGTTCTGTTTTCGAACAACCTTCGAGCCCGCCGAACTGCTCTGAGCGAGCGCGCTCAGCGGGAGGCTGCGCTGTCCTGCTGGAAACCTGCTGGATAGCCCAAAATGATCGACAGAGCTCGCAAGATTGCCAAGGACTGAATGCTCCCCCTCTGCCGGGACAATTCTTTTGCCAAAATAAAGTTTCTGATTAATTTATGAATTCGATTAAGAACTACCGGTTACCACACGGAAGTCTTGGCAAATCTCGTTTATCGCCTCGTGATATCGCCGCAAAGGGTCACGTGTTGGGCCGACACTGCTGACTTCAAAACGGGTTGCCAAGACTGGATGTGTGACGTAGTGTCTCCTGCTTTCTTTCTCCTTAATTCGATTAAGAACTACCGGTTACCACACGGAAGTCTTGGCAAATCTCGTTTATCGCCTCGTGATATCGCCGCAAAGGGTCACGTGTTGGGCCGACACTGCTGACTTCAAAACGGGTTGCCAAGACTGGATGTGTGACGTAGTGTCTCCTGCTTTCTTTCTCCTTCTTCCATGGCGCTGGTCGTGGCTGCAGTAATAGAAACGGAGAGGAAACGCGGACGTTAAACTGGCATCTTATACACAACCGAGTGAATCAAACAGACAATTGGGTCAAGGAAAACATAGGGGGCACCAATCCTCGATTTTTAACAGTAGCGCATAAATAATGACGTAAATTGTAACGAATTAAAGTAAACTAAGAGCACCCTTTTCGTCGGTGATATCAGAAAGCACAACATTCCGTGAAGGGAATCTACCAATTGAGCTGTTCAATTCATTTCAATTTACGCGCTAATTGCTACACTACAGTTAAACACAACAGTGAGTGACCCGTACGCACTTTCCTTTGCCTAACTGCCTACTCAATTTGTTTTGTTGTGTCTGACAAAGAAACGATGCCCTCGAAAAAAAAATTCCTTCTTTCTTCTTATACAAAACACGCTTACGTTTGTTGTACCTGTGGCATAATCGTGTCTGTGCTATCTTGTTGTCGTGCCACCCCTGCCGGGGCAAGCAGTGCTCTGCGCATTCGTGAGATACAAATATGTATGACCGAGCGAATAAAGAAAGCGGTGTTTTCCCGCTTGTGTTCAATGCCGCATCGTTCGTCCTATAAACTCGAGATGTTGTCAGAAGTGGTCCTCGGAAGTATTTCGGAGCCACAAACGATGCAGCGCAGACTTGACGGCCGACCTCTGTCGTTGACGTCCTCGGCTAGGACACGATAGCGGGACAAGAGCTTCAAGCCATGGCACGAGAAGAAAATTCTGTTTCCTGCCGGCTCTTTCCGGTAGAGCTACCAACGAGCTTCAACTTTGACAAGGCGTCAGAATGGCTGGCGTGCATTCAATAATTCGATGATTATCGATTTGCTAACGAGCGAAGTCGGGAGACACAGGTACATATACGCTGCTGTATACAATTGGGAGACAGGCTCGCAATGTATTCCGCGGCTTCGAATTATTGAAACAGTCAAAGGGCTTTAAAGTGGTGAAGAAATGGTTCAACTCATACTTTATTACCACACGGAATTTTGTCTACGAAAGGGCGTGCTTCCATCGCTGCCACAAAGCTGCAGGTGAATCGGTTCCCCAGTAGACTATGGTGCTACATGCATTGGCAGACAAAGGCCACTTTGGCCTGATGAAAGAGAGAATGACCCTGTACCGCTTCGTAGTCGGACTACCCCCTTCCGTCACGAATTTCGATGCGCTGTCATAAACGCTTCAAATACGCGTGACATATTTATAAGGCATTGAGTATCACTTTCCAAGTAGCAAAATGAAGCAAAGCGTTGTTTGTGTGAGCTTTAGTAATTTAAGGTAATGAGTGTGTTACTAACTATATAATTATTTTGCCACCAGTCAGCTTCAGTACTTGCATAAAAAGAATCCACTAATAGGCCTGAAATGCGCGACCAGTTTGTTTTTGGTTGTATTTGTTTCTAGCGAAGAAAAACAATATTTTCACGTTGGTACTTGAACGCGTTGCGTCGAACAATCGTCGAACATTGTAGCCCCGCCGCGGTGGTCTAGTGGCTAAGGTACTCGGCTGCTGACCCGCAGGGCGCGGGTTCGAATCCCGGCTGCGGTGGCTGCATTTCCGATGGAGGCGGAAATGTTGTAGGCCCGTGTGCTCAAATTTGGGTGCACGTTAAAGAACCCCAGGTGGTCTAAATTTCCGGAGCCCTCCACTACGGCGTCTCTCATAATCATATAGTGATTTTGGGACGTTAAACCCCACATATCAAATCAAATCAATCGAACATTGTAGTGTATCCAGCAAAGTGATGCTCTGCAGCAATACGCAGCATAATGAAGTTAAGTGATGGCCATTTAACTTTTTGTCTACTCGAGAGGACTTTTTGGCCTTTTGTCTACTCGAGAAAAGTGCGCGAATGTGCACAATAAGTTTCAAGCTACTTGATGAAACACGCTGTGCGTGCCGTTCCATTAAAGTTGGCGTGTGCATTTGTGCAAACCGTGACTGGAAGAGCTACAGGATACAAAGCTGTCCGAAGCCCTTCAAATGGACGCTGCACTGAGTCTGAAAACAGCATTGACAAAAGCAAGAATGAAGAAAGCCGTACAGCAACAACAACGGGAACTTCATAGCAGTTCGTGCCACCAACCAACCAGCATGAAGGTCGACGCTGTTTATCGACAAGAATGGCAGGGGTGTTTGGAGTACCAGCTGGGCAAGGAAGACGTCCAAAACTGTTCGGCGTGTGGCAAGGCCCGTCATTGGACTTCATCGTGCCCTGAAAAAAGGGGCAGTTTGCTACAGGTTCCAACCACCGGAACATTTCGCTGCGGTGTTCCCACGAAAGCAGGACTTCTCGATTGCGGAAGTAAGGATATCCAAGGTATGCCCGTGCCCTGTGCACCAGAATGATACTCGGAACGAGCAGTTGAACCGAAAGTGTGTAACTTACCTTGTTGAGACTTTGACTGGTGCGTGTACAAGAGCTCGTTTTGTTCAGGGCGCAGTTAACGGAGTGACGTTATCGGCTAAAGTTGACACGGGAGCAGAAGTAAACACTGTCCCAGCGTTCTTTCCGGGAGTATGCCCGAAGATCTAGAGCATCCTAGCGTGATGTTGAAGAAGCCAGGTAGCGAGGTCTTAGATCTAAAAGGACATTTCACTGCTAACATTCTGTGGAAACGATGCTTGATTATGCGTGGAACCTGGGAACCTATATGGAACCTGGGATGAAAAGGTGAAGTGGACTTCGAAAAGGTGAAGTGGAGCTCCGTGCCGACGAAGTACCTTGGTGTACAACTGCAGAGTTATAATGATCCCACTGAATATTGGAAAGAAGAAACGGAAAACTTGGGAGAGAAAGTGGACAAGTGGGGAGGGAAAAACCTCTCGATATTCACGAGGTCAATGGTTTGCAATATATTTCTAGTGGCCAAAAATTGTACTTCAAGTGCTGTGCATGAACTACTCAAGCATACAAAAGGTACACAGCTTTTGCCATTTTTGTTTGGGCCTTCAAGTGGGAACGCTCGAGCCGTACAAATCTTTTCAAGGTTTATTTTTCTGCGTGATCAGAGGTATCCTTTCTTACGTACTATGCTTCAAATTAGATTATGCTGTTATCTACCCGAATTCGTTCTATCTTGCTGTTGTGCTGGGCGCATAGGCATTCGTGGCTATCTGTGCGAAGTGGTGTCTGCTTTGAATATACTAAACGTGGGGTTTTCTTTACAGTATTTAAGTGGGGTGACAAAAAGACAACTATACAAGGACCTTAGTAACGTAATGTTACCTGTGCCGATGTACCGTACAATGTACGGAAAAGGTCCTGGGAAAAACGTCCTGAAAAGGGTTAAAATATGGGGGGTACAGGTACGACCATCAGCAAAGACTTTTTTCTTTCAACTACACACCGGCACGCTTCCTGTAAAACCATGGCTACAGAAAAAAGGTTTATTTGTTCTATGGTCTGTTAATTGTCTTTCATGTCACAAGCCAGAGAGCATTTATCGCCTTTTTAGATCATTGTTTGGAGGCAACATTTTTTTGGGACATTCTGCAATGAACTTTAAAGAATAATACCTTTAACACTTTATGGAATCCGTTTTCTACCTGTTTATAGTGACACTGGCATACCGTATGATATGTTTATGTTGTTAAGTATGCACGCTATCTGGAAATCATGCATGGCATATCGTCATCATGATGTGAAGGATCGCTCTGCCAGAAAATACTTCATTGAAAGCATAGCCTAAATAAGAGATGTGATTAATGCAGGAGATGAGCAGCCAGAGTGGCACCTGTATTGAATGAACTTGTGGCGCTTAAACGTTTTTAATCATATTACGCCAAGCAAAGTGTGTTTGGCGTTTTTAAATGCTTGTTTGTACTTCTTGCGAAAGTGTTTGTATTAATGTGTGTACATGATGTACTTAACTCTGAATAAAGAAAAGCAAAATCGGCCTGCTGGTTCAGTCGGTTAGAGCGTCGTGCTAATAACGCGAAGGTCGTAGGTTCGATCCCTGCGCAGGCCAGTATTTTTTTATTGTGTTCCACTTCCCGTCACTTGGTGTCGGGTGTGCAGTTACTCTTTCAGGGCCATTTTATTGAGGATGACCGAATGTGTACCGAAGGCATATGCCCAGTGTTAGAACCCGCTCTCGCTACTCCGGCCTGCTAGCGCAGTCGGTTAGAGCGTCGTGCTAATAACGCGAAGGTCGTAGGTTCGATCCCTGCGCAGGCCAGTGATTTTTTATTGTGTTCCACTTCCCGTCACTTGGTGTCGGGTGTGCAGTTACTCTTTCAGGACCATTTTATTGATGATGACCGAATGTGTACCGAAGGCATATGCCCAGTGTTAGAACCCGCTCTCGCTACTCCGGCCTGCTAGCTCAGTCGGTTAGAGCGTCGTGCGAATAACGCGAAGGTCGTAGGTTCGATCCCTGCGCAGGCCAGTATTTTTTATTGTATTCTACTGCCCGTCACTTGGTGTCGGGTGTGCAGTTACTCTTTCAGGACCATTTTATTGAGGATGACCGAATGTGTACCGAAGGCATATGCCCAGTGTTAGAACCCGCTCACGCTACTCCGGCCTGCTAGCTCAGTCGGTTAGAGCGTCGTGCTAATAACGCGAAGGTCGTAGGTTCGATCCCTGCGCAGGCCAGTATTTTTTTATTGTGTTCCACTTCCCGTCACTTGGTGTCGGGTGTGAGTTACTCTTTCAGGACCATTTTATTGATGATGACCGAATGTGTACCGAAGGCATATGCCCAGTGTTAGAACCCGCTCTCGCTACTCCGGCCTGCTAGCTCAGTCGGTTAGAGCGTCGTGCTAATAACGCGAAGGTCGTATGTTCGATCCCTGCGCAGGCCAGTATTTTTTATTGTATTCTACTGCCCGTCACTTGGTGTCGGGTGTGCAGTTACTCTTTCAGGACCATTTTATTGAGGATGACCGAATATGTACCGAAGGCATATGCCCAGTGTTAGAACCCGCTCTCGCTACTCCGGCCTGCTAGCTCAGTCGGTTAGAGCGTCGTGCTAATAACGCGAAGGTCGTATGTTCGATCCCTGCGCAGGCCAGTATTTTTTTATTGTGTTCTACTTCCCATCACTTGGTGTCGGGTGTGCAGTTGCTCTTTCAGGACCATTTTATTGAGGATGACCGAATGTGTACCGAAGGCATATGGCCAGTGTTAGAACCCGCTCTCGCTACTCCGGCCTGCTAGCTCAGTCGGTTAGAGCGTCGTGCTAATAACGCGAAGGTCGTAGGTTCGATACCTGCGCAGGCCAGTATTTTTTATTGTGTTCTACTGCCCGTCATTTGGTGTCGGTGTGCAGTTACTCTTTCAAGACCATTTTATTGATGATGACCGAATGTGTACCGAAGGCATATGCCCAGTGTTAGAACCCGCTCTCGCTACTCCGGCCTGCTAGCTCAGTCGGTTAGAGCGTCGTGCTAATAACGCGAAGGTCGTAGGTTCGATCCCTGCGCAGGCCAGTATTTTTTTATTGTGTTCCACTTCCCGTCACTTGGTGTCGGGTGTGAGTTACTCTTTCAGGACCATTTTATTGATGATGACCGAATGTGTACCGAAGGCATATGCCCAGTGTTAGAACCCGCTCTCGCTACTCCGGCCTGCTAGCTCAGTCGGTTAGAGCGTCGTGCTAATAACGCGAAGGTCGTAGGTTCGATACCTGCGCAGGCCAGTATTTTTTATTGTGTTCTACTGCCCGTCATTTGGTGTCGGGTGTGCAGTTACTCTTTCAGGGCCATTTTATTGAGGATGACCGAATGTGTACCGAAGGCATATGCCCAGTGTTAGAACCCGCTCTCGCTACTCCGGCCTGCTAGCTCAGTCGGTTAGAGCGTCGTGCTAATAACGCGAAGGTCGTAGGTTCGATACCTGCGCAGGCCAGTATTTTTTATTGTGTTCTACTGCCCGTCATTTGGTGTCGGGTGTGCAGTTGCTCTTTCAGGACCATTTTATTGAGGATGACCGAATGTGTACCGAAGGCATATGCCCAGTGTTAGAACCCGCTCTCGCTACTCCGGCCTGCTAGCTCAGTCTTTCGTCGGCACTCACGCGCGTCGGACGCGGGAATCATGTGCTCCGTAGGAGCGGCGTTTGCGGCAGATACTAGCCGCGGAAACAGGTCTTTTGATGACGATAAGGAATATCAAGTTGTGTTGCCAACCCTTCCTACAGGACGAATTGTTTTAAATACGGTTTTTCTGCACGCTGACGTACGAGCCCGACCTTATCGAGTGGAAGATTTCCGTGACACCTTGGCCAGCCTGCGACTGCTCCCCGAAGTGGTTGCTTTGGGGGCATATAGGATGAGCCACGTGTGGGCGGTAACGTTCAAGAACATGGACGCTGTCAAGACGATTCTATCGCAAGGCGATATCAAGGTAAAAAATTGTCGCTGTCTTGTCATTGATCCGGCAAACCAGGATGTGCGTATGAAAGTGCACTGGCTGCTGCACAATGTTCTCGATGAGGATGTGCGACGTGCTTTCGAGCCGTACGGCCAAGTGGTTGACGTCAACAGAGAGCGGTGGCGTGTAAACGGCATCAGCGAAAAAGGCTCCACTACCCGTATTGTGACACTCCGGTTGAAAGTGGGCGTCAAAATTGAAGACCTGCCTCACCAAGTGAACGTAAGTGGTGAGCAAGCTTTGGTGGTTGTTCCGGGCAGAGCGCCAGTGTGCTTACGCTGTCGAGCAAACGGGCACATACGGCGAGATTGCCGTGTGCCACGCTGTGGTGCCTGCCGAAGATTTGGCCACGAGGAGAACGACTGCACGTTGTCTTATGCCAGCGTCACCGGACCTCCGAGTGGCAACGACCACGCAGAGCTGTTAATGGATGAGCATGAAGCTGAAGAGGCAGCGAGCGCGACTGCGAGGAAGGAAGAGGCGACCCCAGAATTGGTGAAACTCAGCAGGCCTAGTAGGATGGACAATGAAAAGGTCGAGAACAAGGCATCCGAACCACAGCCAGAAAAACCGATAACGACAGACAAGCCAGAACAACACCTGCCGACTGTGAAGGCTCCCAGCGACGCAGACACACTGCAAGACGACATGGAAATCAGCGACAACGCAGGCAGTGGACTAGCTGGAAAGCGACCAAGAGACATTGTTGGGGAAGACTTCACTACCTCCGGAGACGTTGGTCGAGAAGAACCACCAGCAAAAACCATAGGAATGAGGCGACCAACGTTGAAGCCACGGCCGAACTTGCAGACTAATCCACGGGCGGAGGCCAAGCAGCCTTCGCAAAAGCTTCCTGGGACTTGAGTTTTTTGTGCCTTTTTTCCGGATGGAGAGTAACCCGTAAGTGAACGGAGTTTACGCACACCATGCCTCTGTAAAACCTGGACCGATTGCCGCAAAATTTTCAGTAAAACTAAAGCCGTTTTTTTTAGAAACGTTCACCTAAAGTAAACACTGTGTTTTGTACTCCCTTCCCTAAACAAAAATCATGGCTTTCAATATAGAGTCAGCCTTACGCGTCGCAACTTTTAACGTTAGAGGTTTACGCTCGAAGAGGCGACAGTATCAGTTACGTCGTTTGTTTCTTGAAAATGATGTTGATATTGCCGCTGTGCAGGAAACGAAAATTGAATCTGAAGAGCAGATGGACACCATATTTTTGAACTTCCGCTCCAGATACAATATATGTGTGAGTCATTCTGTAGGTACTTCAGGCGGATGTCTTCTCTTTATAAGGAACACAATTGGCATTGTCGAAAAAAGTGTACACAGTGATAATGAAGGGCGATTAATTGCATGTGATTTTCTTCTTTCCGGCATTAGTTGGCGCGTTGTGTGCGTATATGCGCCAAATAGACAACAAGATAGGAAAATATTCTTCGAAAGTCTTGATACGTATCTATCATGCGAGAAGGCAGTTATACTTCTAGGCGATTTCAACTGTGTGTGTAATGCCGAAGACAGGGCATGTAAAAACTTTGTACGTGACTCTAGTGCCTTGGTATTGGATTCAATGACGCGTGAGCGGAACTTGGATGACGTGGGATATGTACTGGCGCAGGGTACTCACTATACGCATTACCAGCTCAACAGTAAAGCTAGACTTGACAGAGCATACGTGTCTACGTCCCTGCTTCCTATGTGCCAGGGCTACGCAGTGAAGAATGTTTCATTTAGTGACCATAGTCTAGTAATGTTCACCATTAATAAAAAAGAAAAACCCAAATTCAATTGGGGACTCTGGAAGTTAAATGAAAAGCTACTCGAGGATGAGAAGTTTGTAGAAAATGCTGAAAAGGAATTAAAAGAAGTGGCGAAAGCTGACGCAAGTAGTTCAATTTACACATGGGAGTGCTTCAAGGAAAAAGTAAAAATAGAAGCAATTGGAAGATCAGTTTCAATAAAACGCACTAACCTGAAAAAAGAAAGACAGCTGCAATGTGAGCTTGATTTTTTGCTATGTCAAGAATGCGCGCAACCAGGAGAGCGCAGTAAAGAAATAAGAAGAGTGAAGCAAGAATTAGAAGCCGTAGATACGGAAAGGTACAGAGGAGCGGTGGTACGCGCACGCGCAGAAAGATTATGGTGTGGCGAGGTTCCCACAAAACGTGCCGTCACAGATGAAAAGAGCTACGCGACAAGAAACGAGATAAGGGCGATAGAACACAAAAATGAAGTCACCACAGATAAAACCGAGATTGAGCGCGCGTTTGTGGAATATTTCCAAGAACTGTTGGGAGGCGTCAGAGCGGACACGAGTACGTATAGTCGGCGCTTCTTGTCACTTATGCCGAAGCTTGAGGATGACGTAAAAGCGAGATTAGAAGCACCCATCTCGGTCAGAGAAATCGAAATCACCATTGAAAAAATGAAAAACGGTAAAACACCTGGTCCAGATGGACTAGGTGTAGCATTCTATAAGAAATTTAAAAATCTTGTGGCAGAAGCTTTGTGGAATGTGTTCGATGAGGCATACGAGAGGAAAGAGTTGCCAATATCTTTTCGGAGAACACACATCGTGTTAATCCCAAAAACTGAAGATCCCAGGAAACAGCTGTCCGTCACATCCTACAGACCCATAACCCTAGCGAATGTTGACTACAAAATATTCATGGGTGTTTTGGCCAGGCGAATTCAAACAGTGATTAAAAAAATAGTCGGACCACATCAGACTTGTGGCATAAAAGGCAGAACAATTATGACGAACATTCATATAGCCCGAAATATGTTAGAATGCTGCGATGAGTTTGACGGTAAAGTAGCTATGCTACAAATCGATCTCGAGAAGGCATTTGACCGCGTGAACCATGACATACTTTTCAGCATTCTTGACTATGTCAATATAGGGTCTGTGGTGTTGGAAGGGGTCCGAATGGCGTACACGGGATGTACTACAAAAATTGTAATAAACAAACAGCTTAGTGATAATATACAAGTCTTATCGAGTGTAAAACAAGGATGCCCTGCATCAGCACTGCTTTTTGCTATCTATTTAGAACCTCTATGCCAGAAAGTGATACAGAATGATCAGGTGCGGGGGTTTCATTTGATGTCTGCAGAGGTCAAAATACTTAGTTACGCCGACGATATTGCTGTGTTCTGCGAAGATCGGGAGAGTATTAGAGAAGCACTAAACGATGTGAAATTCTTCTGTGATTGCACTGATAGTAGAGTCAACTGGAGTAAATGTCTTGGAATATGGCACGGAAATTGGCAGAACACACCATCAATATTTGAAAGCATTGCATGGAAGGTTATACCTGACAAGTACTTAGGGGTACCTCTCCAACACTACAAAGACACAACAGAATATTGGAAACAAGAGACAGAACAACTAAGAGACAAGACAAAAGCGTGGGGTGGGCGCGATTTCTCAATGTTTACGAGGTCAACAGTGAGCAACATATTTCTTATTTCACGAGTATGGTATGTTTTACAAGTGCTATTCATGTCACGTGTTGCTGTACAAAAGCTACACAGAGTGATCGCAGTGTTTATCTGGGCGTCCACGTGGGAAAGGACAAGCCGAACGAATCTGTTTCGTTCTGTGAAAAATGGGGGGCTTGGTCTTGTACACTTGTTCCTGAGACAGATAGTATCAAGGTTTGTTTTTTTACGAGATCAAGATGATCGTTTTTTGAGAACGTTGATACATGTGCGGCTGTCCCATTTTTTGCCTGATTTCATTGTAACCACTGTCAATGGTGTGACAAAAAAACCTAAGGGGTACATGAAAGAAGTGATTGCTGCTGTGGAAATATTGAGAGTGCGATTTTCGATGGAGTATCTCTCTGGGGTTTCGCGAAAGAGACTGTACAAGGACCTTGTAGAAACCATGTTGCCAGAGCCTCTGTATAGAACATTGTACCCTAATGGGCCCGGGGATGACGTCTTGAAAAGAGTGAAGAAGATGCCAATTAGACCATCAATGAAGACATTCTTTTTCAAACTTCACAGCGGCACACTCCCTACCAATCCATGGCTCCGAGAAAAAGGAATATTCGTCCCGTCAGTTGATTGCATTATCTGCAGAAAACTCGAGACAGTTGACCACATCTTTCTAGACTGTACCGATGCAGTCTTTCTCTGGGACATCCTTCAAAGGACCCTGAAGAAAGACCTGCCAGTTACACAGTATGGCATCCGTTTTTTGCCAGTCATAAATGTAGGCGGTGTGCCCTACGATATGTTCATGGTATTGGTTCTTCACAGTGTGTGGCGAACACGGATGGCAGTGCGAAACGTAGACGTGAATCCCCGGCCCGCTCGAGAGTACTTCATAGAAAGTGTACAGTATTTGATGACTGCATACGAGGCACAAGATAAGCCTGAGTGGTTGCCATGTTTAGATAAGTTGGTGGGCATAAAGCGTCTGCCTTTTTAACCCCCATGTGCTCGAAGATGTGACAGCACTTTTACACGTGACACTGCACTGTATTCTTATATTGATTTGTACTGTTTGCGAATCAGGCAATAAAGAAAAAAAAAAAAGCCTGCTAGCTCAGTCGGTTAGAGCGTCGTGCTAATAACGCGAAGGTCGTATGTTCGATCCCTGCGCAGGCCAGTATTTTTTTTATTGTGTTCTACTTCCCATCACTTGGTGTCGGGTGTGCAGTTACTCTTTCAGGACCATTTTATTGAGGATGACCGAATGTGTACCGAAGGCATATGCCCAGTGTTAGAACCCGCTCTCGCTACTCCGGCCTGCTAGCTCAGTCGGTTAGAGCGTCGTGCTAATAACGCGAAGGTCGTATGTTCGATCCCTGCGCAGGCCAGTATTTTTTATTGTATTCTACTGCCCGTCACTTGGTGTCGGGTGTGCAGTTACTCTTTCAGGACCATTTTATTGAGGATGACCGAATGTGTACCGAAGGCATATGCCCAGTGTTAGAACCCGCTCTCGCTACTCCGGCCTGCTAGCTCAGTCGGTTAGAGCGTCGTGCTAATAACGCGAAGGTCGTATGTTCGATCCCTGCGCAGGCCAGTATTTTTTATTGTATTCTACTTCCCATCACTTGGTGTCGGGTGTGCAGTTACTCTTTCAGGACCATTTTATTGAGGATGACCGAATGTGTACCGAAGGCATATGCCCAGTGTTAGAACCCGCTCTCGCTACTCCGGCCTGCTAGCTCAGTCGGTTAGAGCGTCGTGCTAATAACGCGAAGGTCGTATGTTCTATCCCTGCGCAGGCCAGTATTTTTTTATTGTGTTCTACTTCCCATCACTTGGTGTCGGGTGTGCAGTTACTCTTTCAGGACCATTTTATTGAGGATGACCGAATGTGTACCGAAGGCATATGCCCAGTGTTAGAACCCGCTCTCGCTACTCCGGCCTGCTAGCTCAGTCGGTTAGAGCGTCGTGCTAATAACGCGAAGGTCGTATGTTCGATCCCTGCGCAGGCCAGTATTTTTTTATTGTGTTCTACTTCCCATCACTTGGTGTCGGGTGTGCAGTTACTCTTTCAGGACCATTTTATTGAGGATGACCGAATGTGTACCGAAGGCATATGCCCAGTGTTAGAACCCGCTCTCGCTACTCCGGCCTGCTAGCTCAGTCGGTTAGAGCGTCGTGCTAATAACGCGAATGTCGTATGTTCGATCCCTGCGCAGGCCAGTATTTTTTATTGTATTCTACTGCCCGTCACTTGGTGTCGGGTGTGCAGTTACTCTTTCAGGACCATTTTATTGAGGATGACCGAATGTGTACCGAAGGCATATGCCCAGTGTTAGAACCCGCTCTCGCTACTCCGGCCTGCTAGCTCAGTCGGTTAGAGCGTCGTGCTAATAACGCGAAGGTCGTATGTTCGATCCCTGCGCAGGCCAGTATTTTTTATTGTATTCTACTGCCCGTCACTTGGTGTCGGGTGTGCAGTTACTCTTTCAGGACCATTTTATTGAGGATGACCGAATGTGTACCGAAGGCATATGCCCAGTGTTAGAACCCGCTCTCGCTACTCCGGCCTGCTAGCTCAGTCGGTTAGAGCGTCGTGCTAATAACGCGAAGGTCGTATGTTCGATCCCTGCGCAGGCCAGTATTTTTTATTGTATTCTACTTCCCATCACTTGGTGTCGGGTGTGCAGTTACTCTTTCAGGACCATTTTATTGAGGATGACCGAATGTGTACCGAAGGCATATGCCCAGTGTTAGAACCCGCTCTCGCTACTCCGGCCTGCTAGCTCAGTCGGTTAGAGCGTCGTGCTAATAACGCGAAGGTCGTATGTTCGATCCCTGCGCAGGCCAGTATTTTTTATTGTATTCTACTTCCCATCACTTGGTGTCGGGTGTGCAGTTACTCTTTCAGGACCATTTTATTGAGGATGACCGAATGTGTACCGAAGGCATATGCCCAGTGTTAGAACCCGCTCTCGCTACTCCGGCCTGCTAGCTCAGTCGGTTAGAGCGTCGTGCTAATAACGCGAAGGTCGTATGTTCGATCCCTGCGCAGGCCAGTATTTTTTATTGTATTCTACTGCCCGTCACTTGGTGTCGGGTGTGCAGTTACTCTTTCAGGACCATTTTATTGAGGATGACCGAATGTGTACCGAAGGCATATGCCCAGTGTTAGAACCCGCTCTCGCTACTCCGGCCTGCTAGCTCAGTCGGTTAGAGCGTCGTGCTAATAACGCGAAGGTCGTATGTTCGATCCCTGCGCAGGCCAGTATTTTTTTATTGTGTTCTACTTCCCATCACTTGGTGTCGGGTGTGCAGTTACTCTTTCAGGACCATTTTATTGAGGATGACCGAATGTGTACCGAAGGCATATGCCCAGTGTTAGAACCCGCTCTCGCTACTCCGGCCTGCTAGCTCAGTCGGTTAGAGCGTCGTGCTAATAACGCGAAGGTCGTATGTTCGATCCCTGCGCAGGCCAGTATTTTTTTATTGTGTTCTACTTCCCATCACTTGGTGTCGGGTGTGCAGTTACTCTTTCAGGACCATTTTATTGAGGATGACCGAATGTGTACCGAAGGCATATGCCCAGTGTTAGAACCCGCTCTCGCTACTCCGGCCTGCTAGCTCAGTCGGTTAGAGCGTCGTGCTATTAACGCGAAGGTCGTATGTTCGATCCCTGCGCAGGCCAGTATTTTTTATTGTATTCTACTGCCCGTCACTTGGTGTCGGGTGTGCAGTTACTCTTTCAGGACCATTTTATTGAGGATGACCGAATGTGTACCGAAGGCATATGCCCAGTGTTAGAACCCGCTCTCGCTACTCCGGCCTGCTAGCTCAGTCGGTTAGAGCGTCGTGCTAATAACGCGAAGGTCGTATGTTCGATCCCTGCGCAGGCCAGTATTTTTTATTGTATTCTACTGCCCGTCACTTGGTGTCGGGTGTGCAGTTACTCTTTCAGGACCATTTTATTGAGGATGACCGAATGTGTACCGAAGGCATATGCCCAGTGTTAGAACCCGCTCTCGCTACTCCGGCCTGCTAGCTCAGTCGGTTAGAGCGTCGTGCTAATAACGCGAAGGTCGTATGTTCGATCCCTGCGCAGGCCAGTATTTTTTATTGTATTCTACTTCCCATCACTTGGTGTCGGGTGTGCAGTTACTCTTTCAGGACCATTTTATTGAGGATGACCGAATGTGTACCGAAGGCATATGCCCAGTGTTAGAACCCGCTCTCGCTACTCCGGCCTGCTAGCTCAGTCGGTTAGAGCGTCGTGCTAATAACGCGAAGGTCGTATGTTCGATCCCTGCGCAGGCCAGTATTTTTTATTGTATTCTACTGCCCGTCACTTGGTGTCGGGTGTGCAGTTACTCTTTCAGGACCATTTTATTGAGGATGACCGAATGTGTACCGAAGGCATATGCCCAGTGTTAGAACCCGCTCTCGCTACTCCGGCCTGCTAGCTCAGTCGGTTAGAGCGTCGTGCTAATAACGCGAAGGTCGTATGTTCGATCCCTGCGCAGGCCAGTATTTTTTATTGTATTCTACTGCCCGTCACTTGGTGTCGGGTGTGCAGTTACTCTTTCAGGACCATTTTATTGAGGATGACCGAATGTGTACCGAAGGCATATGCCCAGTGTTAGAACCCGCTCTCGCTACTCCGGCCTGCTAGCTCAGTCGGTTAGAGCGTCGTGCTAATAACGCGAAGGTCGTATGTTCGATCCCTGCGCAGGCCAGTATTTTTTATTGTATTCTACTGCCCGTCACTTGGTGTCGGGTGTGCAGTTACTCTTTCAGGACCATTTTATTGAGGATGACCGAATGTGTACCGAAGGCATATGCCCAGCGTTAGAACCCGCTCTCGCTACTCCGGCCTGCTAGCTCAGTCGGTTAGAGCGTCGCGCTAATAACGCGAAGGTCGTATGTTCGATCCCTGCGCAGGCCAGTATTTTTTATTGTATTCTACTGCCCGTCACTTGGTGTCGGGTGTGCAGTTACTCTTTCAGGACCATTTTATTGAGGATGACCGAATGTGTACCGAAGGCATATGCCCAGTGTTAGAACCCGCTCTCGCTACTCCGGCCTGCTAGCTCAGTCGGTTAGAGCGTCGTGCTAATAACGCGAAGGTCGTATGTTCGATCCCTGCGCAGGCCAGTATTTTTTTATTGTGTTCTACTTCCCATCACTTGGTGTCGGGTGTGCAGTTACTCTTTCAGGACCATTTTATTGAGGATGACCGAATGTGTACCGAAGGCATATGCCCAGTGTTAGAACCCGCTCTCGCTACTCCGGCCTGCTAGCTCAGTCATTCCACTTCCGGCTTTCGAGCGATACGGTCGCGGAATGTTCGGCTCCGACGGAGCGGTATCAGCGGCCCGACCGGGCCGCGGTGACAGGGTTTTTGCGCCTAGCGCCGACGATTATCAGGTGATTCTGCCCAATCTGCCTTCCGGACGCATCGCTGCGAATACCGTTTTCATGCATGGTGATCCGAGAGCCCGGCCTTACCGCGTCGAAGACTACAGGGACACTTTGGCCAAGCTTGGTGCGCTCGACGACGTTTTGGCGTTGGGGGCGTATCAAATGAACCACGTATGGGCTGTGACACTGACGAGTGCTGAGGCTGCTCGGAAGTTACTCTCCGCCATCGATGTGAAGGTAAAAGATCGCCCATGTTTGCTCATTGACCCAAATAACCGCGAGGTTCGCTTGAAGCTTCACTGGTTGTTGCACGGCGTGACCGACGAAGACGTGCGTGTTGCCTTGACTCCCTATGGGAAAGTGTTCGAAGTGAAACGGGAGAAGTGGCGAGCACCGGGCATCACAGAAAAGGGCTCAACGACGCGGTCTGTGGGACTAAAGCTGCACTCCGACGTCAAGGTGGATGACATTCCGCACCAGCTCAAGATTGCCGGAGAGCTGACTCTCGTTGTCGTTCCGGGCCGTGCACCGTTGTGCCTACGGTGCAAGAGTACCGGTCACATACGTCGCGACTGCCGAGTACCCCGCTGCAGTCGTTGTCGCCGCTTCGGCCACGAAGACGCCGACTGCGCGAAGACATATGCCAGTGTGACTGGACCAGCGCAGGAAAGTGATGCACTGGAGCACCTCATGGACGAAGCAGACTCGGAAGAAACAGCAGGAGTTAACCCGAGCTCTGCTGTGGAAGATGGGTCGTCATGCCGTCAAGAAGAGGGAGTGTGTGAAGCACCAGGTAAGCCCGACACCGGGCTTCCATATGAAGGCGTAGGCGAAAGTAGTGAAAAGGTGGATGCAAGCAGCACCGGCGACACGTGTCTTGGCTCAGCAGACGAGGCCCCCTCGGCGGCTGAACCGATGACTGGGATTGAAAGCGACAGTGGCACTGTGACGGGGAAGCGTCCCCGTGACGAAGGGAAAAAAGACAAGGGCACCACTGCTGCCTCGCCGGACGAACCACCCGCCAAGACGACTCCCGCTCGGCGGCCTACCATCCGGCCACGGCCAAACATTTCGTCGGAGCGCAAGACGGCGGAAACGCCGCCTTCGCCAACTTAAGGACTGTACTGGGACAAGGCGTTCAGGAAGAAATTGCAGTTGTAAGGTAAGCGCCATGCCCCTGGGTTTTTCGTAGCCTTACAATGGTGCAAATAGAAAATTCAATCCGTGTGGCCACTTTAAATGTGCGTGGCCTGGCCTCACGGAGAAAACAATGTCAACTTTATCGGCTAGTAAGTGACCTCGACCTTGACATACTGGCAGTCCAAGAGACTAAAGTCCATGGTGACGATGAAACTGGGGGCATGGTGCGCCAATTCTTGCCGCGGTATTCTGTTGTAGTTAGCCATGCCATAGGGACTTCTTCTGGTTGCGTTTTGTTCGTCAGACAGAGTCTGGGTGCTAAAGTAGAAGCGTCAACGTCATGTCCGTCTGGTCGGCTCATTGTTTGTGATCTTTTGTTTTCGGGATTGGAATGGCGCGTAATATGCTTGTACGCACCGACTGTCACTGACGAAAGACGCATATTTTTCGAACTGAAGCAGTATACCAAATGTAATAGGCTCCTAATCATTATTGGCGATTTCAACTGCGTCCTTTCAGCCAAAGACAAAACTAGCGAACGACCTTACAGGGATGCAAGTACGGCTGTCTTAAGCGATGTGGTAAGAAAACATGGTTTGGAGGATGTGGCTGAATGTCTCGGTGGTGGCCGGACTATGCAGTACACCCACTTTCAGGCAGCCAGCCATGCCCGACTAGATAGGGCGTACGTGAGTGTAGAATTGGTACCGATTTGCAAGGCATACCGTGTTAACGCCGTTTCATTTAGTGACCACTGCTTGGTTAGCTTTGTAGTAGCTAGCACGAAAGAAACGAAAAGGGCCTTCGAGTGGCAACTATGGAAATTAAATTCGAATCTGCTGAGTGATGAAAAATTTATGGAGGAAGTAATGACGGAAGTTGAAAAAATGAAAGTTCGCAGTAAAAAGACGTTCAGAGAAAAATGGGAGAACTTCAAGCAGGTCGTTAAATTGAAGGCTTTGGAACGCTCGAGCGCTATAAGCAGAGAAAAAGGAGCAGAAGAAAAGCTCATGCGCAGAAACCTGGAAAAATTGCTCCTCGAAGAATGTAGATTGCCCGGCATGTTTCTTGAAGATATTCGCGTGTTGAAAAGTAAAATTGAGCGGTTCGATGTCGAAAGATACCGCGGTGCTATGGTGCGGGCAAGAGCCGAGCGACTGATAACGGCAGAAGCACCGTCAAAAAGGGCGTTGGGCTCAGAAAAGTGGCATGCGCGTCGTAATCAGATAACAGAAATTGAACACGAGGGTGAAGTCAGCGATGTCGCAGATGTTATCGAGCGTGCTTTCTTTGAGCACTTCCATGGTTTATTCGCCGCCAGCTCAGTTGATGTCAATCGTTTTAAAAAAGATTTTTTACCGCTGATGCCAAAGCTTGACAATAATGCAAAAGAATTATTGGAGGAACCCATTTCGGAAGAGGAAGTTAACAGTGCTATTGAAAGTATGCATCCCGGGAAATCGCCTGGCCCTGATGGTCTGACTTCCGCCTTTTATAAGTGTTTCAAGTTTGAAATAACACCAGTCTTAGCTGACGTTTATAATGAGGCATTCGAGCTGAAAATATTACCCCCGTCCTTTTCATCATCTCACACTGTTCTTATACCAAAATCGGAAGACCCCGTTGCACTGCGCAAAGTAAATTCTTACCGCCCAATCTGCCTCACTAATGGAGATTACAAGATATTCATGAAAATCCTAGCTAAAAGGTTGCAAACAGTCATTACGGAGCTCGTGGGGCCACATCAGACGTGCGGCATTAAAGGTCGAACTATCCTCACGAATATACACGCAGCCCGGAGCATCCTCGAATGTTGCGACGCTATTGGTGCGCGAGTCGCAATGCTGCAAATCGACCTCGAGAAAGCTTTTGACAGGGTGCCTCATGAAATTCTGCTGTGCATCCTAGATTATGTGAATTTAGGGAAAATAATCAAAGAGGGGGTTGTCATGGCGTACCGAGACTGCTCAACGCGGCTAATCGTTAACAAGGTGGTGGGGAAGCGCATCCCAGTCAAGCGTTCGGTCCGTCAGGGTTGTCCTCTCTCACCACTATTGTTTTGTTTGTACATAGAGTCCTTTTGTTTGAGTGTCATAGAGAATGACTGTGTCCGTGGGTTTAGGCTGCACGAGGTTGAAGTCCGACTGTTGGCTTATGCGGACGATATTGCCATTTTTTGCGCGGACTCTGACAGCATAGCAGATGCTGTCAAATGCGTTACTAACTTCTGTGCTGCAAGTGGCAGCGCTGTAAACTGGGGAAAATGCCTTGGCTTTTGGCACGGTGACTGGGCAGAAACCCCAGACAGTTTTGCCAGCATAAGGTTTGTTACGACACCGGTGAAATACTTGGGTGCCCCCCTCGAATGCTACAAAGACAGCGAATCGTACTGGAGGAGCCAAGTGGATAACCTGCGGGAAAGAGTGAACAAGTGGAATGGCTGGAATTGGTCTATGTTTTCTAAAGCCACAATTTGCAACATATTCTTAGTGAGTAAAATTTGGTATATCTTACAAGTCTTACATTGTTCAAGGGTAAACATCCAAAAATTTCACCGTGTGTTCGCTGTCTTTGTGTGGGAATCGTCTTGGGAAAGATCGAGTCGGACCAATTTATTTCTTCGAGTGCGAAATGGAGGACTCGGCTTGTCGCATTTGTTTTTAAGACAGGTAGTCAATCGATTTTGTTTCTTTAGAGACGTCGACAACCCATTCCTTCGCACTGTCTGTCAACTTCGCCTGGGGAAACACTTGCCTAACATGGTTGTATCAACCTGCAGCGTACCTGGTGGTGTTTATGGCTTTCTCCGCGAAGTTGTACTTTCTTGTAGGTTTCTGTCAGTGCGGTTTTCACTTGAATATTTGAGTCAAGTCCGACGAAGAAAGTTGTACAAGGACCTATGTGATGTGTTTTTACCAGTGCCTATGTATCGGTCCCTTTACAATGTATGCCATGGCCACACTGTACTAAAGCGCGTCAAGGCGATGAAAATATCGCAAGGTGCTAAGAATTTCTTTTTTAAATTACATACCGGTACGCTGACCGTCAAAACCTGGATGGCTGCAAAAGGGTTCTACGTTCCTTGGGGCACGCATTGCATAATATGCAGAAAGGAGGAGACAATTGAGCATGTATTCATTGACTGCTGGGATGCTGTCTTTCTTTGGGACGTGCTCCAGCGCACGATCAAAAAAGACTTCCCCATAAATGCATATGGCATCCGCTATTTGCATATACAAAGTGACGACGGTGCCCCATACGATATGATAATGCTTATGGCTCTTCATAGCATTTGGAAATCCAGGATCGCAGCCATGCACTTTGATGTAGATGCACGAGCACCCACCCAGTACTTCAAAGAGTATATAAGAAATTTTGTGGATGAACAAAAGTTGCAGGAATTCCCCCCAGAATGGTTGCCGCGCGTCGAATTACTATCGACGATAAAAACATTTTAACAGATGCGTGGCCACATCGTTTGAGCCATAGTTTTTACAATGTTTTGGATTGTGTTGTGTAATTATCAGTTAATATGTGTATTGTTTATGTGAGCCGAAAACAGGCAATAAAGAAAAAAAAAAGGCCTGCTAGCTCAGTCGGTTAGAGCGTCGTGCTAATAACGCGAAGGTCGTATGTTCGATCCCTGCGCAGGCCAGTATTTTTTATTGTATTCTACTGCCCGTCACTTGGTGTCGGGTGTGCAGTTACTCTTTCAGGACCATTTTATTGAGGATGACCGAATGTGTACCGAAGGCATATGCCCAGTGTTAGAACCCGCTCTCGCTACTCCGGCCTGCTAGCTCAGTCGGTTAGAGCGTCGTGCTAATAACGCGAAGGTCGTATGTTCGATCCCTGCGCAGGCCAGTATTTTTTTATTGTGTTCTACTTCCCATCACTTGGTGTCGGGTGTGCAGTTACTCTTTCAGGACCATTTTATTGAGGATGACCGAATGTGTACCGAAGGCATATGCCCAGTGTTAGAACCCGCTCTCGCTACTCCGGCCTGCTAGCTCAGTCGGTTAGAGCGTCGTGCTAATAACGCGAAGGTCGTATGTTCGATCCCTGCGCAGGCCAGTATTTTTTTATTGTGTTCTACTTCCCATCACTTGGTGTCGGGTGTGCAGTTACTCTTTCAGGACCATTTTATTGAGGATGACCGAATGTGTACCGAAGGCATATGCCCAGTGTTAGAACCCGCTCTCGCTACTCCGGCCTGCTAGCTCAGTCGGTTAGAGCGTCGTGCTAATCGGCGGTGGAAGCTTTCGTCGAGTCATGCGACGGTTCTGCAGTAGTCAGTGATGTGCCACGTCTAATCGCTGAAACTGTCAAGGTGCAAGGCCAGACACTCAGTGCCCGACTGGACGATCTTGAAGACAGGTCCAGACGAGAGAACGTATTGTTTTTTGGTATATCGGACAGCCCTAATGAGACGTGGGCTCAGTCTGAAGGCCATGTTCGTGATCTACTCTCCCGACACCTTGACATGCACATTTCTGACTCCGAAGTTTCCCGAGCACATAGGTTAGGAAGTTACGCCGCTAAAAAAGCTCGGCCAATTATCGTCAAATTTTCGTCATTTAAGGTTAGAGATGCTATCCTGATGCAGAGACAAAAATTCAAAGGAACTGGTGTATCAACTAGCGAAGATTTTTGCAAAAGCACGCGAAATTCAAGGAAGAAATTAATGGAATTTGCTAAGGCAGCCGGGCAACCGTATTTGCTACGCGTTAACAAACTGGTCATGAACAAGAAAACTTACGTTTACTGCGCAGAAAGCGACAGCGTTCGCGAAATCATTTCACCCCAAGCTAAGGACAAAGAACCCTCTCTACCTGCACGTGCTGACACTTCTAGCACCTCATAGCTACGCCCGTCTCGTTGCTGCGCAGGAAACGCTTCTTTTTTCTTTTCTAATGTGCGCAGCGTCCTGAATAAACGCGTCGAACTGTCTTCTGCTATTGATTCCTGTTCCGCTGATATTGTTGGTCTGACAGAGACTTGGCTTTCTACAAAAGTAAGAAATGAAGAAATATTGGATTGTGAGAAGCACTACAAATTTTACCGATGCGACCGCGATTACCGGTCTGGTGGGGGTGTTCTGCTGGCGGTTGCCGATAATCTTGCCTCTCATATTATTCCTGTTATGTCTTCACTTGAACTTGTTTGTGTCCGCGTGCTCATTGATTCTCGCGAAATAATATTTTGTATTTGCTATCGATCACCAACTGCATCATCATCCTTTTGCAATGACTTGCATGATGTTGTCAATCAGCTGTTCGTCAGATACCCGAGATCACCTTTGTTCATTCTTGGCGATTTCAACTTTCCCGACATCATGTGGGAAAGAGACCCGGTTACCTTAAAGCACAACTCAGGTGAAAGTAGGGAATTTTTGAATTTTTGTCACGACTTCAACTTTACCCAGCTTGTTGACTTTCCTACTCGCGTTACTCCCACTTCCGCTAGCGTATTAGATCTAGTACTTACCAGTACACCTGACCTAGCTTCACCCTTCACTCATCTACCGGGAATTAGCGACCATTGCATAATCCACTTCACAATAAAAGCACGGGTTTCCATCAAGAAAAGAACAAAAATTATCCAAGACTATAGCAAAGCGGACTTTCATGGAATGAATACAGAGTTACAATCTTTTGTTGACCTATTCTTTGCTGGTTTTGAGCAGCGATCTGTTGAACAGAACTGGCTAGACTATAAGAACAAACTGCTAGCCCTAATTGACCGATTTGTACCTAAGAGAAAAGTTTCATCGAATCCTCGTTCTCCGTGGTTCAATAACACGTTGAAACGCATGCGCAATAAAAAGAAGCGGCTATTCAGACGCGCCAAATCAACAGCCAGAACAGACCATTGGTCTTTTTATCAGACATTTAACAGAGAATTCTGTACTGCGCTTTCGAAAGCCAAAAAAGTATTTTTCGATGAAACTCTTCCTTCGCTGCTGCGCTCTAATCCACGTAAGTTTTGGAGCATCATTAGCGGAACTACAACGCGACATATCCAATTAATACAGTCTGATGTCCCAGTCGCTCTTAGCGAGTGCTGCAACGTTCTGAGTAATGTATTTGCTGCACACTTTCAGAACAGCATCCCAACTATATTTCCACAGTTAACAAGCACCGATTTCTTGCCAATGGACCCTATTATCATTGATGCAGTTGGTGTCGAAAAACTTGTTGGAAACTTGACAGTGTCATCATCAGCTGGTCCAGATTGCATTTCGTCAAAAATGTTGAAGTGTACTCAAGTCTATTCTTCTTTAATATTGTCAAAACTTTTTGAACAGTCATTACAGACGTCCACACTGCCATCTGACTGGAAGACTGGGAAGGTGGTCCCTGTGCATAAATCTGGTGATGTACATTCCCCCAATAACTTCCGTCCCATATCGTTAACATCCATTCCAGTGAAAATCTTAGAGCATGTCATATACTCGCACCTCATTGAATTCCTTGAATCTAATTCCTTCTTTAGCATTTATCAGCATGGCTTCCGTAAGACAGTTTCATGCGAAACACAGTTGCTGTGTTTTACTAACGACTTGTTTATTAACGCAGATCTTGAATTTGATACTGACTGCATATACTTAGATTTCGCTAAAGCATTTGACTCCGTTTCACACGCACTAATCATTTTCAAACTTACTCAGCTTAACATCGACCCCAATGTACTTACATGGATTAAAGAATTCCTCTCTAACCGCAGCCAGTACGTGACAGCTAATAATTTTTGTTCACCTAATTCCGCAGTATCATCTGGTGTACCGCAAGGGTCCGTTTTAGGGCCACTCCTTTTCTTAATTTACATTAATGATCTTCCTTCTTGTGTTTCTTCTTCTACTGTCCGACTCTTTGCAGACGACTGCGTCCTCTACCAGAAAATAACCAGTCATGTCGATCACCTTAACCTTCAACGCGACCTAGATAGCATATTCGCATGGTGTAACACATGGTTCATGACACTTAACATATCTAAATGCAAGAGCATGCAAGTTTCACGTCGCACTACCACCCACTGTCCGCGTACTTATTCCCTCAATAACATTCCATTACCATCTGTTGACAATTACAAATACCTTGGTGTTCACATATCTTCTAATCTTTCCTGGAATAAACACACAGAATATGTGATTAACAACGCTAACCGCATGCTTGGTTATCTGCGCCGTAACTTTTCCTCTGCGCCATCGTCACTCAAGTTAACACTGTATAAAACATTGGTCAGACCAAAATTAGAGTACGCATGCGCCATATGGGACCCAACTCATGCCATTCTCATTCAATCTCTCGAAACCACTCAGAATCGCGCAGCACGTTTCATTTTATCGAATTATTCACGTCATTCCAGTGTCACATCCATGAAGAGCACCCTAAACTTGCCTGATCTTTCATTGCGCCGCACATTGTCTCGCCTTAACCTTTTTCACAAAATCTATCATTATAACAGCCACTTGAAGGACGCCCTGTTTCATCCACCTCGCTTCATATCACCAAGGATGGATCATCGCTTTAAGGTGGGCCTACCATCCTGTCGCACCAGACTATATAATGATTCATTCGTGCCAAGGACAAGCGCCGCCTGGAACCACCTTCCCGCCTCCATCGCCTGTATAACGGACCAAAAAGACTTCAAGCTCGCCATACATGATGCCCTGTAGAATTTTTCTTTTTTTCCTGTTTTCTGTTTTTTTTTTTTTTTTTTTTAACTTTTTAACTGCACTTACGATTGTTCAAACCACTCCTTTCTGTAGTGCCTTCGGGCCTTGAAAGTACCTTTAATAAATAAATAATAAATAAATAAATAAATAATAACGCGAAGGTCGTATGTTCGATCCCTGCGCAGGCCAGTATTTTTTTATTGTGTTCTACTTCCCATCACTTGGTGTCGGGTGTGCAGTTACTCTTTCAGGACCATTTTATTGAGGATGACCGAATGTGTACCGAAGGCATATGCCCAGTGTTAGAACCCGCTCTCGCTACTCCGGCCTGCTAGCTCAGTCGGTTAGAGCGTCGTGCTAATAACGCGAAGGTCGTATGTTCGATCCCTGCGCAGGCCAGTATTTTTTATTGTATTCTACTGCCCGTCACTTGGTGTCGGGTGTGCAGTTACTCTTTCAGGACCATTTTATTGAGGATGACCGAATGTGTACCGAAGGCATATGCCCAGTGTTAGAACCCGCTCTCGCTACTCCGGCCTGCTAGCTCAGTCGGTTAGAGCGTCGTGCTAATAACGCGAAGGTCGTATGTTCGATCCCTGCGCAGGCCAGTATTTTTTTATTGTGTTCTACTTCCCATCACTTGGTGTCGGGTGTGCAGTTACTCTTTCAGGGCCATTTTATTGAGGATGACCGAATGTGTACCGAAGGCATATGCCCAGTGTTAGAACCCGCTCACGCTACTCCGGCCTGCTAGCTCAGTCGGTTAGAGCGTCGTGCTAGTAACGCGAAGGTTGTAGGTTCGATCCCTGCGCAGGCCAGTATTTTTTATTGTATTCTACTGCCCGTCACTTGGTGTCGGGTGTGCAGTTACTCTTTCAGGACCATTTTATTGATGATGACCGAATGTGTACCGAAGGCATATGCCCAGTGTTAGAACCCGCTCTCGCTACTCCGGCCTGCTAGCTCAGTCGGTTAGAGCGTCGTGCTAATAACGCGAAGGTTGTAGGTTCGATCCCTGCGCAGGCCAGTATTTTTTATTGTATTCTACTGCCCGTCACTTGGTGTCGGGTGTGCAGTTACTCTTTCAGGGCCATTTTATTGAGGATGACCGAATGTGTACCGAAGGCATATGCCCAGTGTTAGAACCCGCTCTCGCTACTCCGGCCTGCTAGCTCAGTCGGTTAGAGCGTCGTGCTAATAACGCGAAGGTCGTATGTTCGATCCCTGCGCAGGCCAGTATTTTTTATTGTATTCTACTGCCCGTCACTTGGTGTCGGGTGTGCAGTTACTCTTTCAGGACCATTTTATTGAGGATGACCGAATGTGTATCGAAGGCATATGCCCAGTGTTAGAACCCGCTCTCGCTACTCCGGCCTGCTAGCTCAGTCGGTTAGAGCGTCGTGCTAATAACGCGAAGGTCGTATGTTCGATCCCTGCGCAGGCCAGTATTTTTTATTGTATTCTACTGCCCGTCAATTGGTGTCAGGTGTGCAGTTACGCTTTCAGGACCATTTTATTGAGGATGACCGAATGTGTACCGAAGGCATATGCCCAGTGTTAGAACCCGCTCTCGCTACTCCGGCCTGCTAGCTCAGTCGGTTAGAGCGTCGTGCTAATAACGCGAAGGTTGTAGGTTCGATCCCTGCGCAGGCCAGTATTTTTTATTGTATTCTACTGCCCGTCACTTGGTGTCGGGTGTGCAGTTACTCTTTCAGGACCATTTTATTGATGATGACCGAATGTGTACCGAAGGCATATGCCCAGTGTTAGAACCCGCTCTCGCTACTCCGGCCTGCTAGCTCAGTCGGTTAGAGCGTCGTGCTAATAACGCGAAGGTCGTAGGTTCGATCCCTGCGCAGGCCAGTATTTTTTTATTGTGTTCCACTTCCCGTCACTTGGTGTCGGGTGTGCAGTTACTCTTTCAGGGCCATTTTATTGAGGATGACCGAATGTGTACCGAAGGCATATGCCCAGTGTTAGAACCCGCTCTCGCTACTCCGGCCTGCTAGCTCAGTCGGTTAGAGCGTCGTGCTAATAACGCGAAGGTCGTAGGTTCGATCCCTGCGCAGGCCAGTATTTTTTATTGTATTCTACTGCCCGTCACTTGGTGTCGGGTGTGCAGTTACTCTTTCAGGACCATTTTATTGAGGATGACCGAATGTGTACCGAAGGCATATGCCAAGTGTTAGAACCCGCTCACGCTACTCCGGCCTGCTAGCTCAGTCGGTTAGAGCGTCGTGCTAATAACGCGAAGGTCGTAGGTTCGATCCCTGCGCAGGCCAGTATTTTTTATTGTGTTCTACTGCCCGTCACTTGGTGTCGGGTGTGCAGTTACTCTTTCAGGATCATTTTATTGATGATGACCGAATGTGTACCGAAGGCATATGCCCAGTGTTAGAACCCGCCCTCGCTACTCCGGCCTGCTAGCTCAGTCGGTTAGAGCGTCGTGCTAATAACGCGAAGGTCGTATGTTCGATCCCTGTGCAGGCCAGTATTTTTTATTGTGTTCTACTGCCCGTCACTTGGTGTCGGGTGTGCAGTTACTCTTTCAGGATCATTTTATTGATGATGACCGAATGTGTACCGAAGGCATATGCCCAGTGTTAGAACCCGCCCTCGCTACTCCGGCCTGCTAGCTCAGTCGGTTAGAGCGTCGTGCTAATAACGCGAAGGTCGTATGTTCGATCCCTGTGCAGGCCAGTATTTTTTATTGTGTTCTACTTCCCATCACTTGGTGTCGGGTGTGCAGTTACTCTTTCAGGATCATTTTATTGATGATGACCGAATGTGTACCGAAGGCATATGCCCAGTGTTAGAACCCGCCCTCGCTACTCCGGCCTGCTAGCTCAGTCGGTTAGAGCGTCGTGCTAATAACGCGAAGGTCGTATGTTCGATCCCTGTGCAGGCCAGTATTTTTTATTGTGTTCTACTGCCCGTCACTTGGTGTCGGGTGTGCAGTTACTCTTTCAGGATCATTTTATTGATGATGACCGAATGTGTACCGAAGGCATATGCCCAGTGTTAGAAGCCGCTCTCGCTACTCCGGCCTGCTAGCTCAGTCGGTTAGAGCGTCGTGCTAATAACGCGAAGGTCGTAGGTTCGATCCCTGCGCAGGCCAGTAACATTTTTATTCTTCTGCACGTCACTTAGGGTAGGTGGTGCTAATGACCGATGTAATGTACATTAATTAGAAGTCACTCATTGTATATTGTTGGAGGCGTGCCTAGTTTAGGAGATTATTTTGTAATTAAGTGTTCCACTAAGATTGTTATCAAGGAATCGGTCACCTTTGTTTAGAGATCTGGTAGAGTACAAACGGTGGGATTGACCTCATGGAGCATTTCAGGGGCATCGCATCTCGTGGTTCATTGCAGAGAGTGCGCCCGGTATACTGTTTTTCAAGATACTGAAATCGTTCTTCGTTCTAACAATCAATTCACTCGTGAGTTTAAGGAGGCTTTTTACAAAAGAAAAAAGGAGCATCAGCCAACCTTCAGTGTTGATGCACGATAAGGAGTTTGCTTTTCTAGATTATGCTTCTGCTTAATCTCTCTCTTTCTCTCTCTCTCTCTCTCTCTCTCTCTCTCTCTCTCTCTCTCTGTGTGTGTGTGTGTGTGTGTGTGTGTGTGTGTGTGTGTGTGTGTGTGTGTGTGTGTGTGTGTGTGTGTGTGTGTGTGTTTACTGACTATTCTCGAGTTGTCATGTTTGTATTTCCTGCCTTCACACGCATGCATTGATAGTCATTGCCTGCTTATATAATCATCTCTTTTCTCTAAATCTTTCAGCTGCGAGAAAGCGCTTGTCTTCTGTTTCTTTTTGTTTCTTCGTGCGCCTAAACTACAGTTACACCATGCATGTCCAACTAGCCCAAATTTCGATTCTGTGACTTCGTGATGGAGAGTTGACTCGACGAGACGGGTCAGGTGACGACTTACGGCCTTGTAATATTTGATTGACATGTGGGGTTTAACGTCCCAAAACCACTATATGATTATGGGAGACGCCGTAGTGGAGGGCTCCGGAAATTTAGACCACCTGGGGTTCTTTAACGTGCACCCCGGCCTTGTAATATTTGCTTTCCCTATTGTGCATTTGCCCACGCGGATGGCACGTGAAAGCTCAATAGAATATAAATCATTTTTATGTTATGATATTTCATTTTCATCTGTTTGGGCAGATGGAATCTCAGCAAAGCAGGACGAGTAGATAGTAAATGTAGATGCTTAGGTGTACTAATGCGATAATCGACCGTGCCTTGTCTTGTTGAAAGGAACACGAGCCCTATTTTTGCACAAGGGCCCATGAGCTACGAGACAACGTTAAAAATATAAACAAAAAGTGGTAAGAAGGTAAGAGGAACGGCTGAAACACATAAGAAAAAATGATACGCAGCAGTACACGTCCGCGTTAGAGAAGGGTTTCGCATCTTCCTGTGCGACAGTGTGCTACTAGCAGCTTCGAGAACCATTCCTGGGAAAGAGAAGTAAAGAGCATTGCACTAGGAAACGCAATGGCAAACGGATTCGCTCGCAGGATTTCAAGCTGGACGGTTGTGCCCTCGCGATCTCCGACGCCAGCGTAGCTCCCGCCGACTGGTTCGCCCTCCGCGGTCTCCTGACGCCGTGCAGCTCTCGCATTGTGGCGCCCCGCCCTTGGACTGCTTCGACCGGATCCCCACTTTCCTATCTCCTTCTTTTTTCCGCTGCTTGCCTGTCTTCTTCTCCGTCTATTTTCCTTCTATTCTTTTTATCCCTCCTTCCCCCCACCCCTATAAGCCGTGTCGCCTGAAGGCAGGCAGAAATTAGGTGCCTTTTTTCCTCTTCCTTCTAACCACTACCACCAATGGCAAACGGAAATAGAAAAGACGACGGAACGACTCGAGACGGGCGGCGGGCTGCAGCGGCAGTGAGCACTAGACTAGAACGCGAGGGTTTGCACCGGGTTGATCGGCGCTGTGGTCCAGCAGGACGCTGTCGTGCACTCGTGCCCGCGCGCTGTGTAATGCGTGTTTGTAAGCAGGGGTAGGCGTCATCGACATTAAAATGCTTGTAGCAACGTCGCGGCACGTAGGCTCCACCCAGCCCCAGCCTGAAGCAAAGTGTGGGAGCGGGCTAGTTGGTATTTATGGTTTTATTAATTTGTTATTTTTTACAGCAGAAGCGCAGTAATGTTTGACAGCGGACGAAGGGGACAACGAGGAAAAGAGCTATCTTCCAACTAAAATTATATTGCAAGGCACCAAAATATATACATGTGACATGACGTGTGACAAGTATATATATATATATATATATATATATATATATATATATATATATATATATATATATATATATATATATATATATATATATATATATATATATATATATATATATATATATATATATATATATATATATATATATATATATATGAAAGTTATTTTGTCTTCATCTTTGTGCATTGATTGATATGATTGTGATGTCATTATCACTATGCTTATCACTATGTCGACGGCGCCAGCCCTGTTTATGAACATGCAATCGAGTGGATATGGTGGCAGGAAAACACTGAAGAAGGGCGAGAGAAAAGGGGGGTATATGCGTTCCCGAAGGCACTGTTGTACACGGAAGGCTATCACACTCGCCGATGCCGCCGTTGTCACGCTTGGTCACCTCCGTGCGCTTGGTGGAGCAGATTTGCATTCGGGAGGGGGAGACCCCGTCTGTTGAATGTAGGTACGAACAGTCAGCGCAGCACTCTCGTGTAAAAACGTAACGTTGAAGCCCTTCTAACTACATTTGATCACGAGAATAAGGCTAACTGATGAGCAGAATCACACTGTTATACTAAGGCTACAGCTGAGTAACGCTACTGTGCTGCTCTCGCATTGCAACCCCATTGCTTGTAAATTCCTAAAGTGAACTGGCGATGGCTGCATAGCAGAGAGCTTACGCATTGAAGGGGAATCTCCGTTTTTGAGTTGTGTAAATGATGCGCAAGGGAATGGTTTTACGGCAGGAATGCCTGAGGTTGGGGGCCTTTCCTGGATCATTGTTTTCTGGCGATATGAGCATGACCTTTTCTTCTTTTTATCGTTCACCAGCGTCTTTACGGCTCAACAAATAGTCGATCTCGTGGTCATAGAAACACTTGTTCGTGCCTGCAAGTCTCCGTCGCCTCGTGTACGAGTCCTTGCACAGACTGCCTCATCAAGGGATTAGAGCCAGTGGTGTAGCCAGGGGGTGGCGCACCAGGCCCGTGCCTCCCCTCTCCCGAAAAATTTCTGACTACGCCCGTGATCAGAACCACCCAAAGACCGGGGATGGCAAGGTTTGTCTGGCCATTGGGACGTCCGGCGTGAATGTGTAGCTTGCCGGCGCTCCAAGATACAACGCCATCACCTGACAGCACTGGGAGCGTTCCCAACGCCGTATTCGCGCTTTGATCTAGTCAACCTGGACATCGTTGGTCTATTACCATAGGCAGACTTCCCTGCTGACCTACAGGACAGATTCACCCTCTGGGCGGAGCCCATCTGTACCGCTGACATCACAGCCGAGACGGTTGTATGTGCTTTTCTTTACCACTGGATAGCCCGCTTCAGGGTGCTTTCCACGATAACTACGGACCGTGGCCGAGAGTTTGAATCTGCCCTTTTCACTGCTATCGCTCAGCTCATGCGAACCTCGCGCTGACACCGTACCAACCTATGAGCAATGGCGTGGTGGAGTGCTTTCACCGTCAGCTGAAGGCTGCGCTCACGGCAACCGAGGAACACAACTGTCCAGAGGCCCCAAGGCTCCCGCTCGTCCTTTGGAGCGTGAGGTCCACGTCAAAAGAGGGAAATGGCTGCAGCGTCACTGAGCTGGTCTACGGCACGACACTAAGGCTGCCGGTAAAGTTCCGTGTACGTACGGCTCAGAGAAGGCTTCTATGGCTTGCAGTAATTACGCACGCCGCCTACGCTATGTCATAAGCAAACTATGCGTTGTACCTCAGTGGCCTCCAGTGTCGCGTGTGGTGCACATAGCCACAACTCACATCGTGCCCACGTGTTCGTACGACATGATGTGGTTCGGGGATCTCTTCAGCCATATCCTACGATGGGCCGTTTAACGTCCACTGCCACGGGAACAAACATTTCAGTGTTTTCACCATCAGTAAATGCCGTCGTGAGGGGGTTATGCCGCTGCACCGCATCAAGCAAGCACACAGACAAAGAAGATGCAGTGGTGTCTTAGCCAAGGGAATTCTCGTAGTAAGCCCAGCTGCAAAGCCAGCCCAAGCTTATGTAATGATGTGCCCACTTGGCTAACGCACAGTGGACGGCTATCAAGAGTGTCCTCTCGCCTGAACCTTTGTCTCCGTCCTTCAACTGTTTAAGACGATGAGTGCTGAGGTGGCCGCCAACTACAGTCAACAAATCGACCAAAGAAGACGCGGCAGTTCTTTTTTCTTAACCGATTCTCCTCTCGTCTGCTCAACTACCTCCCCATGCAGCGAAGGGGAAGCAGAGGAGAGCGAACAAACAAGAATAAAGTTCGGTGAGAGTTCACGCCATCCGGTTGTTTTTCTCCAACACGCGTAAACGCTTCTCAACAACTTGTTCGGTGAAAAGTACTCGGCAAATTAACCTTGTAATCCCGCTAGCAAATATCAAGAAATCAAAAGACTAAAGTTCAGCAAAAATCTTACCGTATAGACGCCACTTGTAAATAAAGCAAAATAAAGCAATTATGTCAAAGCTAGGTAATTAGAAAAAAATCATAGAGCTTAAAATTTTCAAGTCTAGGAACACGCAAATCCAGCATTCAGTGTTGCGGAACGGGCTGCATAATGTACAGATCAACTTTTGAACCACGTTGACAAGCCGGTGGCAGTTGCCGAGACGGTGTTCAGGTACGAAGCGAAAGGGCACAGGTTCGAATCGCGGTGCCGGTAGTGTTGAAAGAACAGAAACCCACAAGGCGATGTAGGTGAGTAAGCTAAAAGGCTGAAGGCCGTTCTTTATTTTTTTTCGACACCTGCGCTAGTGAGCAGACCAAGGTCTGAACAGTACATGCACCATGTGCCGTTCCAATAGCCGAGCATGTACGGCGTTCAGTTCTTTACCAAAACGTTGATGGTTCGAATGACGGAGCTGGGAATTCTGGAACGCCAGGAAGTCATCCACGCACCTCACTGCCAAAACTCATATTTACGTGTGTTCACATCTTTGTGAAACAGGACAGCAGTTATGCGGTAAAGAACGTTGTAAGTGGGCCTTATGAGCCCAAAGCAATGACAGGCCTCATTTCTTTCTCTCTTTTTTTCGTGAAAAAAAGGTCTCCTTTGATTTTAAGAAAATAGGTGAGACAGACTACAGTGGCATAGGACCGTGAGGCCCGGTCGTGCCATACCGCGAAGCTCCTACGAGCCGATGTGGTCAAATACAAGTCTTTTATGGGGGAAGAAACGTACCAGGGAGCGTTTCAGTAGGAAAATACGCAAGCTGGGTGCATCGTTACGAATTGTGACGTCAGACAAAAGTTGAATCTTATCATGGGTGATAAGGGCCTAAACTTTTCCGAGTGCTTTTGACACATGTTGCGGTGAAGCAAACGTGTCAGGGAACATTTAGCTCGGAAAAAAAACGCATGCTGGGTAACGACGTTACGAGTGTGACGTCAGACAAAAGCTGAACCTTATCATGGGTGATAAGGGCCTCAACTTTTTCGTCTGCTTTTTGACACCTATTGCGGGGAAGCCAACCCATCAAGGAACCTTTCACTCGGAAAGTACGCATACCGGGTGCGTCGTTGGAAGATGTGACGTAAGGTAAAAGATGAGTCTTATCATGGGTGATAAGGGCTTCAACTTTTTCGACTGCTTTTCGATATCTATAGTGGAGAAGCCAGCGCCTCAGGGAACCTTCCGATTGGAAAGTACGCAAGCCGTGTGCCTCGTTAGAAGCTGTGATGTCATACAAAAAGTTGAGCTTTATCATGGGTGATAAGGGCTTCAACTTTTTCGACTGCTTTTCGATATCTATAGTGGAGAAGCCAGCGCCTCAGGGAACCTTTCGATTGGAAAGTACGCAAGCCGTGTGCGTCGTTAGAAGCTGTGACGTCATACAAAAGTTGAGCCTTATCATGGGTTAATAAGGGCTTCAACTTTTTCTACTGCTTTTCGACATATATTGCGGGGAAGTCAACGCAGCAGGCAACGTTTAGCTCAAGAAATATGCATGCTGGGTGCATAATTATGAGCCGTAACGTCAGACGAAAATTGAGCCTTATCATGAGTGATAAGGGCTTCAACTTTTTCGACTGCTTTTTGACATCTATTGTGGGGAAGCCAACTCAACAGGAAACCTTTCGCTCGGAAAGTACGCATACCGTGTGCGTCGTTAGAAGCTGTGACGTCAGACAAAAGTTGAGCCTTATCATGGGTGATAAGGACCTCAACTTTTTCGACTGCTTTTTGACATCTATTGTGGGGAAGCCAACCCATCAGGGAACCATTCGCTCGGAAAGTACGCATACCGGGTGCGTCGTTAGAAGCTATGACGTCAGAAAAAATTTGAGCCTTATCATGGATGATAAAGGCTTGAACTTTTTCGACTGCTTTTCGACATCTTATGCGGGGAAGCCAACCGTTCAGAGAACCGTTAGTTCGAAAAATACGCAAACCGTGTGCATCGTTTTTCAAGTAAAGTAACAAATATTTAAGGAATGAATGAATAAACTTCATTTGAAGTCCGGTAATATACTCCAGGCGAGGTGGAAGCAGAGAGGATTAACACCATGTCATTTCCCACCCTTCGGTGATTATGATGGCGGGGACTCAAAAAAAAAGTAAGAGAAAATTTGGCAAGCGTAGGGATCGAACCTACGAACTTCGCGTTATTAGCATGACGCCTCCATGTTCAGTCGGTTAGAACTGAACGTTTATCTTCATTTCTAGTACTGATTATATCAATATATATAATTTTATTATATCAAAAATTATAGTCTTGTTCTTGACGGGAAAATTGAGAAAGACGCAAATAAAACATAAAAATTTCTGAGTCTGACTGAGCATCGAACTCTGGCTGTTTGGGTGGCAGGCAGATGCTCTACCACTCAGCCATTAGTCCGCTTGGAAACTCAGGGAAAAGAACTTTCTCTGCATGGAAACGCAGTGAACATAACATTCACGCACAGTGTAGTAAAAACTAGTAACATGTCGTTCCTGCTTTTTTTTTTTGTGGATTACTATAATGCAATTTTTTTGCTTGAGAATTGTGCGTGCATATTATTGTTATAATTGTGCTGATATTTTCCTTTTTTAGTGCCATATTACCCTATAAAAATATTGATCTGAGGTGCAGTATTTTATTTTCATGTATGCTTTTATACTTGTAAATGTATTTCTGCTGCTGCTGCTTCTCCTGCTGCTCCTGCTGCTCCTGCTGTGGCTGTACGGGTGGCACGGCCCAGTCAGGCAATGTTTGCCTTTAGCCATGTGTCCTTGGACAATTTTGTGATTGTTCCTAAGCAAATAATACCGAAATAAACAAAAGAAAGAAAGAACATGCGGTTATCATAACTAGCTCTTGGTTTGGAGCCGGTCACCCATTAAAAAAGGGCACATACACATATTACTGCGCGTATTTGCTTAAAGGAGCCAGGACACCAAATTTTCGATCGTAATCTTTGTTATGTGGGTTAATGAAGAAGAGGAAGAAAGTTTAAGCGGGAAGACAGAGAGGTTAGCCAGTTGTTAGACCGGCTGGCTACCCTGTGCTGGGGAAAGGGGTGAGGGGATGTTGGTTAGTCCTTGTGCGTTTACAAACAAGCTGGCGAAATCTCAGCGCATTTGGCCGAGTGACTCATTTATAATTGAGCATATTTATAAACAAGTGGGCTGCCTGATAGCTAGGCTTCACGGTGCGCTCGCTGGTAGTGACGTAACAAGCGACTAGCTGTGTGAGCGAACGATACTGTTCCGTGGTCAGCTGTGCCTGAAATCGATATAACTCGGCTTTCTCCAGCTTGACACCGACATTGAACGAATTGCAGCGGCTAAAATTGGTTAGAAGACTACAGCTTTGCTCCTTCCAGCTCACGACATCTCATGTACCACTGCAAAATGGCGATCGCCGGCGGTTGGCGGAGTTAACGGCCAGCTATTTCTATGACTTGTTTTGCACTGAAATCACGGCTAGGTCAGCTAGTATACCCCCCAGGTAAGCCATGATTGCCTTTCTAGCGCCGATTTCTCCCCTGGTGTTTGGTAGGTCAAACTGTGAAACGAAAAAAAAAAACAATAAAAAATTGCTGTTGCTGCTATGGAAACGCTTTTGTTAATGAGAGAGGAGGAAACGCCGAGCTGCTTGTCGTCTGCTATGCGATGGACTACAGTGTCAGCCACAAGCGGAAAACAGCACCGCTCGCCTCTTGTTTGTCAGGTTGGGCTACTGTTGCATACTTTGTTTTGCCGACTTTCGGTCGTTATTCTTTTTTAGACTTTCAGCACGTCCACGACACATTTGTTTGGAAATAGTTCTCAGTTTCATGCGCGCAAGGCAGCAAGCCTTCAAGCGTGACAATTTTGTATGCGCAAGAAAAAAGTAGCCGGAGAGTGTCGGTAATTCACCCATTTTATTAGCAACGCATTGCAAACGACAAAACTCCATACTCGTCACAACAGCACAGAGCTGTTTATCTCGTGCAGTAAATACAAATTCTGACATTATGCATCGGTAACATGAACTTAAAAGAAGTATTCACAGAGTTCATCGTATATAGAATATCGCTGCAAGGGTCATCACGTTTATTGGTTGCACATCACGGAATCCTCCAGAAAGGAAGGTTCATAGGAAGATGCTCACGTTCGTGAATAACTGACTGATCATACAGTGCAGATGACCAACACATTGAGCCCAGCGCTACTAGTTTCTTTTATGAAACTTTCTAGACAAAATAATCTTCTATGGGAAGCGAATTTACTGTATAACTCAGATTGCGCTTGTACTGTTACTTATTGAGCAAACTATTTACACTTTAACACGTGGCTTCATTTCTGTACAGATCTCGTAAACCCTCATTGAAAGCTGTAGCACTGCTAACAGGACATAATTACAGATTTTTACACCAGTATAATGTAGCCAGGCCATGACTGCAGTTATTCGTCGCAATTTGTAATGCACATAATTTCTATTGCAGTTAGGCATCAGTATCACGATTCTACATCAAACACCAAATGTCACCTTGCAGACAGCGAAAAAGTAAGTGCAGTATAGGCATGCAAGGGTGGATGGTTAATCATCTGTGGAAACTGGAATAGCACAGAGGGATACGCAAAGGTGTCATGAAACGGGCACCTTCTGGATATGGAGATACGTTCACAAAAGTAATTCAAACAACAGCTAGTCTCTTCTGCCTGGTGTTAATGACATTCCTCAAGTATTCCTTAATCATATCAAGTATTCTCTTTCATAGAGCTTATAAGCTCAGCTTTGTGCGTCATGTTGGATGCGGAGGACAAATCTGAGCTTTGCTATTAGTTTTGTAATTGACTGTAGTTCATTTGTCATTTGACTTTTGAAGAGGCCTTAACAAACCGGTGAAAACTTTTCTGCTGCACTTGCTTTTGGCACAGCGTGCTTTCTTGAATTAGTAAAATATTTCTGGCTTTTCTAGAACAAACTCCTTCCTAATTTTATATTAAAATGAAAGTGTTCGTGGCAAGAATGTCGAGTAGTATTAGTTACTGTGCAACTCCACAGAATCAAGGACAAGACCTCAACTTTCGCGTACCGCAGCAGCGAATTATGGCGCAACAATGCGAGCTGTGAATGGTTGCAAAAAGACAACACCTTGTATACGCTGTTTGTGCAGACATGGAAATTAGCTAAAGTGTCTTGTAAAGATAGCCTATTCAGGAAAATACTCAAAGAGACGCTGCATTTCAAAAAATAAGACCTCAGTAAGACAATTTTACCTACTTTTGAAGCTTCTGGAGCTTTCTTTTTGCAGTGGACTTTCTTTCACGCTGTCTTTTGAGGGCCCGATTTATGTCCTTTATGCGCAGCATGAGCCGTGCATAGCGAAATTACCGCAGCAGGTCCAAGCGACACTTGTCAGAGCAAAGCATTTCTTTGAGCAGACCGCTGTTTGCGTGGCCAGACCTATATGTTCCACAAAACATTTCTCCATGTCCTTCACTACATCGAAAAAAAAAAAACCAACAACAGAAGGTAGCGTCTCACTGGCAAAAGGGCCGCCTTCCTTTCGATGAGACTGAAGCGTGGTTAAAGTTTGGTAGGAACCTGATAATGCCCGATCACCATTCTTTAGGAATGGCTCACAGATACAATCTGCTGGCCTGTTCTCAAGGAATCGCTGCGCGATGCCGCCTGCAAAGCAGTACAAAAAAATTTTCTTTCGCTATGTCAAAAAGGTCGTCCCCTGAAGTCCCGCTTGGGAAAAGCGTTTCTGCAATCCTTTGATCAGCCTGTTCAGCTCGAGGCTCATTTAAAGACAGACGTGCAAGTAGGTACGAATTCACAACTTCGCGATTCCCGCTCTGTTACAGGTTTGACCGTTTCCCAACAAGAACGTGTTTGAACGCAGCGATAAATTGAAAAACATTTGGGTGCTCATTGCAGCCATGTTTCTGCCTCAAAGTGCCGAATAAGATTCTCCAGCGAGTCTTGCTGGAGGCGACGAGTCAGTAGGCAAATAATGCTGAAATTTCTATGAAGGTCTTCCCACAGCATAAGGACAGCCTGAATGGCGACTACCCGGCCACGAATGGTGTGCGGCTGCCCAGGGCTGTCAAATCTGCAGCCCGATATCCATTTGATTGTTTCTCGTAAAAAAAGCCAGGTGCTCGGGGGTGGCGTTTAGAGCATAATTCATTTTACCATGAGAACTGGCAGTGGCAGTTTTGCTATGGAGGCAGTCAAATAGCTTGTCCATCTGTTTTTAGAAATCGATCGTAGATTTGGCAGTCGCAGGTAATTTACCAAGAGCAATCATGACTGACATTGCTATTGACACAGACTCGCTCTGGACTTGCGCCGCCAATTTGACCTTCATGCTATCGAAATGTCTCCTGTAGAGAAGATCCAATGTTAATTTTCTCGCCAATTTTATTTAAGTGCGTCAGGGCACGCGTATAGTTCAGAAATGTTGCTGCAGCCCACAATTTCTGTGCCAATGAAAAGCTTGTGAGGGGCTCGAAGGTTATTTCTTGTGCACTTAAGGTGTGGAGTGTCGACGAAGAAATAAATTTTCTTTTCGTTCACATCAATATACAAACTTTGTGGTGTGGCCGCCAATTCATCATAAAATTCAATATTACTGAACCCCTGATCGCACATTACGGCTTTGAAACACAGCTCGCATTCGGCAAGCTGCGCTATCACAAGGCCAGTAGCAGTCTCTTGATCTTTTACGCACGCCGTCAGTTTTGGCAACAGTGAACGCCACAGGCATCACCCACGACCACGAGATTCCAGAAAAAAAGTGCTACAAACGCTACATTTGCCACCGCTGTTGTCCTCTCTGAGCCATCGTCTGAAGATGCAATGACTAAATTATGTTTAATGACATACAGTAAATTTGGTCTCACTGACATTTCATCAAATGTATATAAGCATGACCGATCCTCTACTGGCCGATTTCTTGCTGCATGTTTAAGAGTGTCCAATACATTAGAAATAATTCCGGGAGTAATTTCAGACAACCGATTTCGAAGCGACTTCGGTGATTCCAGAGTTGGCGGTAAGAGCTTGACCAATGAAAATACATATTCAAGGCGAATTCCTTCAACTGTCTAGACCACCTCCTTCCATTCCTCTTGTGACAATAGAGTACCACTTAGCTACCAAAGAGTTTGAACAGCTCAAGGCTAACATGGTGCTTTAACTTCTCAAGTGCTTCCCGTATAGTAATTTTTCGGCGGCTTTATATCCTAGCTGACTTCCGATACCTTTGCGCATCATTCTTTAGCCACTTGATGACAGCTGCGGGCTTCGGTGAATAGATGTTTCTCTTTGGGCATCCGTGAGGTGTTGTGACAGCTGTAAAGAGAGATGCATACAATATAACTTATATCTGGGTCAGCATAGGTATACACAGGAAGAGCACAGCGTTCGATCTATAAGCAAGTGTCATCTACTTTGAAAAGAGGATTTATTAGTGACAGATGAAAACTAAATATGATCGCTTTATAATATTGATGCATATAATAAAGGTCTTTGACAAACGTAATCCCCAATTCGTGATTGGTACAGGTACCTGTGAGAATTTTACTCTCAGACACAAATAGCTGTGGTTGTCGAAACCAGCGTTAACAATAACAGTGCTTCGCGATATGTCATCTATATGAACGATGACATGAAATGTTAATTGTTGGCAAATATATCTTGATTCATTGTTTGCCAGGAATTCCCCTCACAAATGCGAGCTATCACATGTGGAACAAGAAAGGTTGTTATGTCTAGCTTGCTGATGCAAATATTACCCTAATATTACTTGCTAAAAAAGAAGGACCCATCGTGTTTGCCTAAAAGGACTAAAATAACCAAACAAGATATACAGATAAACAAGACAAAAAAAATGCGTGTTCTTACTTGGCTTTTCCTGGCCGGGTGTTCCTGGGCATGACGCACACTCATTCGAACGGCCGCGCGTGGAAAGTCCAGATGGTCCAGGCAATGAGGAACCAGGGTTCACCAGTGTGTGACTGGAATCTATATACAGAGTGAAATAACATCGAGCGCTGAACGTTTATATTTGTTGACACCACAATCCATGGTTTGCGGCCACAGAACCGTTATAACACTTTTTGCTTAGTGCACGTTATACGGAGTCTTAAAGTTTGCTCACTGGTGCCTCAATATAGAAAAACAGAACTAAGAAAGAACACACAAGGTCAAGGGGCACTTTATTGGATGGAAGGCGTACGAAAGAGATGCATACTTATTTATATTTCTGTTTATTAACATACCAGTGGCACGTACGCACTTGTGAGCGTCTGTTATTTCTTCAGTCTCTGTTAGTGTCAAGCTGCCAAGTAGTTACGACACGAAACCCAAACAACTAGCCCAAATATTCAGTGCTAATATCCCGCTTTTTGAAACAAACTATGCTTACATGTTCTTTTCACACAGCACTGTTTGACTCGTTACTTTTTTTTGGTAAATAAACGAAATCTTGTGGCTTCATTTATCCCCTATAGTCCGCGTTATCTGGAATACAGCAGCCCTCCAGACTCTCCGCTGAAGGCGTCCAAGTAGCAAAGATTAACTAATGGTCACTTTTAGAAAAAATGCATTTAGTTACATTTATCAATATTTCTAGCACTTACCGGGGCCAAGATGCGACGACGATTTAGAGGAGGCCTACCTGGTGTCACACCAGTCCCGTTAATTAGGGAGGCGATCACTGGGCTAATTCCAAAGGCCGAAGTATTGGCCCCCCGAACCGCACCACGAAAGCGTGGACAATTTAGAAGTGGTCCTTTTTGGCGCGCCAGCGGACGCCGGCTGTGGCCCAAAGAACAAGTCAGAGCCGAGAGTTGATAAAAAAAACAAATATTATATTCTCAAAAATGGCACATCGAAAACAATACACAAGAATGCACACTCCACAATAGTTACATACAATACGTCACCAATCAAACAACGTACTACACAGTACAATCAGCCACACTCAAAACAACGGACACAGACAACGATACGCACTACAATGCAGTCGCATGCATTGAACAACCAGGACACTTAAAGACTAAAGAGATAGAAAACCTATCCAGTCCAAAGTTCTTGGAACAAAAGTCTGGATGATACTCTTCCGAGAATCACTCACTCAAAGTCCAGCGTTGTTGTCGTTCCGCGCCCTCGAAGTTTCTCTTCCAGGAAACCTCGCGTCTTCAATTGGCCACTCTCCAAGCTTCAAACTTCTTCGCCCGCACACGTCGGCTTCACACACGCAGCTGTTGCCACGCGTCTTCGCTCGATAGCGGTAAACACACACTCTTGCCTGTAGCTTGAGTCGTCACCCCTCAGGTGTGAATCCTCTTCTCCTGCTTTGTCTGTCTCTACGGACAAAACCTTCGCCGACTACACGGCGGAATCCCTACGCGCTCTGGCGCTAACTTTCGTCTTCCCCTGATCTCTCATCTTGGCTGCTCGGTTAAATACCTTGCGCGCGACATTCCAGAAGGTTCTCGTCATTTCGTCGGCGCGATACGCAGCGAAGGCTGGGAAGAGGGCGAGACGGTTGGAATGCCCTCCGCGGCCGATGACTCAACTCGGCATGACCACGCCCCTTTCGTTCTAGAACTTTCGCGGGCTATCTCGGCCGCCGATGTGGGGTGAGGAGGTTCGTCGGCGAAGCCACGCTTCCAAGGGGAGAGCGCGCGCCCGGGGAGCCTTGGATGTTTGTTTTCTTTTTTTTTTGACCTCCCGGCGTCTCTTCCGCGCGTTACCGCAAGAATTTGGCGGCGCGCCTATTTTTAGCGCTCGTTCTGTGACACTGACCCCCACTTTAAGAATATAATCTCATAATATTCAGAACCACACAAACGAGCGCGAACAGTCCCCACACACTCAAAGACTGTAACATAGTCCGTCGCTCATGACACGTCACATTCGCAATAGTTCACTCAATACAATTGTACATTGTAATTCAATTACACAACACATGAAATATAACCACAGGCACATGAGTACAACACTCCACCACACATTCCCAATAATACAAATGTACAAAGTTCTCTCATTACAACAATTATACAACACTATACATCACATCACAGCACAAACACTTCGACACTTGTGCCACAGGATAACACAACATTAACACAACATATGGCACTCAGCACTGCCAAACACATTCTGATTCGACCTCAGCACCGATCCTGTGTATTTCGAGCTGCGCTTGCGTCCTTTCTTGCGGTGCTCGCTCGATCTTTTCTTGTTTTTCCTTGTTCTTTTTCGGCGAGCCTTTTCCAACGACGGTATCTGAGGCAGCGTCTCAGCCATCGTTGTCACTTCCGACCCTGCTAATGGGTCATGACGTTCGACGGGTCCGGTCTGTTTATTTACCAGCTTGTTCATGTCTCTACATTTGGCCTGGCTGGCCAACTCCGTCTCCTTTACACTGTCGGTCGGTTGAGGTCGTGCCGACGTAAGTCCAGTTGCTCGACCCGTGAACTCATTCAACACGATCATCTTCTCATTCACGGTCTCTTGTACCGCGGCTTCACCTTGGGCTCTAGTGAGATCCGTCACGGGCGGCTCCTCCCTTGTATCTCGCGGTCGCTGGGTTGGCGAGGACTCTATCTTAGGGTCTTCTCCCAAACATTCCGGATCATTCGGTCCTCGCGCCCCGTCGATGTTTCCGATGACAAGGTCGTAAAGGGGGGTCGTCATACATAGAGCGGTAACCTTCCCGCTGAAGTACGGGGTTTCCACCTCAATCTCTGCTACGGGAAGCATCCGAACCGTACGGTCAATTAGGCAAACCGGTTTCGTTCTGCCTGTCAACTCACTTTCCCGTACCAAATTTCTCCGCACGATAACCGTGGAGCTACCGGTGTCTCTTAGAACCGTAATCTTCTTGCCTGCAACCTTACCAGGCAGCGTTGGCATTCCCTTCGTAACACCGGTTGGCTGTTTTGACATTACCGCACCCACAATAGGAATTTTCTCCCCATTCTTCAACTCTACGAATCCATCGGTGACGGCATTATTATCAGATTTCGGTGCCGCTTGCACACAGGATACCTGGTGAGTTTGACTCACTCCGTTTCGACATGCGTCTGCTTTGTGCCCAGTCTGACCACACTTAAAACATTTTACTGCCGTAGGGCTCGTAAAGATCGTTCGACAGTTTTTCGCGCGATGACCCACTCGGTTGCACAGAAAACATCGCGGAATGCTCTCTGGTGCACGCTTCTTTTCTTCGGGAGCCAATTTCTTCGAATCATCGGGACAATCCTTCTTGACCTTGGCCAAATTAGTTCCACCTTGCGCTTCCAAGAATTGATCAGCCAATTCAAGCATTCCTTCAAGTGACTCAGCCTTCCTCTCTTTCAAATACAGCGACAGGCTTGGGTGGCAACTAGTAAGAAATTGTTCTCTAATTAGGAGCTCTCTAAGTTCATCGTACTCCTGCGCTGTCCCTGAAAGTTCAATCCATCTGTCGAAATAATGGCTAAGTCGGGCGGCGCACTGTGTAGCCGTCTCACCATCCGCTGGCTTTCCTGTCCGAAATCTGTCCCGGAATCCTTCTACAGTAAATCTAAATCGCTTCAGCAAAGCAGCTTTCACCTTTGCATAGTTGGCTGCATCGGTCGGCGTCAGCCTACCGTACACACTGAGCGCTTCACCACTCAAGCAAGTACTCAAAGCAGTTGCCCATTGATGTTCCGGCCAATTCTGGCTCCTCGCAATCGTCTCAAATCGGTGAAGGTACGCGTCAAGGTCGTCCTTCCTTTCATCAAACGCCACGAGCAGCTTGCTTGGGTTCAAGCGGAAGCCATGATCTTCCCGTTCGCTGCTTTCAACTCTAGGTTGGACGGGAGTTTCACTTCGCAGTTGCAAACGGAGTCGCTCGAGTTCCATCTCGTGCTGCCGCTGCCGTTTCCTTTCAGCCATCTCCGCTTCTCTTTCTTCTCTCGCCCTTTCAGCTGCCAACTTTTCTCTCTCCAGCTCCAACTTCAATTGCTGCTCTCTCTCTTCTCTCAACTGTCGCTCCTTTGCCTCTCTTTCTTCTTTCGCCATTTCAGCTGCCAACCTCTCTCGTTCCAACTCAGCTGCCTTTTCTTCCTTGGCTCTCTCAGCTGCCAACCTCTCTCGTTCCAACTCAGCTGCTTTTTTCGCTTTGGCTTTTTCGACCGCCAGCCTTTCTTTTTCCAGCTCAGCTGCCTTTTCTTCTTTGGCCCTCTCTTTTTCTTCTTTTTCCTTCTGGGTGACCCACTTCCGCAGTTCGGCGCCAGAAAGACCCATCTTCTCACCAAGAGCGACTAACTTTTCGAGATCCATGGTGTCTCGCAACTCGCAAATAAAACCTTGCCGCGTGCAAAAAGTATCTGCCTAAATCGGTCTATCGGAACACTCCCCTGCACTCGTTAACGAGAACACTGAACAACCGACAAAATCGTTCCGATAGCACTATCAACAACTCGAGGCTCTTCCTCACTACTTTGGACACACTGTGCACCAAAAAGTCCTGTGTCGCGGACGCCAGATTAATTGTCACACCAGTCCCGTTAATTAGGGAGGCGATCGCCGGGCTAATTCCAAAGGCCGAAATATTGGCCCCCCGAACCGCACCACGAAAGCGTGGACAATTTAGAAGTGGTCCTTTTTGGCGTGCCAGCGGACGCCGGCTGTGTCCCAAAGAACAAGTCAGAGCCGAGAGTTGATTAACAAAACAAATATTATATTCTCAAAAATGGCAGATCGAAAACAATACACAAGAATGCACACTCCACAATAGTTACATACAATACGTCACCAATCAAACAACGTACTACACAGTACAATCAGCCACACTCAAAACAACGGACACAGACAACGATACGCACTACAATGCAGTCGCATGCATTGAACAACCAAGACACTTGAAGACTAAAGAGATAGAAAACCTATCCAGTCCAAAGTTCTTGGAACAAAAGTCTGGATGATACTCTTCCGAGAATCACTCACTCAAAGTCCAGCGTTGTTGTCGTTCCGCGCCCTCGAAGTTTCTCTTCCAGGAAACCTCGCGTCTTCAATTGGTCACTCTCCAAGCTTCAAACTTCTTCGCCCGAACACGTCGGCTTCACACACGCAGCTGTTGCCACGCGTCTTCGCTCGATAGCGGTAAACACACACTCTTGCCTGTAGCTTGAGTCGTCACCCCTCAGGTGTAAATCCTCTTCTTCTCCTGCTTTGTCTGTCTCTACGGACAAAACCTTCGCCGAATACACGGCGGAATCCCTACGCGCTCTGGCGCTAACTTCCGTCTTCCCCTGATCTCTCATCTCGGCTGCTCGGTTAAATACCTTGCGCGCGACATTCCAGAAGGTTCTCGTTATTTCGTCAGCGCGATACGCAGCGAAGGCTGGGAAGAGGGCGAGACGGTTGGAATGCCCTCCGCGGCCGCTGACTCAACTCGGTATGACCACGCCCCTTTCGTTCTAGAACTTTCGCGGGCTATCTCGGCCGCCGATGTGGGGTGAGGAGGTTCGTCGGCGAAGCCACGCTTCCAAGGGGAGAGCGCGCGCCCGGGAGCCTTGGATGTTTGTTTTATTTCTTTTTTTGACCTCCCGGCGTCTCTTCCGCGCGTTACCGCAAGAATTTGGCGGCGCGCCCATTTTTAACGCTCGTTCTGTGACACCTGGCTGTTGTGGGGCCGCCTTCTGCAAATGGGAGAAAAATTAGCAGTGTTTAAGGCCCATGTTTTAAGCAAGTCTCCATGCTCCGTCAAATGGAACTTCCAACTCATGCGGGTCAGCTGAGATTACATATTTTTGCATGACTTGAACTAAAATATTCATCTAAGAGACATCAAGCATTAGCCCAAGTTTTTTTGCTGTTGTAAATTTGTGTAATATGTTAGGTATTGCTGTTGTCTTACTAGCTGGCTCAGAATATTGTATAGTATTGCAGGTGTTTTATTTTCTTTCCTTCAACCGTACTGTACTCTGCCCACAAGAAGTAATAAGTCTAAATAATTTTAAAGCTGCTGCTTGCCGGCACAAGCACATCTGCTCCTGTAAAATTTATGCTATACAACCAAACTTATTGAGATTATTGCAGCGCGTATGCAAGTGTTGTCCTTGTCGTATTGAATTGTCCGGTTTGAAAGACCACGATACGTATGGGAAACATGCCGTAATGAGCGACTGCGAACTGTTTCGATCACCAGAGGCATGCGCTAACTTCGCCCTTCTCAAAACGTGGCTTTCATTCCGCGGTTCTAAGTACAACACTATGTCCGATACGGGACAACGGTGGATGACAGATGTATTGTTTACCGCAAGACCAATAGCACTGCGGCTTCTTAGCGTAAATTCTATCATGAAAAAAAAATCGCATCTTTTGCTGCACCAGCAAGGTGGGAACTTTTCGCATCGTTGGCTACACCAGAAATTTAACACTACTTACCATGTATTATCATACATTAAAAAAGGAACTCATGAACGCAATGTTCTGGCGCACGCGGAGCGAATTTCTTGGCGTAAAGTCACACCAAGCCGTAGCAGACGACACGGAAAAAGAAAAAGTACTGCTTCGTGATGTCCACTTGTGCGCCGTACCCTGCATGATGGTTCTACGCAAAGCAAGTATACGTGTCTCTTTCCTTGATGCCCAAAATCAACAAGACGGCCAGCGCATACCTGCCACCTGGACGACGTTCTTTTGAACGTTGTGTTCTTGAACCAAAGCAGCCGTGGCTTCTGCCCGGGAGGGTCCTTGAAGATAGGGTACATATCATTCTCGTTTAAGTACGTAGCGAAGGAATACAGTCGTAAAAGTACATTAAGGTGGTAGCATAAAGTTCAATGTAAAGACACAACTTGAACTTATGCATACATATGGAAAGCGAATCATGCGTCAGGTGATAAGGCGCGATAATGAATTCCAACGGCGCACATAATCACCACCACCAATAACTTGTTTTTTCTTACCTTCGCCGATCGTGCATCCTACTTCCCCTGCAACAGCGGGAGCAGCTGTCCACAAGAGCCGTGTTTCGGCAGGGCTCGCGTAAGCACTTTCGGCGAAGTTGTCCAAGCAGAGGTGGTAGCCGCCGTACAATTGCTGTCATGTGAGCCCCCTTCAGGTCTGGCCTTTTGGAGTAATTCCTCCATACGTCACACCTGAAAAACAAAACAAATACCGCCATAAATGTCGACAAACAACACATAAAAGCACCACAAATATGAGAATGCGAAAAGGGAAAAGCCAATATGTCACAGGTTGAAAAGTGAAGCGTGGCTCGGCCTTAGCGAAGGTAACACGAACCTCTTTTAAAACAGAAAGGAAGCAGTCACTGCCACGTAAAGGATTTTTGGGGCTGATTTTTTAAACATTCAAAAGTGGAAATGCCGATACAAAGAACTGGTCGTCGGAATTTTTTTAAGCCGAACGAGTTCGTCGAAGAGGCGCATTCAGCGAACATGCTTTGCAAGAATTCTTCGCGAAGAAGAACAAATGAAGAGCCGCCGCAAGCAAAACCGATACCTAAGTGAAATTTCATTCTGCTCGTCAGCTGGCATCAACCAGAAACGGTTCAAAAGTAGCTTCACAAGCTTACAAAATTACTGAAAAATGCGCAGTGACAAACAAAAAATCACTGTGAAGCGACAACAAAAAGTTTTCGGTTCGTCCAGTAGCTGCTTTGATAAGGATAGCATTTGCTTGTTCGTATACCGAACAAAACGTGTGCTTACTTTTCGTCTGCTGGGAAGCGGAAAACTTTTGCTGAGCTGTTTCTTCCAGAGTTGTGGCATTACGAAGCAGCGCATTATGCCCTGTGTCCTTTTCCTGGGTTCGTTAACATTTTGAACGCGTTCGAACTCACAAACACCATTTTTTTTTTACCTTTAAGGCATTCTAAAAATGTCCACTCTCGCACAGTGGAAACAAACGGCAGCAGCAGATGAACCGCATGGCCAGTGCCTCCGCTATTTTATCAGTGCCAGACAGATGCATCCGATTAAGCTGTTCACCATCCTCTCCTCTCGCCCATCGCCTATATCCTTCGCGTGTGCTTTGTGATCAAGAGGAAGAGGGCCCCTCATGCAGTGCCTCACGTCGGGAATGATATAAAGTATGATTGATGATTGATTGATTTGTGGGGTTTAACGTCCCAAAACCACCATATGATTATGAGAGACGCCGTAGTGGAGGGCTCCGCAAATTTAGACCACCTGGGGTTCTTTAACGTGCACCCAAATCTGAGTACACGGGCCTACAACATTTCCGCCTCCATCGGAAATGCAGCCGCCACAGCCGGGATTTGATCCAGCAACCTGCGGGTCAGCAGCCGAGTACCTTAGCCACTAGACCACCGTGGCGGGGTAATGATATAAAGTAATTCTTTGTTCAGTTGTGTACAGATCCATGGGGCAGCGTTGATCTAGCACCCCTCGTGATCACAATGTTGGCGGTCACGCTGGCTTTGTAAGTGATACGGTGTTTTGAGATAGCGTGTCATCGTTCGTGGCACTATGCGGGCAACCAATCGGGAAGCGTCAGTGTACAAACTGCATGCGCCGACTTTAAGAGCACTGTGATGCAGCGGCGGCATTGCTTCGAGTCACAAAATAAGGAGACCGAAGGAACTAATCTGACAGACGGACGATATTGGAGTGGGAAACGAGTCTATCGCATATCCGGAGGAAAGCGCTCGGCAGCACGTGCGACGCGAGCAGCGCGACCTCTCATGACGACCACTCCCGTAATACAGGCGGACCGACGACTCCCGTTATGAAGCGCGCGTTTGCACTGGCATTGAAATAAAGGAGGCGTTGCCATGGCAGCCGAACAGATAAGAGCAACAGCGCCGCCAATCGTGGCAACGAATACAGTGTTTGGATAAAGATACAATCAGTGTGTTAAAGAAAGAAAATAGACGAGCAAACATTTTATTTCTACCCATTATTGCATAATTTCGCTTTATCCGTGCTTAGGGTGGAAAAATAGGTTCACACGTGCAAAAGTTCCTGAATTTTCGCTGCTATCAAAACAATGGCGGTCGCTTTATATTCAATACCAAAACCAGTCGAAGTGTCCGGGGCCTGCTGAAATGTTATTTTTCGGCTGACTTTTTTATAGGCATAACAAATCCTCTACTTCCAGTCTCTGCTGAAAACCGCAAATTGTTGGGTGACCGTGTCATGGCCCCCTCAAGTTTACGTAAGGGGGGATAGCAAGCTCGAATAAATTTTCATCCACCAAGTGGTTGAAGTACGCGCTAGGGCAGGATATCGCTATCGGGTTCAACTATTAAAGGCGAAACTTGAGGGCCCCCCATTTATTTTTTGTTTCAGTACCTGCTAGCAGGCCCGACCATTTCGATTCATTTCAAGTTCTGAGCATATCTCTGTGTCATGCATTTCTTATTTTCTTTTTTTTTCGGTGGATCGCAATATTCCTTTTCTCAACCATCAGCGACACCATACTCGGGAACCCGAAGGCAGCAAGGAAAGGAATTGGCCTGTGCAAGAATCGAACCCACGACCTTCGCACGCTCTAGCCGACTGAGCTAACAGGCCCGACCATTTTGCTGCGTTTCAAATATTGAGCGCCCGTGTCATGCATTTGTTAATTTCGTTTTTTCGAGGGATGCAACTTTGTTTCTCTATATTGTTAGCGATCCTATCATCGATTCGCAAGTTATTAGAGCCGCGTGCTAACCGAAAAAAAAGGGTGAGAGGGAAGGGCACGAAGCAAGTGGGGGAGGGACTGAGTTAGCTGGCAGGGTCCGTTTGCACGTGCACAGACACTGAGCATGCAATCTTTGGTATACATTTGGGAGAGAAGTGGTTCTTTGCAAAGTGGCACCTTAGGTGGCACCCTTTTCTTCAACCTTCAGGGGTGGCTCGAGCCGGCATTCTCTCGTCAAAAGGTGCAACGCCCCTTTACCGGCCGACACTTACCCTCTTGGACATGGGCCGGGCATGTAGCGCGTAGACAGGATAACCGCTGGTCATTAAGGGTAACTAACTGGATTCCCAGAGAAGGGAAGCGGGTTAGGGGGAGACAGAAGGTTAGGTGGACAGACGAGATTAAGAAGTTTGCGGGTATAAATTGGCAGCAGCAAGCACAGGACTGGGTTAACTGGCGGAACTTGGGAGAGGCCTTTGTCCTGCAGTGGACGTAGTCAGGCTGATGATGATGATGATGACTTACCCTCTTTCACATGTTCCCAAAGAGAGAAATTGATACATTTCGACAAGTTTCACGCTGTGAATACCATCGCACACCGAAGCTGTAAGAGCGCAAGTGCAAGTTATTCGCGGCGGCGAGATCACGTGAGACCCTTAAAAAAGAAGGGAGGGGGGAGCGCCACCACGATGCGCTGCTCGGTGGAGTTCAAAGGCAAAAGGCACAGCCTTGGCAGTGCATTTTGGGGAAGTCACACTGAGCTGCACAGCCCAGAAAGGACCGTGGCAGCGCCCAGGGAGCTCAGAGCTTGCACACAGGCAGCCGACGTTTGGTCCTGAAACGTCGGGGCAGTTTGTGGTTTCTAACATCAGAAACTTAGGACTAAAAAGTGTCATGAGAGTTTATTTTAGTCTATAGATTTGAACGTACTCTCACGTTTCGGTCATCATCGTAGTCATTATTTCCCCGTAAACGGGGTGCACCATGAGTACACCGTAACAGCTTCGCTGAGGAAAAAAAACAAAAAAAAATAGCCTGGCCTGCGCAGGGATCGAACCTACGACCTTCGCGTTATTAGCACGACGCTCTAACCGACTGAGCTAGCAGGCCACCATGCACATTGCATCTTCTAGGAGGTTACGTACGCTCGCGCAACGATTCTATCTATCGCACGCGATAACGCTTGTCCGAGAGTACAAGCGACGACGAACTGATTAGTGTCTGTGCCGCGTCTCCTCCCGTGCTTTCAAGGTGCCTGAGAAAACCGGTCTCGACTCGTGCGTCACGCTGCAAGCCACGCTCGTGGCGGCGTGCCCGTTTTCCAGACCGCCCGCCCCGCTCTCCTAAACACCAACAGCGCTTCTGCCTTTCCCTTCTCGCAGACGGGCTTCTTGCCTGACTCAACTGAGGCGGTCACTGCTCTCCAAGCAAGTCAAGGGTTGCGTCGGGGGTTGTCGAAGTTGTTGTTTTTGCCGCAGTAGTACGACGCATGGCGCTGTGGAGTGTTCCAGGAAAATAAAGTATTTCCGGTGATGGGCGGGAAGAGGACTAAAAGGGACGGATGCAAGGCGACCACATGAAACCGGCAGACAGGGGAGTCGCAGAAAGCGTAGAAAAAAAGAAAAGAACGGCTGACTCTTTGGAATATTCATGCGGCGGAAACGGTAGAAACAAGTAAAATAGAGGGGACTAAAAAAAAAAACAGATTTCGACAGGTGAAAGCCAATACGAAGACTTCCGCATTACGTGAGTGATTATCTTTGGACCGATCTGCTACCGCGGCACTCTGCTTCCGTCTGTTTTATTTGCGGTTTTTACTTTTTTTTTTGAGAAGGTGCTGAGCAAACGATTTTATTAGTGTTAAATGTGTCTAATATTGAAGTGCTATCAAAAGACGCTCGTAGTCATGCTGACCAATGCAGTAATGACGTTGAAACCGATTGTGACTTTATCGCCTTAACAAGACATGCTTTGATAAATAAAAAAAAGAGAGAAAGATAGACAAGGCATTGGACCTTGCGTGTATTACAGAACAGCGCAAAGTTTTAATTGTGTTGCAAGCGAATATTTGGGAGCATAATTAGTATACCTATATTCATTCTTAAGCGCTTGTACACAGGTTTCGCTGACGCATGAAAGGCGCGCGGTGCGCAACGGCAACAGCTTGTTTTACCTCAGTGAAAACTGGGATAGCAAACTTCGTAAACGCAGAAAACAAACACCTGGGAAACCAAGGGAGGAAGTGGGCTGTTTTGAGGAACTGACATATCAGGCAGAAATTGTGAAGCAACGCTGCTCCTCTTTAGGACGTGTGATCAGAAGCATAGGCTAATGCGCTTCGTCGACCTCCCCGAAATGGCGTGCCTCGTAAAAAGTTAGATAGATCCCGCACCTCGTGAAAAGTTGATTGATTGATATGTGGTGTTTAACGTCCCAAAACCACTATATGATTATGAGAGACGCCGTAGTGGAGGGCTCCGGAAATTTAGACCACCTGGGGTTCTTTAACGTGCACCCAAATCTGAGCACACGAGCCTACAACATTTCCGCCTCCATCGGAAATGCAGCCGCCGCAGCCGGGATTCGAACCCACCTCGTGAAAAGTTAGATAGTTAGATAGATCCCAATACTTTTACTTGATGATTGGGTGGAGTGAAAGACAGAGGAAACTACTCAGCACCAATCGCTGGTGATATTCAGCAAAAATTGTGGAGCTCACACAGACTCACTCATGGCATACATTGTACACCTTTATGGCTCACTCGGACTCACACTCACGAAATTTTTTTTTACCAGACTCACCGGACTTTTTTTTATAATATTGTAGTAAAATATGAAATTATTCGCGTAGGAGTGCAATCAGGCGAGCATCTATGAGGAGCAATATGTTCAGGGTAGTCGCTGTATCGCTTATATATAACCGCTTCTCGCTGAGGAAAGCGTGTATAATTCGAGCGTGAATGTGTCTGAAGGTAGTAGCAAATGCGACGCGTGATTTATTTAATTCACGGGCTTCGTTTGTGTGGAGGAAATTTGTCAACGCGTGTTGTCAAGCGTCGTAAAGCCGAGTAATTATTCATTCATTCGTTAATGATTCATTCATTCAATCATTAAGCTCGTTAGATCAATTGGAAGGCCAGTAGCAGGCTGCAGGTTACTCACATACTCAGTTCCCAGCTCTTACTCAGGTCCCACGCGTCTTTTTCGGCAGCACATCACCACATGTCAATAACATCAGTGTAGCGTGTAGATGTGAGCTGAGTGCAGGGCACCAAATTTTAATTAAACAATCCCATAAGTTCTCCAGCTATCCGTCGCCGTTGTGGAAGGGCTCATGTGGAAACACTCGTCTTAATGATTGTTGGACTTTAACGTTCCAATACCACGACACGAGGTAAGACTCCTCTTATGCTGTATCCTTCCTTCCGACATCGAAGCTCCAGAACAAACGCACGCAGCGTCCCGCGCAACCATTTCGTTTGTACTATGCGTTCAACGGAGGCGAATCCCGTCCTGGTTTGGATGGTAATGCTGAATGGTAAGCCGATCTATCTCATACATAGTCTATGCACGAGAAGCAGCAATCTTTCCGTCATGCATGTTGACACGCAAGTCTGACTCGAGGATCACGCCATCGGAGGCCGTCATAAATCTTCAAGTTTGGTCTTCTGGAGCGGTGGTTTACACAGGCATCTGACAAGGGAAGAACCTTCGCGACCATCTCTGTGTATGGCGTGGTGTTTGCAGAAGATACTACAAGACTAAGAACAGCAAGAACCGCTTTCAAGGACGAAAAACGATGCTATGCTGATCGCGACTAGTGATTACTTTCGTGAGAGGACCAATTCGCTGATGAACACACGAAAAAAAAAAACTTAGGTCAACTAATCATCTGCGAGGTTGTCGCCCAAAGCTCAAGCCATCCGGGAATTGTGTGCGAGGCTTTCCACCGGTGCCCGAGCAGGCTGTATTGTCCGCAGTCAGTCGGGTAAGATCCAAGGTTTAGCGCTTCAGCCATCGCTATCCGGAAAGGTCGGGTTCTATGCTGTGCTGTCTGTACATCGCTCTGATATTTTTGCATTTTCATGCCGGCAAGGATGAACTTTCCGTCAAATGCCAAAATTTCTTTCCAAGAAGTTCGTGTCGATTTTCCTCGCCTCTTCGTGCTTCTTATTTCGTCCAACTTTCCGAAATGATTTGCCGTGTAACGTGTTTCGACGAACTACTGACTTCACGTGTGCATTACGTGATACTGATACGCATCTGGCGATAGTAACAGGCTTCATTGATGAATGATTAAGGGCTAGCCGAGACAAGAGAAGCTGCTTAACTGGCGTCAAGGACATTGTATCGTGTACATCTCTTAACAGTTCGTGCGCATATCTTGCGCCACGTGTATACGATACACCTGACTTCAAGGAGCTCGAAAGCAGGAACTGGCTGCAACGCGTACCGTAAAGCAAAGAGAGGTGACATCCGCGTCGTTCGCACGGTCCCAGAATACGCAAATGCACTTTTCACGGGGGCCGTCGAGCGGCAGCTGCAAGTAATGACATATAGGAAGACGACGCGGCGACGAAAGTGGGACGCATTGGCACTTCGTCAAAGAGATAAATATAACAACAAAAGACAGAGTGGAACGTGTATATGCTCTTGCGTGCCAAGAACAGCTGCCTAGCTGAAGGTCAGCATCTGTATACCGCTGCACATCTGTATTCGGTTGCATGGGCATTGCGACATGGCATCTGCGACACAACAACCACACCCTCATGCGAGACGGTACATTGAATATAGCTCGCGTATTTAAGGCGGCTCAAGAACAGAAAACGGCACCAAAGTGCTGTTTTCTTCGCGGACTGTTTGATTCACGATGCAGTATATGTCAGCTTACTCTTCACATTAGTCACAACGAGACGCTCTTGGAATGATCGGTGCCCATAGAAGAAGGCGTTGAAGACACTTTTTAAACTGCGCGAAGAAGACAAAACGATAGACACAGAACGGCCACAAACGAAGCACAATCCTGCGCTTTGTTTGTGAGCGTTCTATGTCTCAAACATGTCTTCATCGCGCAGTTTAAAATATGTCTTCAATATGTTTAACCAACTTGCCAAGAACATGCATAACTTCAGTATAGAAGACGTACTTGCGCAATGTACATTAAATGCGAAGCATTTATTAGCGAACTTCGGCGACTTTGAGCATATCTATCTATCTATCTATCTATCTATCTATCTATCTATCTATCTATCTATCTATCTATCTATCTATCTATCTATCTATCTATCTATCTATCTATCTATCTATCTATCTATCTATCTAACTGCTTACGTTTGGGTGCTTTCATGGTCATCACCTTAACTTGGCGTGAAGAAAAATTAGCATGGGAGGGTAAGATGGTTTGACGAATATGACGTGCTGGTCAAGACACGAATAATGTCGCAATCCCGTCACGTACGTCGTCAAACATTTCCGGCCACACAGTGTCACATACCCAGGGGCGGGTATGAGCCACTGATAAGTGGGTATGTGCCACAGGTGATTTACACTTGGTATCTACCCAGGAACGACGAGAACACACATGGGCAATTTTAACGCGCGAACTTTAAGAAATACCCGACATCGGTATAGCGTCGACGCGACGAATGCAAAGAATAAATGTCAGGGTCCCAGCTGGAATCAAACCCAAGCATTCTGCGTAGCAATGAAGCATTTTACCACAGAGCTACACCAGGTTTCGGAACTACTTTTCGAATTGACGCTAATCCTCGTGACATGTCAATAGTGGCTGCAGTGCTGCTTACCCTATTTCATGTATGTATGTATGTATGTATGTATGTATATATGTATGTATGTATGTATGTATGTATGTATGTATGTATGTATGTATGTATGTATGTATGTATGTATGTATGTATGTATGTATGTATGTATGTATGTGCTCGCACGCGCGTACACACACTTGTATGCGCATTGTAGCAGTGATACGATGTCTTTCGTCCAAAGCTCCCATATCAACGTATTCCTATTGTGGCGAACACCTGCTTCAGGGTGTGAAACACGTTTTACGAGAGCAGAACGTTGACTCACTCCAATCTCGCTCCTCTGACGCAGACAGAGAGAGAGACAAAACAAAACGAAATAGAGAACGAAATGAAAAACGTGGAATCGGCGCCTTGGGTTCCCTATCATGGAAACTGACAAGCAGCTCTATCTCTCTCTCTCACACACACACGCACACCTTCGTGCAGGTGTGCCTCCTGAGCTTTCCTCGCCTGGGGCGTGCCGACTACACGTCGACGAAGCAAGCTCTCTCGTTCAGGTGACAATGGACGAGGGACAGTAACGCCGCTGGCAGCGGCTCCCCGGACCTCGTCCGTCATTTCCGCCGATAAGATTCGCTTTCCTGCGCTGAGCGACGCCACCACGCCCACTCGAGGGTTAACGTCTGCGACGCTTGAAGCACGATAACGGTACCACGAAAGTGCACTATGTATAGACATCGGCTGGCGGCGGCATGGGAGCCGAGTGGTTTCGCAAAACCGGATGCTATATCACTCATCAGCGACCATCAACAGAGAGCGAAAAGTAGGAAACACACAATAAAAGTAACAAGAAGGGACCCGGAAGATGCTGTATACACCACTGTTACGCGTACCCATTTACGGCCCCGCCACACTGTGAATATATAGCCCGCTGTTGTCGAGCATTTTCGTTTTTCAGTTAGCGTGGGTTGATCACCTGTACCGCCGCCGATTCCTGTGTCGCCGCAGAGACCGCAGCTTGATACCGGCTTCCTCGCCGTCACGTCGTCGCAATACCTCGCTATACCATTTGTTTCCTAAAACCTATTCGGCGATAAAAAACAAGGACTGATCTCAGAGCGCGATGTCTCTTTATATAATACAAATTGAACTAAGGTTGATTAAATGACTACGCAAGCAAAACGGCGAGATCTGTTCGCGTCGTGCCACCTTTCTTTCTTTGGTTCGTTTTGATTGTCCCGAGGCCTATCTTTCCAATTTTCTTTTCTTTCTTTTGCCGTTATCTTTTTCATATCGCGACTCGCTTGTCTCGAAAAGCGAGTTGTTTTCATCTGCAGCCTGGATCCGACACACCTTACCACGTACCTCGATTTTGACTTCAGGTCCGCCAGCTCACCACTGTAGCTGCAGCCCCGCAGCAATGAGCACAGATTCGAGTAGCAATCCCTATACAGTAGCCCATACCATTTTTTGACTATAGCACTGGGAGCCAGTCAGGAAGTACACTCGTTCAACAGAAACTGGCGCTTTTATGCGGCTCTGCGGATGCAGGTAATCATGCAGTGCGTCAACGCGTGTCGAAAATAGATCCCCGTGCATAAGGAAACGTTACCCCCATTTCCAGAAACGACCGCTAACAACGGTACTTGTCCTGATGAAAACTGTACGGCAAAGAGGGCGCTTCATCTACACCTCTACCCCCCCCCCCCTTTTTTTTTTCTTTTTCGACGCCCGTCGGTTTGAAGAGATGTACTTTCGCTTCGCAAGTATTAATAAACCAACACACACAGTGCCGCGGAATTCCATTTGGTGCCGTTACGTTCTTCGCACAGTGGTAGAGCCGACCAATAGCGAAGTGCCGTTGTTGCGTTCGGTGCGTTGTGCTTTGCGGTAGAGAGTGGGAAATGATCAGCCATACAATGTTCGCCGCATACATGCATTCGATTGTTCCAAATAGCGCTTCAGTGATCGGCCGGTGTGCTTCCGCGTGTTTCACTCAGCGGCAAAGCCGACGCCTCTGCATGCATGCTACACTGCTGGCCTGGATGATCACTGCGGAGCCCCTCGTTTTAGGCTAAGAACATGAAGAACGCTCGCACAATTCGTGCGAACTGTTGGAAAAAGACCGAAGAAGACGAGGACGAACTGTGCTACCTTCGGTTAACGCGCCGCAGCAGCAGCAAGCCACGGAGTCGGGTTGCGGTTTATTCTACATACAACCCTTTTTCCGCGCATCGGGAGGCTAGATTTTCTTCAATAACATATGCCCTCGGTGAAAAGAAAGTTTGCCGTTCGATACCATGCATATACAATTTCCTTTGCCTCGCCTCGGTGTTGTTCGTAAGGAAGAATGTTCTATGCGCCGCAGTAAATGCTTTGAGGTAAAAAGTTGCATCCGCGCAGCCTAAGCCAGCGCTAACTCGCCGGATGAACCTTAGGCACGTATCACCGTTATCTCGCACGTGCACAGATATTTCGAAGCTAATTAAAATCAATCCTGCTATAGTTATTCTGTCTTAATCCGCTCACATATCGGGTCAAGTGATGCGCGCGCGTCGTGCTTCAACTACGCAATGACCTATATACCCAGCTGCTTTGGTTAATACGCAGTAAACTGCCGTCCGCAACAAGATATACTACGGTAGTTGTCATTTCAGATGCGAAGCAGCTGTGTGTAGCAGCCCGTGTAACACTGTCCCATGTGTACGCACAACTCCCTCGCCGCAGGTATTGGATCGGCTCCAAGTAGGTCAAGTCTCAGATGCGCGTTGACGTCACTTTCTCCCTCACCCGAAGCAGCTGCCGGCTCCTCTGTCCGCTCACAACACACTTCTCTCTCACTCCACCCTCTCCACCGCCCTCAACGCTCGACCCCACGGCGAGTGGGAACACAAGACAGAATACAGAGTTTTAGTGCTGGGTACGCAAGCTCTTGGGGCGTTGCCGGCTTGGGGGCGCGCGGCGTTGCGTACCCAACCCATACCCAATTAGAATGCCTTATAGCACTGCGCACGCAAACGCGAGCCGCACGAAGGTCACATGCGCTCGCCGCGCCATATCGTCTTGTCGCGTAAGTATTGTTTAAGTATTTTTACGATTTAAAATGTTAAATTAAACATGCATAGTGGCATGAAGTAAACTACTTTAAATAAATTATTTTTAATTAATATGACAGTTATCAACCCGAAACAAAAAAAATCTTTTTTTTTTCGTATGTGCCGCAGTTGCAACTGAAGCTGGCACCGTCGATCGCAAGCAATCCAGGCGGCCTGTCGTAGTTCCGACAAGCGCGACAACAGAACAACGGTGTAACGTGTAACTCTGTGTAACTTTTAGCTTGTACGTATACTTCTTTACTTCAACGTGTTACGGGATACCGGTTTGCGTTTACCGTCTTACCGAAACGCATGTCTTCCAACGTTTTGAGCTCCTCATACGTAAACGTTTACGTACGTACGTAAACGTGTATACCTTTACGTTCTCGCGAACAATAAATGGTGATGCTAACTGCATTTAACTTACATATTTTTGAATCGCCGTTGCGGCAAAATCGCGAGACTTTTGTTTTTATCGTGTACAGTATCCTGGTTTAGGCAAAAAGGTGAAAAAAAAAACAAGGTTACTGTAACGATGTTGTCGACGTCTTGTTACACTTCGTCCAACTACAGTCATGAACACGTTGGCTTACGCGTAATGTTTTCGAAGTGAAAATGATTTAAAAAAGTAACTCAGTTGTAATAACGCCGCTGCGCAGTTTTTGCACGAGACGTACAATGCACACTGTTTCTGCAATAACAGTTTTGTGATTGCCTGGTTCACCATGACCCCGCTAGAAGGCGCCACACATTCAGCTAGTCGGGGGCTCGCACGTTTTTGGCTTCTATGTTCTAGGCCATTCTAGCTTTGGTAATCTGGCTGAAACAATTAAACACTATTGATCCGCTGCCAGTGAAGGTGAGTGCGAAGTGTGGCTCACCGTGAAGGTGAGTGACATCACGGTTAACATGATGCGCCAGGGCAGCTTATCTCCGCTAGGAGGTCAGTGGTGACAGCGTTGTTTATGGCAGCGCGGACGCATGGCCCCATCGCCCCAGCGATCTTGCGACGCATCTGTTAGGCGCCGCCCCAACGTCCTGGGTACGCAAGCCGCTTGGGTACCCATCACTAAGACTCTCTGTTTAGTAGCGCGTTCGCATACAGCCGCACGGACGCGGCCTGCCATTGCAAATGGCTAGCAGGCTGCGTCCGTGCGGCTGCTGCGGACGCGTGACTGAATCTGTCTACTTTTTCGGATAGTTTATCTGCGATGAAACTTATACGAAACCCAACCCGCTTCCCGTGGCTTTGCGCTTTAAACAAATATTTACTCGAGTAAACACTACACCGAGTTTCGCTTCAAACTGTTCTTCCGACACTTGCGTCGACGCCCATTTCAACTGGCTCAACGCCCTGCGCACCGCTGCTGCTTCGCATCCCATCAGGGTTCCCTTCGGGGGCTTGGTTCATATTTTCTTTTCTCGGTAAACTATAAGGCTAACCACCTCGCGTACACGTGTCTTTACATTACAGCTTTGTGTAATCTTCTCACGAACACGTGTAGGCTCAAACAAAAATACGGGCTCATTTAGGCAAGCATTCATCATTTAAAGGAGCAGTGACACCGAATTTCACACTCGAGATGCGGCGTTCATTATATTGCTTGGTACGCACGAGTTTTTTAGCGAAGCATGAATCTCGTGCATTACGCAGAAGTTATTCTATTTGGTGAGTATCTTGACGTGTTCAGGAAGCTCCTAAGGCCACGCCTCTGACGCCTAGCGACGATGAGCGAGCAGCGATAACGTCGACAAATTAGTGTTGCCATCGCAGTGCCTACATCCCGGCGACGCCTGGCTGCCTAAATAGGCACCCGGCAACGCAGTTTAAGATATCTGATGGTAGCGCCAGAACACACAGCCTAGCGAGCAGGCGCAGCAAAACCGAGTCTTCCAATGCGTAGCCTATAGCGAGTAGACGCAGAAAAACCGAACTTGCACGGGCGTATCATTTTCTCTATTAGTTGTGAGCAAGGGGGTCACGGCTGATTATGTAAGCGCCCAGGAATCGTTCTTTGAAAACATGCCAAAAGGGGCACTGACACTTCAGCGTGTCAATGTGTTCAGCAAGCGTTTCATTTTTTTAGTGTCCCTGTAGGTCGGTACCAGCAATGCTGAGGTGACCCAAAGAGCTTCGCCGGGCCCTCTGATCCACTGACGGCTTCAAAGTCTTTGTTTCGCTTGCTTCGTGCAGCGCGTTCGTGTCAACCTATAGCGTTTTCGTTGTGCAGCTTCGGGTGATTTGTTACGCGTGGTTCCGTGAGCGTGAATATGTTTATTTGGAGCTATACGATCATCGCGAACAAGTAACACGCACGCAGCGTTCGTGCGTCTTGCCAGCCAGCGTGACCCATGCGTGCATTTCCACGCAGCTGCCTCGTCGCTGCTCGCGGCCCAGCGTTGATTTTCAATTCAATTCAATTTCCGAATCGCTGTTCAGAAGAGGATCGAACTAAAAAAATGATTCGCTACACCGCAAATTGCCGTGATTCCATGTTGCTCAGTGTTCATCGGCGCTTGCGAACGCTGATGAGGGCTGCGACGACAATAAGTGCGCACCGAACAGACAAAACGTCAGCTGCAGGCTGTGTCACCATTTCGTGAGGCCACGTGATCCGACGGGGCGGAACCGCGGGATGTGACCGCTTGGCAGCGCGGAAAATTGGCGGACCTTGCATCCGTCTTGAATTAGGTTCAATACTGGTCATATTAATCAATATTACATATATTATTCGTCCATTTGTTGCAATGTTAGTACCTCGTTACTAGGGGATCAATAGCTACTAGGCCTTAACGCAAAAGACGTGACATCAGTCAAGTTGATGTCACTGCTCCTTTAAAAGTAGGAGCAAATGTACAAGCCCTGCTCATAAACTCGTTGTAAGCGTAGACTCATCGCTCATCGTTGGACCCCGCCGTGCGAGGCAACTCGCACGACTGGGTCGGATAAAAACTTCCGGCTATATCCGAACCGCCTCTATAAGTACAAATATAGCGTGCTAACCATGTCGCAAGAAGCGAGAACGTCTCACGTCCAATTTGTTCCCGACCATACAGCCATGGCGGCGCGTCTGTGAGCACAGCCAGCATGTATACAAGCAAGCCCTTTGTTTTCTAAGGAGACGATGCTTTCAGCGCTTCGCGCGTTTACAGTTCCCACGTGCGGCGCTAACCGTGTAACGCGTTGTGGGTCTCGGAGCAAGTTAAGTTGCAGAAGCTGCTCAGTGCGTCGATCACCTCCCCGTTCTGTTACGCACCGTTAGGTAGACACACGATGATGGTTGCAGCGCTTAAAAGCGGTGCTAAATGCTTGCTGCTATGATGGACCCGGAAGATGGAACGCTTCGATGAGCACGGAAGCGGCTACATTGCGGGTAGCACGCCCGTGTGTGCACTGGAACATATAAGAGCCGCCTTTAAGAACGGTATACGTTCCAGCAAGCTGTGCCCACTGTACATATGCTGTGTAAACGCGTCCGTAATTGCCCCGGCTGAATAAGCTTCTTCACCTGTCCGATTCAGGGTTGGTCGCTTTCTTTGATGACGTGCAAAAAGAATACGCGTACACGCGCGCTTTGCCTGTGTACTGCGCGCATTCGAGAGCCGCCTGCCTTGTTTTCCGAGCTACTGGCTTGCAACGTGCCACCCCTGTACTCAACTTGTTTTCTTTGTAGCGTCGCTCCTGAACTTGGGAGCCTAAATAACTCATTCTGCGTATAATCATCTAACCGTGCAGTGTCATTTGTATAGATAGTGCATCCGCCTAGAAGTGCGCGGAAGCCTAGAAGTGCGCCTTTAAACTGTCTGTTTTTACGAGGAGTGCAATAAAAAGAGGGGGATATTTTAGCATCGCCTTTAAGAATTGAATGCGATAGCGATATCATGTCTCTATATCGTAGTTCAAACACTTAGTGCATGATATACTTTCGAACCTGTCATGCACTCAATGCGTGGCCTTAAAGAGACTACGTGCAGTAACGTATGTGCCTTTTGTAGTGGATGACCGGCTTTAAATCATGAAGACATTATGATAATCAGATGTTCTGAGGCCCGATGATAATGTACGCTTGTACCACGCAATAGTACAGCAATATTTCATATTGCATTGCGAATAATTTATACAGGACTCGTGTGTTTGTAAAGTATATGAAAGTTACTTTCACTGCATTCCCAAGCAGAGGAAGTTATTATTGCTGCATTCCCAAGCAAACACGTGGATATGCGCTAGAACACCAGCTTGTCACGCAAAAAACCAACGTTCGATTCCTACACAGACGAAGAATTTTTTTATTTTTTTTAATATTATTAGGGGTGAAGCTTCTCAAGGCGTGGGTCTGTTCATCCCTTGTGTTCCTGTAGTAGTATACGTAGTCACAGTGGATGGGAGATGGTGGTACTAGGAGTGTTCACTAGATGGAAGCACACATGGACGGACAGACAGACCAGCAGACGGACAGGCGGATAGATATACGCGCGGACGTACTGACGGATGGACGCACGAACAGACATACAGATGGATAGATGGACGCAAGGATGGTCGCGTGGACGGACGGAAGCAAGAACGAACGGACGGAAGCACGGACGGGCTGACGGACGCCTCGCCCGGCCCTCTCGTCATCATTCACACCGTGGATATGCTGTGATTTTTTTTCATCTTTCTCGATTTTTCGCTCACGCACAAGATGATTTTTCGCTCACACAGACAACGACGTCGGCGCCCACCCCGGAATTTCTACGAAACAGGCTCTTTAACTCTATCGCGATAAAAACATTGCACGAACCGGTGAGACGAATTCCCAGTTGTTTTCGCCTGAAACGGAAAATAAGCGGGAATGTTTTTCGGGAGTCATGGAGACGCATACTTCCACTTCCTGTCGATTTTTGGACCTGCAGTTTTAGGACTAATGCCGTCATGCTCGAATGAAACTTTATTATGAAAGTCACAAATGCACGTGGTTGCGATAGTGGCTGTTTGCTCTGTATTTTGCCTCGCAATGACAGTTCGCTTCTTCAGAAATGTAACTGGCAATCTAGTCTCATAGCTTGCCCGAAGCGAAAAAAATATATATTTATTTTGAAATCATGGACGTGAGACTTGTGGCTGAAGCAATCTGTTCAGCACATGCTAGAGAACTTGCGCGTGCATAGCTCATTTTGTAAGCACGTGTGCACATGCGTTGATTATATAAACATCTGAGTACGCTTAGACGCGTTTGCATCTACTAATGTTACAACTCGCTAATAATTACGCCTCGAGAACCTCCAATCTTGCATACCTTGAGCGATTGAGTATAATTTGGAAAATTGATTGTGTGTCCCTATGTTTCAGTGCTTGTCGTTGATTTCCTTAAATAAAAAAGCAGATACTTATGAAAGCGGCTGTTATTTATACGACCGCTTAGTCGATGATTGTCATTGTGTCTTTCTGTTATTGTTTGCTTTTTTCAGGGCATCTTAATCATGTACGACGTCACAAACATGGATTCATTTAACCACCTTTCCTACTGGTTCAGGAATATCGAAGAGGTAAGTCGGAGACTCCGTCCTAGCCAATGTTTGTACGGATAGATATTATGGGTGCTAATAATCGTTGGCTCGAGCAGTGTTTTTTGTATGTTTGTTTTTTGTTTTCTCGCTGTTCTATATATATTAAAAGTCGTGGTGTGTCGGTCCTACACAATGTTGCCATTGCAGTACTTCCGCACAAGCACACCCAGATTTTGTTTCCAGTTTTCGTGGAGTGCCTGCTAAACAAAAACGCTGATTAAATTAAAGTGTCACCTAATGTAATAGAAGACAGCTTGTTAATTGTTTCTGAGATGGTACAGCAAATTAAAAGATGGCGCGGTTCATAAGACGGCACCAATGTACGCATAACTGGGCGGTCGCGTTGTCTAATTCCATCGTTTCTTTAAATATTTATATTTTCTTTCACCGTATTCAAGTAATTGCGAGCCCCGCCGCGGTGGTCTAGTAGCTAAGGTACTCGGCTGCTGACCCGCAGGTCGCGGGTTCGAATCCCGGCTGCGGCGGCTGCATTTCCGATGGAGGCGGAAATGTTGTAGGCTCGTGTGCTCAGATTTGGGTGCACGTTAAAGAACCCCAGGTGGTCGAAATTTCGGGAGCCCTCCACTACAGCGTCTCTCATAATCAAATGGTGGTTTTGGGACGTTAAACCCCACATATCAATCAATCAAGTAATTGCGATATGCATAAAAAACTAATTTCACAAGGCCCTCTACGAAGAAGACGCCATGAGCCTCACAGTCCGCGTTCGCCATAAATATAAAAGGCACGTACAGAGGCCTTACGACATCAATGTCATGCGCTCAAATCCCTTACAATCTTAATTTAAAAGGCTGTGTTTTATTGGAAAGTGACGCTCCACGCCCTAAATGATCCACTGGTGGTGTCGTGTTCCCTTCATTTGTCTTGCTACAGATCACCTCGAGAATGCGATGCACAAACATACTAGAACGTTTACAAAGGCTGTCGTTCTATTACCGTCCCATGTCTACAGCGCTGTTTTTAGTTTGATGATGTACTGCGAACCAGCCCAGTTCGGTGCCTTTCTTTAGCGTAGTAATTGCGACAGATCACGGCAGGAATGTCTTCGCGAAGACGCAATTCCGAAGGTGCGCCTCCCGGAACGACCGCGACCCTCTGAAGGCGCCGGGACTGATTGCTGCTGAGCTTCCGCTGCGCTTCCTTTCTTGTCGCGACGCGCGCGAGCAGCCTTCCTGTGATATGCACCGCCGCCCGGCGGCCTGGCAATCCTCTTAGCATTAGGACGGTCGATCCGCATTCCGGCTCGTGCCTGGGACTTATAGTCGCATTCAGCCCGGGATTTGCTTGACAAACTCTTATACCGCGCCCTCGAATGTATAGCGGGGGAGGCCCACGAGGGCGCGCGGTATGCTTAGGGAAGGCGCTTTCACTCGAAAGCCGCTTGGACGCGGCATTTCTTTGGGCTCGCGGCACCAGCAAAAGGAACCGAGGGTGAGCATGCAGGAAAGGTTGTTCGGTCAGCCGGCCTTGCGTCACACCGTGGAAGTAAGAGAACAAAATGGTGACGTCACAAGTTCCGCAGCAGTCTCTGATGGCGCAACAGCAAGGGGTGAAGGAAGAGGGGGTCCGTTGGTGTTGAGGAACAAAAAATATTCGATTCCCAAGATGCTGGTGAAAAAAAAAAAGCTTAAAGAAAAATGATGAAAACATTCGGAGCCTCCCCCCTTCTCCGAAGATGGGCCCCAGCAAAACTGTGGGAATGTGTGTCTGATTAGTGAATAATGCTACAATAAATATATATACATATATCATAATTAATGGTCATATTGGGCAAATAAAGACATACACCCAAAGGCCCCAGTGTTGCTTTAACGCATACTACCTCATCAAAGGCGGCCAACGGCAACTTCAAAATGAAATCCTGCACATAAGAAAACCGGGCCCATTGCTCGAAAGTAGGAAAATGGTAGGACGACTGTTTCTTACGCAAGCTGTCGTGTCTTTGAAGCAAAATTTTTCACGTCATTCTGACGTGCAAACAAATTCATACACCTTTATGTTTACTTTTACGCCTTGTACACTTTTCCGTCGCAAAGAAACACTGGATTAGTCGAGTAAATCAGTTGACAATGTTAGCGGCAAGGTGATGACTGTATGCTGCATTGGACCGTCAAACTATATCGTATACACCGTTGCTGTACCGCAACTCCAGCCACATATGGCAGTCTTAGCTCGTGTGAACCGCACATACCTTGATCCGAAACGATGGTGTACCTTGTAATCTCCCGAAATGATGTATTACGTGGGCGGTTCGCCTACGTTACGTGCTCTGTGGCATCCTAACTGAAGCAGTAAACATCACTTTGTAGTGGACGAAGAGTTTGTTCGTCCTTTTGTTATAGTTAAATGAGATAAGGGTCATATGGTGTATTATACGGTGTATATGAACAGTATGGGTATATACACTGTATAGAGTGGCAGGGCAGTATGGTATTTGTACCGTGTTTCCTCGTTTGATATACTACATCCGTTGTTCCTATCCTCCCTTTTCTCAGAACGCGTCACCCGAGGTGGTCAAAGTCCTTGTGGGAAACAAGTGTGACGCGACGCATGCGCGCCAAGTGGAGAAGGACCGGGGAGAAAAGGTGAGAAGGACGTCTGCCCGGGAGGTTGCAGCTCTTCCATAAGACGCAATTCAGTCACTATACGAACTCAATGTCCGCCGTACATTCGTATATCTCGATGTCGCATCCACTCCATGCAAAAGTTCATAATCGATGACCAAGTTATCGTAAACAATTATGAACAAGAGAGAGAGAGAGAGAGAACATAATGAGAAAAGCAGGGAGGTTAACCAGGGCTGAGCCCCGGTAGGCTACCCTGCACTGGGGAAGGGAAGAGGGGGAAAGAAACTTACAGAGGAGAAAACAATTTGCTGATATGTCTGCGATATGCATCATATTTAAGCTCACAGCAAAAATAAATAGAAGCCTAACGTATGACTGGCATACATTTTCTGGAATAAAAAGAAATGAGAAACCTATTTATTGGTAGTTTCATACTTCAGAACGAACGCATAAACAAAACACGTTTGGTGACAGCTCACTAGCGTTCTTGCATTAGCGTGCAATACCATAAAATTAAGTGGGTCGTTTTCAACCACCTACTGACTGACGCCATTGGTCCCGGGTTCAAATCTTGAAATGTGGTGAAGTTTTTCATTCAACTACATATCTTTATTCTCTGTATACCATCCTTATAATTATCATTGTAGTTTCGTTCTGCAAGTCATCGGCTGGGTGCCCCGCCGTGGTGGTCTAGTGGCTAAGGTACTCGGCTGCTGACCCGCAGGTCGCGGGTTCAAATCCCGGCTGCGGCGGCTGCGTTTCCGATGGAGGCGAAAATGTTGTAGGCCCGTGTGCTCAGATTTGCGTGCACGTTAAAGAACCCCAAATGGTCGAAATTTCCGGAGCCCTCCACTACGGCGTCTCTCATAATCATATGGTGGTTTTGGGACGTTAAACCCCACAAATTAATCAATCAATCATGACCGGCTGGGTGGTAATTTCGTTTTTATAAACCTTCCTTCACCTTGCGAACTTGCGCTCCACTGGTATGCGAGTATCTATAACTGTCTAAAAGACTTAGCATATATATATATATATATATATATATATATATATATATATATATATATATATATATATATATATATATATATATATATATATATATATATATATATATATATATATTTAACGTTTAATTAGCAACAACAGCGGTCGATCTTTGCCCCGCAGTGCGCACAGCGTCGGTCGCGTTCGACGACCCCCCGAAAGTTGGCTATCCTGAGGGACACTAACGCAACCGCTTCGTGCCGCCCACGTATGAGCACCGCACGTTGTAACGTACGCAGGGACGCGGCACTTACGAAATCCGTGCGTTGGCGGAGTCGTTGACACCGGCCGACGATTCGGAGCGGCCACTTCATTTCGAAACCATGACACTGTGTACAAAACAGAGAGAGACTCCGTGGAAGCCAGAACACGCGTTGACATCAATCGCGTGAGGGCAACGCGATACCGTGGCCGATATGGCCCATTCGGGAAAATGTGACGCGCCCACGTGTGTTTGCCGCGCTTTTTTACGTGCTCGGCGCACGCGACCGGCATTCCGCGAAGTTCACTGATACGGGCTGCAAGCACGCGCGGCCGGCGATAACGGGGGTCACCTCGGAACGTTTGGGTCACGAAGGTCTACGGATAGGATGCAACGATGAAAGAGTGAGAGAGCGCAAAAGGGCTCAGTGTATCGCTGTACTTCGAGACGACCCTCTATTTTGAGCTACGTGATGGGAATTAAAAAAGAGAAAAGGATCAAGGTCATTGGTCTTTCCTTTCGTGTTGCACTCTCAAGTACATACAGACGTAACACTGCAAGGCATCATCGATTGGTGTCATTCTTTAGCCTTGTTTTCGACTTGTCGCGAGTGTTCTCTTCATGTATTTGTCGTTAATTTTTCCTTTCGTCCTTCTTTTTTTCTGGGACGCTTCGAACCGAGGAGGCCAAAAATATAGTCGAAAAAGTGGTACGACTTCAGGCTGCAGCATTTGCAGCATATTTAGATAATCGTAATGTAGGTCCCAATAAACGCGATAAAATGCAGATAAAGGGACGGTGGCATACGTTTGTGGGGTAACCCAGTTTAAGGTATGAAGGTTTATAGGTATGAAGGTTGAAGGTGTATAACCCTTTTCAAGGTATGAGGTCAAGTGAAAAAAAAAAAACGTTTTTTTTTTTTCAATATGACCTTTTTCACTTTTTGGTAATGTTGAATGCACAATTTACTGCCTATCTTTTCGAGGTAGAAAGTTCTTGTCTACGCAGTTTTTTTTTTTTTTTAGTAGAAGCAGAAATGTTAGACCACCCATTGCCTACGGAACCAAAACTGAAAGTGCGAGTTTTGTCAGTACCATAAAATTAGCTTGATATGTAGTATTTAGTTGGTTATTTAGCAATAATATCAAGTGCGAACATGTAAGAATGCTCTAAATGCATTGTCAACACGTCATTTTTAATCGTAAATGCCATAAACTTCTCACCAGGATAACGAGTAACTTCGTACATGTATGTGAGCCCGTAAACCATCAAATTTGCGTTGGTTGACGCTGTGAGTCATTTCAGTAATGACAGCTGAAGCAAGTCTAATATTTTTAAGGCAATTCGAATCGAGCCTGTCCTCTACACAGCAAAAGCTTGCCTCAGAAATGATCATCACCGCAGCGCGAAAGCGTCCCGTCGAGGCACTTGATGCTGCAAAACAAGCTAGAAAACAAAAAAAAAACTTGTCACTCGGTCAAAGACACACATTAGTAAGGTCTGCGATGGAACTGGCTGCAAATATTGAGAATTTCAGTGCTCCTGATCACCTGGTGTAAGCGCTGCGAATGTTTGAAATCTATTTTGTTGATTTTCTGAGAACCTATATTTCTGGCACTTTTCTGTCCGCAAACTGTCATGACTCTTTTGCTAGTGAACATTTTTTCATAAAAACTTGGCACACTTCCTTAGTAGGCGTGCAATTAACCTCAATAAGCAAAATCGCACCGCAAGATTTATTATGGCTGGCTGTCATACTAAGGTGCCCCTCACGCTAGTGCATACTTTTTTTGGTTATTTAATCACTACGTCCTTCATATTGAGCACACCTAATTTGTATCGTTTCATTGCGTGGGTCAGCGCACTTGTAATATATCTACAAAATGCAATTTTTTATGAGTGGAACTTGAGTTGGAAGTGTTGGCGTATTAGGTTCACATTTAATGAAACTTTAATTATGAAAAACGAACAAAAAATGGAACTTGCTTCATAATGCTCACATAAGCCTAAAAAGATGTGCTTTATATTGTAGACTAATAATATCTACTTATCATTGCTTAAAAATTTTTTTTCAGAAATTGGCCTCATATTTTAAGAAGGAATGAACTGCGCAAAAGGGCTGGCGTTTTGTTGTATATATATGTATACGTGCCAAACCCGTCCAGGAACATTTGGGGGGGGGGGGGGGGGGAACCTGTTGAATTCATTGAAAAACATTATTTTTTCAAAATTATGTCCTCGGTAAAAAACACACGTCGATTCCGCTGAGAAACGTCAGTGCACAATATCCTTTAAAAGTGACCCTGATTTGGCCGGTTCAAGCGCGCCAAAGGTTTCGAGGTTACCATTCGTATACAGTGCAAACACGTTCGGTCCATGAGCGGCATTGGCTCGGGTCTCAGCACAGACGTTTCCTGTAACTCGATGACGGTGCTATTTGTACACCACGTATTTTAAAACAGTTGAGCTTACTTAACGTGTGCCTGTAAATCTATATCAGTGCATAGGACGAGTTTGTGCAATGTGGTGAAATGGACGACGGATGCTGTGTATACATACGTCGAACGAATAATGCAATAATAATACCTAGAATTTTACGTCCCGAAACCCCGATATGATTGCTATAGAGAAGCCGTATAGTGGAGGCCTCTGGAAATTTCGACCATCTGGTATTGTTTAACGTGCACTGACATTGCAAAGTTCACAGGCTTCCATCGAAAATGCGACCGCCGCGGCCGGCATCGAACCCACGACCTTTGTGTCAACAGCCGAGCACCGAAGCCACTGTTCCACCAAGGCGGACAAAGGAATGCATTTCGTTGGGATAAAGATATTCTTTTAAGAGTGAGGGTATATGCGCGGGCACTCTGCAGCCTCTCTGTCTTGCCACTAAATAGACTTTTGTGTAAAGCAAATCAATGTAGGTACAGTGCAGCTGCAAATGTGGTGACATGCGGACAACTTGAAGGTAATCTGTATGGATGAATTTGTCAAACGACATCTTACCCAGGCAAAAAAAAAAAGTATTGCTTGCGCATTTGCAAACTGACCACTTCCGGCGAATATATTGCTGTATGAATGCAACGATTCGCAATAATGAATCATTTGGGTATCTATTGTCTTCGTGCGTCTAGAAAAATATTGAAATGCGATTGCTTCAGAACTTTGAAAACAATTGTAATGATAATAAAGCATAATAAATACCTTGAGAGTAACGTCCAAAACCAAGGACGACGACCACGATTACTGTACTTGAGTGTTTGCAGAACTATAAAATACCCTCTTGCATCCTTGACATTGCAATGTATGCTCGCGACTCTCTCTCTTGATTGCAGTTATGCGCAAAGTAACGCTGATGCTATACATATTAAGGCATTCCCTTTCCCTCTATGCTGTACCACCTCACCTTCTTTCTCCTCTGACTCATTAGGCTGTGTGAGGACTCCTACGCCTAGTGCGCAAAGCATGCAGGGGAGGCGCTGGCAGATCACATGAGCATAGAATAATAAGTGTATAGTAACTCGCTGTGGGATATCACCGTAACCTGCTTCAACCTCTCTCTCTATCTCTCTATCTTCCAATTCCTTTATCCTGGTAAAGAGCTGCATGCGGGCACTCTCTTCAGGCCGACCTGTGTTCCGTCCCTTGCCGTCATTAAATATTATCTATAATTCCACCACTGCAGATGGCGGAGAGCTTCGAGATCCCGTTCTTCGAGTGCAGCTGCAAGCAGAACGTCAACATCCAGGAGGCCTTCGTCACGCTCGCCAGGAAAATCCGGGAACAGAGGGAGCAGAGGGTGATCGTCGCTCCGCTAGTACAGTCACCCCTCTTTTGTTCTGCTTTTTACTTATACTTGGTTTTCCCAGTCTGCGTACATACCTTCGCTCCTCGCCCTTCCTTATTTTGAAAAAGGTAGCCCGTTCGCGAAGACGGACTAGAGGAAGGCACGTGAACACACAGACGGAAGCGATTTTAGCAGCCTATTTTTATTGAATATCCTCCATAAATATTGTCACGATTAATAGCCGGCCGCATACGACAGAGGACAACGAAGCGAGCAGCATCTTCTGGCTGTAATCGACAAGGCTATTAGAGTCTCGTCTATTCACGTCGCAAAAGAAGTCCTGTATCTCGTTCTTTGCACGTTGCGACAATATCTACATCGCTTTTTGGGTGGATTTTCACTAAAAGTTAGTAGCTATGGAAGCGCTTCAAGTTGACTCTCTGGGTGCCTTCCTGTAGTCCGTGTTCACAAGCGCTACCCACTTCCGAATGCCTTTCCAACTCGCCCAAGAAACAGCACACATTCATTGTTTCTTCGTTTTCTCATCTTGACGTCGCCCTGTAACGTAATTTGCTGACTTACCCCAACTGCCGCTGTGCCTCTAGTACCACGTCTGCGTAATTTAATCGGTCTTGTCGGCGGGGCACTAATCTTATAAAGCGAGTAGTGGTTCAATAGCACCGATTGGTCTTACGTTAGCGGAATGCGCCAACCGATCCTGTAGTCGTCAAGTGCGTGACGTGTCAGTGCGTGGAGGCGAACGTCTTTTGGGCATGAGGGTTTTTCGGTAACTCTTTTTTGGGGAGCGCGGAAGTCATAATAGGGAAAAGGGCAGTGTGGTTCTGTGGGCGTGACGCGCACGGGTTTCTAGCGTCAGAGACGGCTACTACAGCTGAGTGAAGAAGCTCTGGACATACAAAAAATGAAAAACAAAAATATCTTAAAAATTGCCAAAAATCTCAGTCACCAGGTTGGTGTTGAATGAAAGCAGTGTTCTCACACCAAGTAGCCAGCACGAAACCATGTTAGGAAAGAGTTGGCCAAGTATATAGTCAGTGCTCATAATTTGGCAGCAAACACGGCAGCTAGCTATATGACGTCTTTATAGCCAAGATAACTTCGGTCAGAAGTCCTTGACATCGTGTACATCGTCGTAGCGCGTTTTAAAAAGTATAGATGGGAAAAGCTGAGGCAAACATCGTAACCAATCGAAAATATATATATATATATATATATTCTTCAAGTATGACAGAGCAATATCCCAAAAGGCACCACAAAATTTCACTACACGTCACATTTTTCTGAGATCTGCCAAGGCGAATGAACGGCTGTGACGTTGCGTCGCTGGGCTCGAAGTAAAGATTTCGATTGAAATAACTGCGGCTGCATTGCGATTTAGGCAAAGTACAATAAAAAGAAGGAAAGAAAATGAGATCGTTTGCGCAGATATAAGCGCATGTTAACAAAAATGACAAAAACAATTCGGCGTTTATCACTGCAACTTGCTACAACAAGTCAGATTATCACTTTTTACATTCAAAACCCACAGTACTCAGCTAACTCTTACACAGCATTGTCTGTTTTTGTTTAAACATTACTGCTATTCTGAGCTATAGTAATGTCGTTTGATGAACTACGACATTCTTTAGAGATGCATGAACAGGTTTGAATTGTAAATTTTGGTATCCCACAAAATCCAATTGTTTATTTGTTTCGGCGAAATTTCCCGGGAGTAAAAAAGGTAATAAAAAAGAAGAAATCATAGCACAAAAGAAAGAACGGGTGAAGATAAACCGTTGAATTATTGTTATTTTATCTCAGAGTAAAGCAGCAAGTCACGAACGTCATCCATGATCTCGAAGAACAAGGCACTACGCCGAAAAAATTTGCGGAGAAAAAAATATCTTGTCGCGGTCTCTGAGCCAAGAAAATATTAACAACCTCAGAGGTCGACACCTGCACCTTACGTGTTATTCACCCTGTTATAAAGTTATTAATGTCGATCGGAATCACAACATTTCCCGAGGAGCCATTGGTCACCTCGTAAACAAATTTCGCACGTATAGACCTTTAAATCGATAGCATGATCACCTGTATTTTCTGAACTGTTGCGGTAAGTACAAAGGTTGACGTATCAACTACGACAGTAGGTTTTTCGGAAGTTTACGTATGCTAACAAAGCACAGAGGGCATAATGGCAGTGCCAAGGTAGCCTTTGTTGGCAAGGTGCATGGTGCAAGGCAAACTGCTGAAGAAAGCTGAGCCGTGTGTCCGGTCAAAGCAAAATCTCGGCAATTTTCGTACCGCATCTACGGAGTTCCCCCGAGCTATCGTTCGAAAACACCGCAGAAAGTCGTCAAGCACGTGTGCCAAACTTTTGACACAGCACTGATTGCTTTGAAGGGCGCACCTGTCAATGCGATAACACTGCTATAAGCCGTGAGCACGCATGCAGTCACGAAGGCTGAGACATGGAGGGTATATAGTCCCAACGTTGCTAAAGCAGGTACAAACGGCCCGAAAAACAAAGAAACCACCTGAAATATACGTCAAAAACAGCCGCTAACAGGTATACAGCCAGAAATTCTCGACCAATTGTGTGAAAGTCCCTCTATAACAAAAAGAACGCGAGAGCGGACTGTAAGACCGATCGAACCGAACGGGCGTGCGCGGCTTGCCGGTTTTCTCGATTGTTTCCGACAACGAAGGCTAATCACGACATCGGCGAGTCTAATAATCAGTGCGCGACCTCGGAGACAACGCGCGCATAACCAACTGGTTTCCAGCGACGCCCTAATAGCTGCGTATACAGCGACAGCAGCAATTACCGATCAAAGACGGGGCGTGACGGCGAGAAGCCTTGATGCAGCAGTGAATCGGTAGCAATGCCTGGACCGCTCAGGAAGTGGGTGGCCTTTTGTTGTATGCTGGTATCGCATTTCTTCGTGCGTGCGTCGCCACAGTCGCCCGTTCGCAGCGACTGGAACTCGAGGCATTTGCTGCGCGTCGCGTACGGTGGCTGGCTGGAGCCGATCAGGGGCACCACGCATTTAGCCCGGTTATACCCGACCCGTCGCTCGGGGCCAATGAGCCGTAATTTGTCCTGTGACTGAAAGGCTATGGGTCTCTGTATACTGCTGTTTCTCCCTTGAGATGTCCGCGCACATACATCAACGACTGCAGCTGCGCGCGGATTGTATATTGTTGCTGTAGGGCCGCTGCAGAGAAGGAAACGCGGTAAGTGTATCGCGATTGAAGCAATTACGTCACTTTCCCCCTATTTTTTTTGCGTTCCTTTTTTGTTTCTTTATATGTTTATTTGCTTGCCTTTGCACGCATGTTCGCTGCCTCGTGCGCCTTTTTGGATCATGATTGAATATTGTAGAGTGACCTTTATGTAACGAACTGCTCGAAACCTGCGAAACACTTCGAGTTACACGTCGCTTCATGGTAAAGGTCGTTCGTCGTAACTCCCGCAGTCACTGGCGTAGGTGTAATGTCCTGTTTAGGGCCGCTAAGGGTTAGAAATAGTGATTATGATGATATTGGTGGTGTTTCAGTCCTTCTTCCCCCTATAATATTTTTAAGTTCTGCATATGCATTCATACGTTCAGACTTGGAAACACACGAACGACATACATACAAAGCGGTTGACCCCCGCACCGACTCGATTTTCTGGCTATGCATCTGCTCGCAGTATACAGAGTCGACACGAGAAATCCTTAGTACAGGACTTTACACTGTAGTTCCTATATAGGCGTTCCGCTCTAATGTCTCTTTTTTTCTTGTAACATGCTGTCAGGGTGCGGCAGAGTACACAAGTTTGCTCGTCGATAGGGAGTCCTTTACGTTATCAAGCAAGTGTAAGGTATCTTTTTGTAGGCCTGAATTCTGGCCGGGCGCGCCAGCAACACTATACCCCGCGGTGGCACATCCCTCGGTAGAGGTAGTGTGGCTAAAATGTAAGGCGCGTGCAGCTCGTGTTCTTTTTATCAGCGCCAGCAGTTCACGTGACAGCTCCGCTTCGTGTTATTGTTCGAGGCTTCGGCGGCGAGGACATTCTATAGCGGTGCGGTGTCCGCTTCTATCAAGTAGTTCCTGAAATGCTGGCGTAGCCGCCCTTACGTTCAACGCCTGTCTGCGCCGGCTAAAAATATCAGTCGAGAAAACATTACCGCTGCAGGCCAGAGCCTCAACTAAGCGCTTGTGTGTTCCCGACAGAGGGCTCAGTTTTAACGCGAGCTGATCGCCGAACAAACAGGCGCGATACGAGAGGGCGAAAACGAAACTTTTTTTTTGTTCTATACTTGATAACCAATTTCACATCAGGCTTCGGTGAATGACAAGGCCGTTTCATTACGGAGGAGCGTTGATGCAGTGTATATCCGATATTCAGTGTACAGGCTACCTCATTTCACGCCCTCCTGAAGCATTAAAATAGTGCGCGTGCCACAAGGCACCTGATTTTGTTTACCGCTCGTCAATCATGCGTATACGATGGGAAAGTTGAACTGTGTTTGCGGTGTCTGGACAGCGTTAATTATTACTGGTAGAAGAATAGCGTGAAGTGAAAGGTATCTACGTAGTTCATAAGATCGACATCGGACGTCCAGCTGGGTTCTCCGTTAAAAAAGAGCCCCCCCCCCCCCCCCCCCCAATCCGCAAGAAAACAAAGGCTTCACGATCGGTGCAAGTGAAGCGACAACGTGCTTCTCAAGATAGCTTGTCTTAAGTACCCAGTTTTTCGAGGGTAGAGATTGGATGTCAGCAGCTCTTGAAGTGCAACGTACTCAAGGGTGTTCGACCACCATTACCGCCAAAAAATAAAATACTGCGTGGCCATAACCATGAACATTGAAAAAAATTGCAAGATAGGTCTCGTTGAGTATAGGTATGTACGCGAACACTGGGAGCACGCCTCAAGTCGCGTGAGCCTTTTCATGTCATCTTGCTTGGCGAATGACACTGAACTCGTCCCGTCCATCCATCTCTCTCCCTCGCAGCCGGGCAAGTTCGAAGACAGCGACCGGCTGCAGTGGGAGAAGGCCGACCTGAACCAGAACAGGCAGTCGCCGTCGGCGCAGTACCGCTGCAACTGCTGAGTGACGCCTTCCGCGAAGAATCAAGCCGTTCTTCCTTCGTCTCGTCGCCGCCGCCAACGTCACCGATGCACGACTCGTGTATTTATTTCCACGCTCCCGCCAGCTGCATGCCACTGCTGCGTTATCCGCTACCGCGTGGACCTTGGACTGACGGACTCGACGACGCTGAGAAAGTTGAGAGCCCCACTGGCGGATCGGCCATTCGAGTGAAGCGATGCCTCTTTTCGGTTCCCACACTGACGCTTTACTACAGACGGGCCACAAGGACGATCCAGTTAAACTAATAGAGTTGTTTCACGCGCTCGGATATGCGTGTGTGTGCGCGTGTACGCTTTGCATCTCCTTCTTAAAAGTGTTGCAATCGTGCAAAAGTTGGCGAGGTAGTGCGGACCGGAGCTCACGTGTTATTACAGAGTCATGAACATTGCAACAAAGCTCTATAGGTAAGGAAGCTCGAACACTAAAATTTGCAAATAGAAAACGAGTGTTAAATTTGGAGAACACTACATTTCGAAAGCAAACACAAATTCCGACACTAATTTCCGTTTCCCAACACATATAAATCGACTCGAAATTACAGCTTAGACGATGGAAAGGAAAATTTTACTTCGGCAATTTTGGTTATTATTTCGAAGTTAAGCACCAATATCAACAAAAATGTAATAACGGCCATTACATTTACTTTGACACGATTATTTACAGTGATCTGCACGCGTTCTCTTTACTTGTATTGTGTTAATAAAGCATCGCTGACATTGTGACAGCTTCAGTGACAGCCACTGCATGAACCATATGACACCATGGAATTTACGTGACTACAGTTCTGGCGCCAAACGTGGCCCTTGCGGAACTGAACACCATATAACACCAGAGCTTCAGACACGAACATAACGTATGACACAGACACGCTACAATCGTGAGATTTAGAAGTGCTGCAGATTGATTCATATTGATGTCAGTTAGACGGCACTGGAGATATTGAAAACTTTCGTCACCGCTTTCCCACTTGTCATATACGATGGAAGAGAAATGACATGAAAGTGACTGAGAAAAACATTATCGGCTTTCCACTCTTACTCGCTAAAAAAAAAAGTTAGCTTTCGTGCCTGTACAATGTGTGAAACAATGTGCAGTATCAACGGAAACATATTTGCCACAAGTGAATGGTTGTCGCAGCAGCAAGATTGCGACGCTGCGTTTTTTTCCGAATGTGCCGATATCGGGAGTGCCTAGCACATTCCATTTTTTTAAAGCAGGGGTGGCCGGTGGAAAGCGCTTCGACGAGCAGTCTTTTCTGGGCAACTTCGATAAACATACGGTTGCTCCCAACTTAATTCAGCTTCTGAAAAAAGCAAAAAAAATAAAAAAAAGGGTATCGTGTGCACAGCCACATTTGGCGATAATCAATGAACAAGCGCTTATTCCGTGTATGGTCTTTCGAGTGGACAACAGCAAGAGGAGCTGCTTTGAGCCGGTCCACCGGCCTCCCCTGCTTTGGAAAATGGAATGCGCTTGGCAATCTCGCTGTCGGCGTGCTCGTCAACAGCGCCGCGTGTCGCAGTTTCGCGGCTCCGGCCACCGTTCACTTGTGCTAATCTTTTTTTTTTTCCGTTGAGACCGAACGTCTTCGCGCAGGGCCAAGCTGCATTACCAGTTAAGTAATCCGTGGACATTGTATACTTCTGGCATAGGATCGCGTGCTTCTGTGTCCGTGCACCAAAAAAGAGAAGGTTACGTCACGTTCGTCCAGATAAGTCTGCGTTCCAGACAACGTCACGCGTTTAAGAGTCCCTGGCTTGCTGATTTAGCCTTCTTTCACGCGTATTCACGGACGAGTGTCAAGAAAGGACGTCCTTGGCGCTATGTTCGTGAGAAACAAAAGTCCAGTTTGCATTAGGCCATCGTATAGTAACACAAATATAGGTGTTAATCCAGCCATCCCCTTCCCCCGGTCACAAATCTATACCCTCCTCTGTGGCACAGTACATGGATCAACGCGGTTTACATGTTCTGGAATGATAGGTCAGACTGGACTACAGATCACGCGTTGCTCAGTGTCTGTACAAGTGCACTAATATTGAAGTCGTTATTAGCATATGGCGCATGTAGCATATAAATACGGCAGAATGATGAATGTGTGTAGACAAACGCAAGAGGTGATCATTGCATATGGCTCTGTCGCATCTTAGAATCAGCCCATATGACAAAGGTAATAGCCAAGTGTTTAAAATGCCCCCCCAGGCGTTTTTTCTAATTGTTAACTGCAAGAATTTATTATGGTATTGGTTCTGTTTCACGCATTCAACCACGCTGAAAGCTTGCATAGTTTGCTTGTCAGCTTATTTTTCATATATATATATATATATATATATATATATATATATATATATATATATATATATATATATATATATATTGTAACGACGAGAAATAAGAGACAACGCCTTTGCTGCAGGCCGGCTGTTCTTATTCTGCTTCGTCTTCCTCGGCTTCCTTCACCCTGCCTGCGCCCTTGCCTGAGCCCCACTATTTATTATCATTACACTCGGCCCCGACTGCGAGCCTCGTGGGCTACCGACAATGTCTCCGGTGGGCGGCATTGACTATTCCGGGGTGGCCGGGCTCGGCCAAGCTGATATTTCACATGGAAGTTTGTTGAAGGAGATTCCGGAGGACGACACTGGCTGTGACGTGATGGTCGGTGCAGGCGTCGTCCACGATGGGGCCAACGCTGTTGACTTGGACAAGATGCCGCTAGCAGGAGATACAGACTCCTGCAAAGTGGCCGCGTTGGTTTAATCTCGTCGGTTTGAGCATCCTGTCGCAGTCGTGTTACAAATGCTGGAAATAGTCCACGCTGCACCGTCACCTGCTGCACTGAGCGTCGACGCCTGCGTTGCTTGCGGTGTGGCAAGGGGCGTCGTCGCAGTCGTGTTACAAATGCTGGAAATAGTCCACGCTGCACCGTCACCTGCTGCACTGAGCGTCGACGCCTGCGTTGCTTGCGGTGTGGCAAGGGGCGTCGGGGTGTCTTTGTAGTCATCTGAGAGCCGAGTTCAGGTTGCAGCTTGAGAGGCAACGCGTGCTCTTGCAGCACTGCCTTTGTCGGACTCATGCTCAAGCTGCTTATTCCTATAGTTTCACGTGCAGTAGAGCCTTCATTGTCAGATGACCTGTCACTAACCGGAAGTATTACCTTCTCTGGTAGGTCTTTGCTGACAGTGACTTTGAAGGAGGCGGCGCTTAGCGTGTGGCAGACGTCCGCACACTCGGCCACAGACTGACGTGATATCAGGAGATGTCGCTTCGAAGTGAGGGTCAACACTGTAGGGTTGTTCGTCCCAGGGTAGGTGGTTAAATTGGCTGTCGGGAAGCTGCAAAATACAGCTGAAGCCGCGAGGGTGGTCTCCTTCTGGGATCTATTCTCGGTAGCGGTCGCGTAAGACTGGGTGGTCGTGGAGAGGTGATGGTGACTCCGTCCAAAAGCAGCTATGAGCTTGTCACTCCAGTCCACCCAGGATGTCTGCCGCACGCCTTCGTATCGATGCCAAGCCGCGGCAGCATTCCGAAGGCGGTCTATGGCCATGCCCCACTTCTTTTGGTCCGTCCACGCTGCGTGATCTCCGACAGCGTTGACGGTTGCCACCCATTCCTTGGCATCGTCCTGGAAGCCGCGAAACTCCGGTAGCTCGAAGGAAATCGGCGATGGCGGGACTGCGGGCAAAACTCCGAAATGTGCCCACGCCAAGCAGTTCACTTGCTCTGATACCTCCGTGAGAGAACGCCCGAGATTGCGACGGTTCTCGGGCGAGCTTACCTCGAAGTTTTGTGAGGCGGCCGCAGCCAACATGGCCTTGAGTGCGCACAATGTTGGCAAGATGGCAGGACATAGCTGGGAGCTCGACGCTATGAGGGCGTTGGTCGTGACGCGGAGTTGCGCGATGGTATGCTGCAGCTCCGCTGCGCTGTCGTGTGATCCGCACGAAGAGCCAAGGCCCGCCTCTGCGGAGGATACAGTGACTGCGGTACTCGAGGTGGTACAATTGCTGACCAAGGACGCGTGGACGGCGTCCCTTGGAAATCCAGCTGTGGTAGGAATCGTGGACATGGGTTCCAGGGCGCTGGAAGCGTCAACGACGTTCCCAGGCAAGCGGAACCCGTGTGATGAGTTGTGACCTGGTACTGTGGCGTAGATGAAGCGGTCTTGCGCCGCCGGGGAGGCCTCGACGCCGTACACGGTGGGTGCTTGAAGCGCCGACAGGTTGCCAGGTATGGAGGAGGCATGTACGCCATCCCTAGGTGAGAGAGGCCCGTGCGCATGGTTGCCGCGACGTGTCGCGTCCCAGGACAAGTTTCCCGGAACCACAACGGAGGCCTGGACGCCATCCGTCGGTGCTGGGATCGATGCTGGCCGCGACGGACGCCTTGCGGGTTCCATCAGCGAAGAAGCGTGACGGCGTTCCTTATCGTGAACTGGTACCGGTAACGGGTGCTGGAGCCGCCGAGGAGGCCTTGACGCCGTCCCCGAACGGTGGTGTCAGTAAACAGCTGCCGAGGAGGGCTTGACGCCGTCCTCAAGCGACGCTTACCGCGGCTGCACGTCGGCGGGCGTTCTGGATGACGAAACCGAGACGTAAGCCGTTTTCTTCGTCGACTGCGCCATTGTAACGACGAGAAATAAGAGACAACGCCTTTGCTGCAGGCCGGCTGTTCTTATTCTGCTTCGTCTTCCTCGGCTTCCTTCACCCTGCCTGCGCCCTTGCCTGAGCCCCACTATTTATTATCATTACAATATATATATATATATATATATATATTGTGAGACGACGTCAGGTACGAAGGAGCGACCGTTTTATTGTCAACCCAGACGCGCGAGCCAGCAACCGAACAAGCAGCGAGCCCCTACGATGATGATGATCACGGTGCTTTGTATGCGCAGGTGAAAGTGAAAATGATAAGCAACACAATCAGCGCTCACACTATTTCCCCCCTACACGAAAGCGGTCTGCAAGACGTTCATTTAGTAAGTGTATGAGCGCTGGATATAAGGTTTCAGGCGAGACACATGGACGATCTCGGTCCCGCGACGACGGCGATCAGAAGCCGAAGTAACCGGCGCGACGCGATAATTTACGGCCGATGTTCGTTCAAGCACGGTGTAAGGACCCAGGTATCTGTGAATGAATTTTTCACAGAGGCCGGGTGTGCGAACAGGTGTCCAGAGGAGCACTTCGTCGCCTGGGTAGAATGACACAACTCGACGTGTCGCATCACAACGAACTTTTCGCTGGGCCTGAATGGTAGAGGTGTTGGCGCGGGCGATTGTGCGGCAGTGGTTGACACGGGCAGCGAATTCTTCCGGAAGGGACGCAGATGGGACAGAAGGCGTGGACAAAAAGCTGGTGTCTAGAACAAAAGATGGTGCACGGCCATACACAAGAAAAAACGGGCTGTAACTTGTAGTGCGTTGTATGGCAGTGTTATAGGCAAACGTGACGAAAGGTAGTATTGTGTCCCAGTTCTTGTGATCGGGTTGGACATACATAGAGATCATGTCTGACAAGGTTCTATGAAAACGCTCAGTAAGACCATTGGTTTGCGGATGATATGCCGAGGTGGTCTTATGGATTGTGTCAGAGGCCTGTAAAACTTCAGCGAGCACACGAGAAAGAAATGTCTTGCCACGGTCACTCAGGAGAACACGAGGGGCGCCGTGGCGCAGGATAATGGCACGCAGAACAAAGTCGGCTACTTCGCTGGCAGCTCCAGTAGGAAGAGCTGCCGTCTCAGCGTAGCGAGTAAGATGGTCTACGGCAGTAACAATCCAGCGGTGACCGGCGGCGGTAAGCGGAAGGGGTCCGTATAAGTCTATGCCGACGAACTCGAAGGGAGCGGATGGGCACGGGAGAGGCTGTAGAGGGCCGGCGGGAAGAGATGTCGAACGTTTTCGGTGCTGACATGATGAACAGGAAGTGACGTACCTGGAAACACTAGTGGAGAGGCCAGGCCAGAAGCAGCGAGTCTTAATGCGATCGTAGGTTTTATGAAAACCCAAGTGGCCAGCCGTCGGGTCGTCATGAAAGGCTTCTAAGACTTGGAGTCGAAGTGAGCGAGGTATGACCGGGACCCATCGGCTACCGAGAGGATGGTAAGTTTGTCGAAGTAGCGTTCCGTCATGAAGTTTGAAACGCGTGAGTTGTCGTCGCAAGCGGCTGTTGGGAGCACGAGATGAGCCGGTGAGCCGATCGATGATTGTACGGCAGTATGTGTCTGCACGTTGGAGCGAGGTGAGGTCTGCGGATTGAAGGAAGTCATCCGGTGCAGTGGGCTCGATGGGACTAAGACTGGTCATCTGCGTGGTCTCTTGGCTGGGAGGTGCTGCGCAGCAGGTAGATGCGTCATGATTTTGCAACAGCGGACAGCGTGACAAAGCGTCGGCATCTTGGTGTTTGCGGCCCGACCGGTATGTGACACTGTAGTCATACTCCTGCAGTCGGAGCACCCAACGACCGAGGCGTCCTGACAAGTTTTTTAATGATGACAACCAACAGAGCGCATGATGATCCGTGACGATCGTAAAGCGGCGGCCATACAAATAGGGGCGAAATTTTTGCACGGACCATACGATAGCGAGACATTCCTGTTCAGTGATGCTGTAATTGCGTTCCGCTGGGGAGAGAGTACGGCTCGCGTAAGCCACGACTTGCTCTTGTGAAGCCTGGTCACGCTGCAGCAGAACAGCGCCGATTCCGTGCCCACTTGCGTCAGTGTGTAATATAGTAGGGGCTGTGGGATCAAAATGGCGAAGAACTGGCCCTGACGTGAGGCATCGCTTCAGGGTCTGGAAAGCAGCTTCACAGTCATCTGTCCAAAGAAATGATGCACTTGTGGTCAGGAGTTTGTGAAGAGGAGCCGCGATAGTGGCAAAATCACGGACAAAACGGCGGAAGTAAGAGGCTAAGCCGAGGAAGCTGCGAAGGTCTTTGAGCGTGGTGGGCTTAGGAAAGTGCAGCACAGCGGCCACTTTGTCGGGATCAGGTTCGATGCCAAGCTTGCTGACAACGTGGCCTAACACTTTGATGCTGCGGCTCGCAAACCGACACTTCTTGGTATTTAGCTGGAGACCGGCTTTGGCTAGACATGTGAGCACCTCGTCTAGACGTTCTAGGTGTTGCGAGAAGCTGGGTGAAAAGATGACGATGTCATCCAGGTAACAAAGACAGGTCTTCCATTTTAGGCCACGCAGCACCGTATCGATCATCCGCTCAAATGTGGCTGGGGCATTGCAGAGCCCAAAAGGCATCACATTGAATTCGAAGAGACCATCAGGAGTAGCAAACGCTGTCTTCTCTTTATCAGACTCATGCATCGGGATCTGCCAATACCCAGATCGTAGGTCGAGACTTGAGAAATATTCTGCACCCTGTAAGGTGTCAAGTGCATCGTCAATTCGAGGCATAGGATATACATCCTTGCGCGTAATTTTGTTTAGTGCCCTGTAATCAACGCAAAATCGCACTGATCCGTCACTTTTCTTAACTAGGACAACAGGAGAAGACCAAGGGCTTGTGGAAGGTCTGATAACGTTGCGTGCGAGCATGTCATTGACTTGTTCCTCGATGACCTTGCGTTCTGAAGACGACACGCGGTAAGGGCGACGGCGGATAATACGAGAACCGTCTGTGGCGATGTGATGAGAGGTCACCGTAGTTTGACCTAAGCCATCCGAACAAACGTCAAAACAAGTCTTGTGTTTTGTTAAAAGGGCCATTAAGTCATTAGTTTGCGTTGGAGTGAGATATGGACTCAAAGTGGCTTTAAGCGCATTAGATGAGCCTCCTGGTGGCGTACACTTAGCGACTGACGGCGGAGACGATACAGTGACGACACATACCGGTGCTATGTCGATAAGGCTGGCAACAGTGGACCCCTCTGGCAGTAGTTGTGGCTCTGTTGTCGTGTTGTAGGCGGTGAGACTGGCATGACCACGCGAAAACCGCACTAGACAACATGCGATGGCGATTCCTCGGAAAATGCAGCGCTGATCGGGGACAACCACTGCGTCACCGTCAATGGTATCGCTGGATCTAATGGTGAGGATACGTTCTTGGGCCGGGGGCAGTACAAAGTCTGCAGCTGCAACAAGGTGAGGCGACGAAAAATCGTAAGCACTAGAATTTTCAGTGTCCGTAATGCGAATAACGGGCGGACCACACGAAATGACAGCGGAAGCGGCTGACAGGAAGTCCCAGCCCAATATAATCGGATGAGCACATGAAGAAAGCACAGCCAATTGTATATGGTGACGAATTCCGTCGATCAGAACACGAACAGTGCATTGTCCAATAGGGTAAATTCTATTTTCATTAGCACCACATAACACCGGACCAACATATGGAGTTTGCACTTTTCGTAGACGATGACATAGTTCGCGATCAATGACCGAAATGGCTGCTCCAGTGTCCACGAGTGCGTCAACCGAAATGCCTTCTACACAAACAGTTAGTAAATTTGCAGGGCGCGCAGGAGGAATTGGGACAATTCGACGACAGGCAGTTTCTCCTCCAAAAACTGCAGCTGCTAGTTTTCCGAGTGGCTGTCGAGGGGCATCAGGGCAGAACGTAAAGGCGAAGTAGTACGGCGGAAGGGCGATGGTGAACGACGGCGGGGTGAGCGGGAAGAACGAGGTTCACCGTGGGACAAAGGAGGCGAAGGCGAACGTCGTGACGAGGGAATGTAGGTTCCTGGAACGTAGGGGTCAGACCGCGCAGCCCGGTCACTCTCGTACGAAGAATAACCTCGTCGTTCATCTTGCTGGCGCCGACGGCAAAAGCGGGAGATATGTCCTCTTATGCCACAGTAGTAACAGACGGGGCGCGTAGGGCGCCAGGCAGGGAAGTGTGGTTGTGGTGGTGCCTTGGCTGCCATCGCAGCCAAATGGTCGTATACGACGTCCGTAGTTACAGGTGGAGTAGGTGGAGGAGGCCGTGACACGACTTCGGCATACGTAGGCACATGTAAGGGCACAGGCGGCGGGGCACGTGCGACGCTCGTCATCGACGCCAATTCGTCCTTTATAATTTCCCGCAGGTTAGGAGGGGGTGAGCGGGCAGGTGAAGTCGGTGCGCTGGCAGGAACAAGGCTGTGAAGTTCCTCTCTCACTATGGTGCGAATTAGAGCTCGCAGCTCATGCTCGCCAGTAAGACGAGTGTCATAGGAGGCGTGTGGAAGGCGCATTGAGTAAAGTGCGTCCAGGCGCTGGCAGGTGGTAATAATGTCCTGAACTGTTGTCGGGCTCTGCATGACAAGAACATTAAAGGCGACGGAGTTGATGCCTTTCATTACTTGCCGAATACGATCGGCCTCCGGCATGTCCTTTTGGGCGCGGCGGCAGAGGGCCAGAACGTCTTCAATGTACGATGTGTACGATTCGTCAGGCCCCTGGATGCGGGTAGCGAGCTTCTGTTTAGCTACCTCAGAGCGTCCTGTAGAAGTGCCGAATATTTGACGCAGCTGCACCGTGAATGCTGACCAATCAGGAAAGTCGCGTTCGTGGTTATGATACCACGTCTTAGCAACCTCCTTCAGATAAAAGGGTACATAGCGCAGCTTATGTGCCTCATCCCAGTAATTGCAAGCACTGGTACGGTCGTAACTGTCCAGCCATTCTTCTACGTCCTCACCGCGAAGGCCAGAAAACACTGGAGGGTCTCGTTGCGAGGTACTCACGGTGTGGTGAGGCCCAGCAGGCTGAGCGGGTGGTGCGAAGAAGGCGGTAGGGGGTGGGTCGTTTTGCGCCATCACTGTTGGCAAGCACAGCCGTCGACCTGATCGGAGCTCCAGGGGTGACCGGTAGTGCACGAGGACTTGGGAATCACAGCACGCTCCACCACTTGTGAGACGACGTCAGGTACGAAGGAGCGACCGTTTTATTGTCAACCCAGACGCGCGAGCCAGCAACCGAACAAGCAGCGAGCCCCTACGATGATGATGATCACGGTGCTTTGTATGCGCAGGTGAAAGTGAAAATGATAAGCAACACAATCAGCGCTCACAATATATATATATATATATATATATATATATATATATATATATATATATATATATATATATATATATATATATATATATATATATATATATATATATATATATATATTGAATTCCTAATCTGCTTATATAGGGCAGCAATTTAGGCGCTCGATAGCAAAGCGATTGCGCGTGTAGAGTCACATGACCAGGCAAATTGCATTGCGTTATGACGCAGGGAATTAAGCCAACAGCACGCGGCAGAGACCCGATACCTTTGAGGATCGAGTGGAGGCTGTCTTTATAGACCGCACATCTATTTGCAAAGGCTACAGCTAACGACGTCAAGGTGAAAGGTGACACAAATCGTCCTCATCCTATTTTCACTGAAATGTACATCCGCGACCAAAGAATGTCTGTGGCGGAAGCTGTGTTGTGACATCGCCCTAGGCGAGCGGCATTGCCGCCATAAGCGCTAACAGAACCCACACGATAGCCACTTGATAACATCCCGTGCGATCTCGGCTCAAGTATCGACATGGCCATTCACGTCGTGGCCCTCCGCGCAGGTCAGAGTGGACGAACGGACAGTTGTTGTCAAAGCGTCGCAAAGCCGACGATGACGACTGCCTGTATGATCAACGAGCGACGTTGAGTTATCGCAAATAACCCGTGCATAACCACTGCAGCCTCGTCGTGTTGTCGCAGAAGAGTTGTTGTTGAAAGCGTGTACTTAACCGGCGCAGCTGCAGTTGGACCACGCCATAGATACAACGTGGCGCTGACAATGTGTACCGTATAGTTTGTTATATATGCGTCATCTTTTTTGGTGTGGACCATTTCTTGTACAAAGTGTGATACTGTTTGCGTACAATGCGTAGAAATAATAATAATAATAACCGTTGTGTGTTCGCCGAGCCGCGACCAAGGGCGGAATCACGTTATACACGTGATACGTTTGGCATTCGGCTACAAGCGGAAAGCCAGCGTTGAAAAACCGAACGTATACGGAACGTGTAATAGGTTCGTTTGAGAACGTTCGGTCCTATAGCTCACGCGCTTGGCCAGACCCCAGTCATAGTCGTCAAACAGCTCGCTTGAGGCCAATCGCCCGCGTCTAAAGCAAACGTGCGCAAGATTAATTTTCGAACGTTTGCTTGCATCTATATAGGAGTTGTCCTAGTTCGCGGTCTTGGTCCGCGCCTATGTTCAGAAGCCAGTCATCGTCGTCGATCAGCTGGCCAAGCGAACGTTCGAGAACCGAACATGACGTGTACGTGATTTCGCCTCGGGATCAGGACTCGCAGCGATGGTGTATGGACTCGCTCTTGCTGGTACCGTGAGTTCGCTGTGCCCACGGTGCATGGTCAAAGACTGTAAATACGCTTTCCAGTTCGTTAACGAGGTTTGTTTGACAAAACAGGCGATCCGTGTGATTTTACAGCCGCACACGCTGCTTTCTATAACGATATTGAAAGCAAAGCGGAAATTGAGCTGTGCTTTAGCCGCGCTGAAAGTGTTGCTTTCTTACCGTGCCAAGAGCCCGTATTATGAGTCTATTCCTGGTGACGTTTCTTGAAACAACGAGTATGTACTTACAAAGACAAACGTGACTCTGAAGCCACGACTCTGAAACCTTTACGACGTCGGTGCGGTGCTTCGGGTCACACAGTAAAGCTTGAAAGGAACAGTTTTAAATAGGTGCAGACTAATACTACGGCATCTTGCGAAACGCGTTAGCCTAGTAAGACTTTGTATAACCGCGAGTAAGAGCTAATGTGGCTTCTCTTCTCGCCGCTACATTTGATGGTGTTCAATTTAACACCATAAGCAAATCTCAGCTGGGAGCTTAATATACAGGTAAAAGGAAGAGGGTGCTAGTGCACTATTTCAACGCACAGGTATTTTTTTCTTTCTTTTTCTGTTAGAGCAAGTAGTAAACTTGCCGTATAGTATGAGCTGCATGCTTATAGGTATGTTCATGTTAACTGTCACTATATAATCGCCCTGTTTTTGTAAGAAAATTTGTGCATGCAGAAAAAAGAAGAGTAGACGGATAAAGCTTTTAACTGGTTATATAGTGTTACCGACGACGCACGATGGGAATTCTTGAATATAACCAAAGCGAGCGTGCTTCTTCATGTGTATAAAGATGCTGTAGCTAATACCGAGGTATGAACTTCAAAGATGCGGTTAAACTAAAATTATTTTAGTTTGCCGAAGAACTGCATACAATTCTATATCGTGGAACACTTTCTGTTTGTCATGTATGTTATTTGGAATACGCCGAACGTAAAACATGTTCAAACGTACGTCGTCATGAATCTTGTTTTTTTGCTCTGTAGCTAGCGAGTAAAATGTTTTCGACTGCTGCTACAACCGTCAAAGAGAACACAGTTATAATAGAATATTTGTGCTTTTTTCCTGTATACTTTGGTTATCCTTTTTGCAACATTTCTTGCCGAGTGTATACGCCGGTGAACGGGAAACTGCAGTGTGATCGCTCAGTTGAATAAAAAAATACAATATTTGCAGCAATCGATGGTCTTGCGTATTTATCGTTTCCATCTATAGAACGAGATATTCGCGATGTGTCAGCTGCGTTTGGATGTCGAATAGTGTACAAATCCCGCCTTACGAAAGAAACATTCACTGGATCAGATAATGTGTGCCTGATATACCAAGTAAACTATAAGATGCGGCAGACATCTTTGAGAGTTCAAATCATGCAATTTAACAGTGAGATAATTATCATTTAAAACTAATTACTGTGCGATATATATGAACTGTGCGATGTGCACGTTCAAGAACACCACATCTTCAAAATTTCCGAAGCTCCCCGATTGATTGATATGTGGGGTTTAACGTCCAAAAACCACCATATGATTATGAGAGACGTCGCAGTGGAGGGCTCCTGAAATTTTGACCACCTGGGGTTTTTTACGTGCACCCAAATCTGAGCACACGGGCCTTCAACATTCCCGCCTCCATGGGAAATGCAGCCCACCGCAGCCGGGATTCGATCCCGCGACCTGCGGGTCAGCAGCCGAGTACCTTAGCCACCGCGGCGGGGCACTCCAAAGCTCTCTCTTGCGGCATTCCAAAGCGGTTTCGGGACGTAAAAACCCAACAACTGTTACTGAACAAGCCCCTCGAACAATTTTCCCTTTTTCATATTTCAAGGACACTGCCAATCGATTGTAGGGTGAGATCAAAGAGAAGATACAAACGGATGGAGAGAGGGTGACATGCTGTGAGGTGCACTGCTGGGGTGGGATCACATACCTGTGACAGCACTCGGTACGTAGCAGGTCGCTCTGGCAAATGGGAAATAGCAGCGCGCGTATGAGGTGTATCAGGAACATCGCAAGCTTCGTATACCTGTGTGGGCGTGTCCAGCTATTATTATGATTCCCGTAAGAGCCTGAACGTGAACAGATGTGTTTTGATGGTGATGCAGTTGAGAGCGATAGTGATAGCCTTTATGAGTCGACTACTGTCACGTACGGTGTAGGGGTCGTTTTATCGTGCTCCCACATATAGTTGTTGAACGAAGCACCTCCCATGTCAAGTAGGCTGGGTTTTATCACGCTCGTGTGATAAAGCCGGTTAGTTTAAAACATGACACATCAACAAGACCATGCTCAAACTTGTTAAGTGCTGCCCGCTGGATCTAGGACTACTTACAGAGGCCACCGCCAGGCGACAAGGTAAGAGCGCGATAGGCTGTCACCCATTAACATTTCAGCCATGTTGTGCTACCGCCCCTCAAAATGAAGTGTTTGCATGACTCTTTTCAACGAAGGCCCAACGGGCGCCACCATAACCCTGTCTGGGCTGTGGTACATGCAAGTGCAACCTCGCCCTCGCTTTCAAAAAAATAAAAAATACACTGTCTTCGAGTGGGCCCAGCCAGGTGCCTGTTGTGAACGCAATAAGGTAGTTTCACTGACACACTACCGAGGCTGTGACGTCAGCCTTTGTACTCCCGTGCGCAGCACAGCATGGCGACGTTTTTTCTCTGCGGTGAAGACGTTTACTACATCTTTGCAACGAAAGCTCCACGTGTGCCGGCATATGACGTCAGCACGTGTTAGCCTTTGTACTACCCTATACCACCTACCAGAAAGAAGGCCCTCCCCATCTCGGATCGTCTAAAGGGAAACCATTGCAAACACGCTTCTCGTCTCGAACAAGCGTTCGAAGCCCACTGCAGTGTGCACGATGCACCACAGAACAAGCGTCTGCTCTTAAGCCCAATTTAGTGTTTGCATGATCTTGCTTTTCTTTGATCACAGTTATGCCTTTCATATAAAAGGAATTTCCACGTCACCTTTCGCGCTGACATGTGGCCTATAGAGATGTATTTCATCATTTATTTCGTTATTCATTGAGTGAGCGAGTGAGTGTTGTTAAACGAATGTTGAATCAATGTTGTTAAATGAATGTTGTGATGTTATTTGGCATCAGAAAGGGGTAGTCAGTATTTCCGCCCGGCATACAAATAGAAAGGCTATGCTTCCGTCGTGCGTAATGACAACTGTGCAGTACATCAATCTTGTCTAAATTATACTGGGGTCGAAATACGAGTGCTCTTTTTTTTAAATTTAATCCTTCGATATGTCACGGGAAAATATGGCATTTCAAGATCGAAGGAGGTGGGCTATAATACCAAAAAATTATAGCTGTCCTACAGATCCAAGGAACATTAATATTAACAGCAAAATTATTTTATTTCTTCTAAACGCAATCACTAACAATGATTTACAGCTTAATTGAGCTTATCGCAGTCATAGGTTGGTTGTTGAAGCGTTAAAAACTCTTTACATACAGATTTTACATCGACATAATGTAATATGCAAAATGTAAGAAACATGACTCGAAGCACTAATTTATTCTGGAAGAGCACATGAACTTGACCCAAGCGGGGAAAACGAGAATGACGGTGAAAAAGTGTCGGAAAGCAACCATCGTTGGAAACTATCTTTAATTTCATTGCAATCGACGTAAACTCCGCATTTGAATAGAGTACTTTTTGCAAATCGGTAAGGATTTTGTCCAAGAATGCGATTTACACAGTCGATGTGACCTCACATCAAGTTCATACGATTATCGACACGATCACTGCCTGCCTATTGCCAGTATATGGTAGCTTATCGCGGTACCAATACTTTATTACAATAAATTGTTCAACAGTTCATGCGTGTCGGACATACAAAAAGCGAAGTTTACGATTTTAGTTACCTTCAACTTACTCGAGCCGATCACGTAAGATTTTAAAATGCTAGAACATATTATTGAATGTTAGCTATTTAATTGTCAAACCAGCTCGTACCTAACTTGACTCGCATCTAGAGCTAAAATGTTTGAATGATCGAATTAGGGCCGAATAATAAGCTAATTTCTGCACCTAATTATACTTTGAACTTCAATTGGATTCCAAATATTCAATTCGACAATATGGGCACTTAAGATTTTTAACAAGCGTCAATTATAGCATCATATCACTGTGATCATATCGCTTTGATTGTCACTGGCCAAATATACATGCCTAACCGTAGAGTTCCGCAACTTCCCTGCACAATGGAAAGTGGAAAATACGTTATCGCAGACAATGTAAAGCGGCGATAAAAACACTAATCACAAGTCTATTAGTTTTGACTCCTCACAGCTGGTACTCTCCCTTTTCGGTACACTTTCGTCGGCCGTGTTTCAAAACAAAGTGACACATGCCACAGGCGGAACTGGTCCGTACGTTATTTCGCGCAATAGCACAACTCGCACAGATAGCAAACGAGCGGGCTCAATAAATTCCTTAGATATGTCGCGGCGCAGCTGGCGTGACCATGTTGTCCGACTGGTCGCCCTACTTTCGGCTTTCCCGCGGTGCGCGAATTTCCCTGGCGGGCCACGGCCGAACTAAAGCAGCGCTTTCTTTCCCCGACCTACGATCTCGCCGCTCTCTCCCCGAGAGAGAGCTTTTCCGCCACGGTCGCTTTTTCCAGCGAGAGACGGAGTAGCATTCAGAGCGTGCGGCTGCGTCTTTGTGGTGCTTGGTCTCGTGAACCGTGCGCAGAGTGCTGCTGGCGTAACTACGGAGACTCAGCGTGTGTGATTGTGATTGCCCCGTACTCTGGATTAACCTGTCGCTCGAATGAAGGGCAACGTGGATTACGGCCGTCTGTTTCGGATACGTCCCTGAGTTCCCAAGTTGTGTGTTGCGCTGCTCCGAGGAACAAAAAAAAAGCCTTCGTCTTCGCCGTTCGCGCAAGTAAGTGCGATAGTGACAATGTAGTGAATAGCGAAAATCGAGTAGCTGGTTTAGTAGACGACGTCTTCGATATGCGAATTTCTTAGAAGGCCATTTCGTTTTGCGGCAATCGGTGAAAATGTGCGTCGATGGTGCACATCGGACGAAGAAAAGTCTGGGAGCAGAAAGCGCGTGGGCTAGCGCTGACTCCGGCGCCGGAGGCCGGCTTCTAAAATTAGGCATGTATTTCTGATGCGGAACTCGGCCAGACTGTGTCCACAATCTTCGGCCCTGGTCGGGATGTTAAAATAAACGCGAGAGTTGCGGTTGCCCGCTGCAACACGATTGTAAGGCGCAATTTCTCTCTATGTGTTGTAAATCTCCCGATATGCGGTCGGGTTTTTCTTAAATATTGTCTTAACGCGTTCTAGTGAAAGATCGCCATGTACAATTTAGCTCAAAAACGCTCAAAAGTAGCGCGCAGTCTATGCGATTACGTCGGTTTATCGATAATGAAAACCACACTAAACGGCCAAGTACTTTGACTGATACGCGCTTGCTGTCTGCGATTTATTGAACTCCGTTATCACGCATTATCGATACGTATTTTAGCGGTTTGTGAGCCTACAATGATTTCCGTATCATTGTAAACCAAGGTAGAAAGAAAAAAAAAGCACCATCCTTCAACGCACGATGTGCGCGCGAGAACCGAAACTAACTGAAACCGTCGCGACATCAAAGTCGCAATAGCTTTCCATTTTACACGAATATATACTACGAGGCGAAAATCCGTAAGTCACGTACGCTTTTATTTGTGTGTGTGTGTGTGTGTGTGTTCACGATTAGGAAATTTACCTAAAACTTTGCGTTAGCGTTGGTCGCTACTGCGCATGCGTCGTACACTATCTTTGGAACGCAGGTTAACTGACGCAAATAGTGTGTACGTACGCAACGAATGCTATCTTTGCAACAGCCTATTTCCGTCATTTAACGGGTCTAACCAAGTTGCGACAAACGCTATCACAAAGCTTGGAGTACCCATTGGGTACCCTATTCTTAGACGCAAACTTTTGATATACCTGAATTGACTCATTGCGTCCACGTAGAAAACGCCATGCACGTTTCAACCTCCTGAACATTGGTTTAAGTCGCGCATCGTTTCGCACCTTATGGGTGTGCGGTGCGTACCTGATGCTATGGTTACATAACGGTCGGCGCGCGGCGGAAGCCGACGTTTTTCGCGCTTATGCAAATGAAAGCCGCGCGGCATATTTCCCCGCATGACATGCGTGCGCTAGTAACTGCATCCCCACACCTCTCATTATGCCGACGCAAACAACGCGCAGCTAGCCCTTTCCGAAGGCAGCAGTCGCCGCACGAGATCGAACCGGGGATAAACGCCCGCGGCTGCTCCCATTTTTTTCTTCTCTGTCCATGAGACTCGGGCAGTGATCAGGGCAGCGAGCCAAACCAAGGCCGCTCTGATAGATACACCCTTTAGCATCGACTATACGACGCGGCTTTAAGCCGTCGTAGGCAGAGCAATATCTTGAAAAAACATCGCGAGAAAGGCGCGGCTGCTTTCGTGCGCGCTTGCGTAATTCGCTCCACGCGTCGATAACTCTGGCGCGGAAGGTAAGTGAAGATGGTGATTTCAGTGTGACACGTGCGACGTATATATGCTGAAGCATACAACTTGTTTCAAGGATATTATTTTTTTTTTCTAACGTGATATCATAACACGGCGCAGTTAGTCATTCTGGCCTTCGTTTAATCTGTTTAGGCCAGCACTTCAAGAACATGTATATGTGCCTTTGTAAGCGCAGATATACAGTAGCATTATGAGCATCATATTTTTTTTTTCATTATATATATATATAAATCAAGTGCATGGATGGCTTTTGATATCACTTTCTCATTTCAAATATATCTTTGGAACTGCTCTTTCCATACATGCAAAAAATGTCAGGAAAGGGAAGATAGAAGCTCAGAATGGGGAAAAAAAAAAAAAAATCCGTAAGCCAGGGATATGTGCTCAAGCTGACATTTCGACTAGTATGCTTTTCTTCTCCGAAGCTCGAAGAAGACTGGTTCACTCGTCGAAGCTTCAGCCGGAACACATGCCTCATGTTTTCCCTCTTTCTGCACAGTAAGATTGACAATGTGCCATGGTCTGTGTACTTTTCACTTCACACTGTTATTTCAACAGAGTGTTTAAAAAGCTGTGTAAATGTTATTGCAGGTCACTGTGCTGATGGGGTTTGCCACAGAGCTCCAAGGCTGGAGCTCCCACGATGCACTCCTCTCTGTGCAAGATGCTGAGCTCAGACTTCTGGAGAACATGCGCCGCTGCATTGTGCACCGTGTGAAATGCGACCGCGAATATTCCTTGGCCCTGAGCGCTTTGTGTGTGCAAGCAGCCAAAGTAGAAACTGGGGATGAACTCGCTGGCAGTCTAGTAGCAAAGGTATGTTTTAACGGCCTGCTCGTTGCTTTGTAACACTAAACACAAACAATTTAGGTTGCAGGAACAGAATTATGCTTTAGAACATCTAAAATATTGCTTTATTGATAGCAGTGCATTATAAATCGAGATATTAATGTAAATGCAAGACACGCCTTTCGACTCCAGCTCACCACGGCTACTTCGCTATTGTGGTGAGCACTATTTCCTGAATGATTTGCTACTCTCAAAGAAAACCACATTTCTTTCTCCTGCAATAAAGGTAGGCATTCTATCAGCACTGATTTTATTGCATTAGATTTCTATTACTATAGGAAGGAATATTCCTGTGCTCTAACCTTGATTTTGATTAAGGGTATTGCAGTTTTTATAAATAAATGGCTCATTGTGTGCCATGACCATATTCAAGAAAAAAAAAAAAACATAGCCTAAGGTGGGTAACAGAGTATGCCCAGAGATACGCAAGACTCTCTTTAAGATGGACATCAGTAAATTAACTAAAAAGCTGTTCATTTTTGGAATTTGGACTTAATGGGATGCATGCATTGGAGAGAACCAAAGGAAACTTGCAAAATGTCTATTAGAAGATTTGGCTTAATGCCACTTCTTTTAAAATGAAGCTAATATACAAGGACACATTTTCATGGTCCACTCGCATCACTTAAAATTCTTCAGCTCAAAAGAGCTTTCTCAAAATGAGCTAGACTTGTATAATACATGATGACTTCTACTGAACCTTAAAGAATTTGTCGCATACACAACTGTAGTGGTAGTAAGATTAGTGAAAAGCAACTTTGCTTTTATGAACTTGCATTTTATTTGTGATGTGCAGTGCAAGCACACAGTTTCAAAAAAACATGTTACACTATCATATATTATGCAATCTATACATACAACAATGTCTTGTTCTTTTCTCTCCCATCGTTTAGCCAGGCATGTCATACCTTCTGGATTTTAATTGCATAATGAACAATGTACATAAAGTATCAAAGCAGCACACTTACCTGCCATTAGGGCATTCTCAATCTACATAATGAAATGAACAGTCAAGGATATTTCAAGATTTATTTTATTCTGATTGATCCAAGCTCAAGTTACAATTATCTCAAAGAGCTGCAAGTTAGCTTTTCTGCACAGCATAGGTTTCTCTAGCAGCATTCATAGCTAAGTAAACGAGGCAGGAACCTAATGAAGCACTGCCACTATCTCGCACCCAGTGAGCACGTGCACGTTCCTCAAGAACACCCGCTGCATAGTTGCTTGCCTTATCCTCTTATCTCCGTCATGAGGGTGCTTTAGATATAGTGCGCCTTCTTCAGAGAATTGCAGCTATGTGCGAGAAGTTACAGCAGGTTACAAGACACTAGACTGCACCAAAGTTCTGCCTGGCTCCTAATTTTAAAATAAGTTATAAGGTTTAATGCCCAACAGCAAATACTAGGTGCTGTAATGGGCGGCTCTTGACACGTTTTGACCATAGCTGGTCTAGGTAAACAGTGCAAGAAACGAAGACAGAGCAAAGGGAAGGACACAAGACGAGTGCTGCGATGAAGCACTCGTCCTGTGTCTTTCCCTTTACTCTGTCTTCGTTTCTTGCACTGTTTACCTCAACCATCTATGAACCATTACCAACTTGCCCAGTTTTCAATACTATATTTGACCACCTGGAGTTCTTTGATACTCCATGCAAAGCATGAAACCTTATCATTTTTGCATTCTGCTCATGTTAAGATGCTCCTACAGTGGCCAATGATAAAACCCATTTCACCTTACTTGGCCGCACACTGCAGCTACTCTACCAACGGTTCACCCAACACACCTTTGCTCAGTGTACCAATTGTACAGTTAAAAAAAACAACAAAGAGCTTGCAAGGTTAACGATCAACATTGTTGGATGTTGGGTGATATTCCGCCTTGAAAGATGTAAAACTGTTGAGTGTGTTCATTAATGATAAAGCCTCAGTAGGTAATATTGTTTTGCAGGAAAGTTATTGTCTAAGGCTTCTGGAAATGCTAGGTGTTATTTTTTTATGATTGCGATCTTTCTGTTAAGACTTGTGATGAGTAACAAAAGGAACCATACTTCCTTTCAGGCATGGAACTCGGTCATTGATACAACGGAGACTATTGGAAGGCTCGTTAAGCAAAATGCTGATCTGGTTGCCACTCACACCCTAGACAAGTTGAGTTGCCTAATCTTGGAAAAAAGGGCCCTCCGGAAAGTGTATCAGGAAGAACATCAAAGGATCCATGGAGAGCTCACGAGGGTACCTCTTTGAAGTTCTTCTTCAACGATTTTTAAGTGTTTGGAAGACATGTTTTATTCAATTGACTCACGTGTGATTTGTGTAGTATGTGTTAAAACTACAATGTACACTGCCTAAGGTGTAAAATGTCTTTAAGAGTCAAATCTGCACACTTATCAATGAAGCGCATGCTCAAAGGTAGCAGCATAATCAGAATAAAACACTGACAAATCTTGAGGAACGAACATTTTAGCAGAATGTGCTCATTTTATTATTCACCGATATGAAAAACTAAGCATCATAAAAAAAAGACATGATGTGGAGCTAATCTTACTCACAATAGAAAATGCAAAAAAGGCTGACACCAACCCTTTCAGTTACACTAATTAGGTGAATGTATTGTTAAAAACCAGAGGCTGCTTTACATTCAGCAGTCTTCACTGCAACAACATGTCACAAAACTGAACTTGAAGTGTATAATTGCCTGTCCATTACAAATGAAACAATTCATATACGACTTGTAAAGGTAACACGCACTATAGCCACCATTTAGTTTTACTAAAATGGTCACTAATGGTGGTTGTTTTTCATCTTGACAAACTTGCATCGATTTCTTTTCATGAAAGCTAAGAGATGCTGTCCTCCGGAGCACCTCGGAGTATGAGAAATGCATTGAGAATGCGGCAGCTGCCAAGGAAAAATATGAAGACCAGTTTATGAAAGGTAACTGCAAGATCAGCAGCTCTCTAAACAATAACATTTACTTCAGTGAAAATGAAGAGCCTTAATTTTTTTCTCCCTGTTATTGGTACAGCAACTGGAATTTAATTTTTGTCAAGCTTCTCAGGAACACATTACTGGCAGCTATGTCATGCTTTTTTTTTTTTCAGTGATCTCCCAAGCGTGTTTTCCAGTATGTTGAAAACCGCATACATGTTGAAAATACATCTTGAAAATAGAATATATTAACCCATTATGGACTTCTTCACGCTCCTTACGGTTGTAAGAGGTTATACTAACTGCTGCTTACAAATAATTCCAAAAATTTTTGCAACCTTTCACTGGTTTCCAGGTCTAGATTTTGCTAAATATGGATTCTTTACTTTACATAATCATTTGAATGAAATTGTGACGTAACAGCATGCACCTAAACACACTGCTTTCGTTTCCAGGCCGAGGAAACAAGAAAGTCGAAGAGGCAAAAGAACGTTATGTCAAGGCCACCCGAAAGCTGCACCAAGCTCATAATGACTACATTCTTCTTCTCAATGAAGCAATGAACTATGAGCACCATCTGAGAACAACGCTTCTGCCAGGTCTCCTGCAATATCAACAAACTGTACAGCAAGAGGCTGTGGATTGCTGGTACTGTTATCACGTGCATTACGTATAGATATTATTGATAGCTAATCATAAATAAACATTCTGTTTTGAACTTCTTCTTGCTACGCTACTATTATGTGCTATCGCTGGCTTCATACCAAGGGATGTGAACATTGGGCACAATGCGCTGACAAACGCTTTTGTGTACAACAGCGACACAGAGAAACGGTTTCTTAGAGAGAGATAGGAGATCTGATATAGATCTAGTGAGCCCAACAATAAAAAAGATGAGATTAAGAAACAATGCTCCAGTAGTTGGCAGTGTACTGTCTGATGTAATTGAAACTCGCATTAATTAGGTCGATCTTAAGCATATCTTGTTATATATGGGATTCATTTGCTGTATGCATAAACTGCTAACAAACAGCAGCAATGCAGAATTCAGACAGATATCTTCTCATCTGCATGTATGAATGAACTTGTCATAATTCAGAAAAGTACACAGTCAACTGACTGCTGTAGTACAGCAAGTATATGAAATCAATTCACTAGTACTAAATATAAAAATACACCACCAGGCAAATGTAACAGGACTTAGTGCTTTACATGTTTAAACTTAGTTGTTTGTGTTTATAGCATTGTATTTTGCTTTATTTAATTCTTACAAGAGCCCACATTTGATATTAATCTACTGATATCTTCTTTTGGCTTGTGCTTCCACAGGACTACTGGTAAAGTGTCAGTCTCCTTACATTAGTTTGCGTCCTAGCTTCAGTTCATAGCTTTCAGGGACGCGCCATAATTTGTTACTTTTCTTGCAGGCAAGCAGTTATGAGAGACTTCTCACATCGTACAAATTTGTGTTCAGAGGCATTCCAAAAGCTTCACAGCACCCTCATGGAAAGCATAGAGCAAGTCAACAGTGAAAAAGAATACGAGGACTTTGTCGACAGATACAAGTAAGCGGGGAAAAATTTATCTTTCCCTTCTATCAAGTCATGCATTCAATAAAGTAGCCATGAAAAGTACATTGTCATTAACTTCACACATCTGTGAAAAGAATAACGAAATCTGTAGGTGATGTACCTGCAATCATCAGTCTTATAGTTAGTTACATTCCAATAACTGCTGTCATTCATGTGAAATACATGTTTTGAAATATCAGTTAATTTGTATTTTTTGATATATGCATTCCATTGTCCATTATGTTACAGCATGACAAAGTATTATTGTGCACGTTTCATTCACTTAGCAATCATTGTATCTTTTAGGGACAAATATCTACTTTGAACAGTTTTCTATGACCTCCTCAGGGTTTCCTGCGTAATGAGTTGAATTTGTTACAGAATTCTGCCAAGACACTTACCCCCCTTATTTACAAGTATAACTTAAACTTATCCCTATGACTTAAGTCAACCTTAGTCATAAGCCTGAACCTAACACGTTTAAAGGACCTACCTTGTACTTATCACGGAACTTTCCTCGTACTTAAGTAAGGCTCGGTTTAGGTAGCCTATGATCTACATAAGGCTTCCTTAAAAAACACGGTGGAAGGGGACAAAATTGTGCAGTTCGTTGTCTATGTGGACCGCAAAGAAGAAATATTGAACAGCATATGCATACACATCGCCACGACGGCGAGTCCTTAACAATCGATGGAATCCGGTAGAGGCCTACGACAAGCAGGAATTTTCGTGCCGCCCCTGTTCCACAAAAAGCACTGTAAAGAAGCTTCTCGCAGTGCTGTTTCTGCAGGAAAATATCCATCTGCAAAAAATATCCATGGTATGCAGCTGCTCGTCGCATTGCGCTTTTGTGGAGTTGACACAGTTCATTTTGGGACCGATGACCTTGTAAATGTCTCGTAGCCGACAGTGTCATGAGTATATAGTGTAGCGGATATCTGCTATGGCTGCAAAAACACTTTTTTCCATACTGGTAAAACTTCCCAAAGTGCTGCAAACACTTCTCTAGTTGTTTGGTCAGCCGTGCACGGATGCACATTTTCTAGACTGTTGCATTCTATCGCAAGCTGCTTCCACATTTTTCATTTTCTCTAAAGGCACACGTCTTGGTACTTTAAGAGAGTTTACTGGTGCTGCTGTACTCATATGTTGCTTTTCGTGTGTCCTGTTTAGTTGCACAACTCACAATGTTTTTTTACGTCTTGGTACTTATTGACGAAGTCTGTTGTAATGTAGCCATTTTGTCAATGAAGTTCACTTCAGTGTTCTATTCCACAATAAATGCAACTTTGCATAAAAAGAAGAATGTTGTAAGAAAGCTCAAACTATTCAATAAGTTAGTGAAGTTTTAAAAAAAAGTGAAAGAAAATGGCAAACTCCAAAGGGAAAATGACAACACCACCAAACGTAGCAAGAAAATACATGAATGAAAATAACAAAAGTGACCTGATGACACCACTGCACAGATGAGAGTTGCAGAAAAGTGGCCACACAAGAAAGGTGTATTTTACCTACAAACATTTCTGCTATTTAGGTTTGGCTGCTTTTGTGCATACTGTTGTTGGTTTCTTGCAGTAAAGCTAATTTATTGCTGCTCGAGGTAATAATTTTGTAGCAAAAATTTACCTACCCTCACTCCCAGTGGCTATACTCAATGAGTTAAGGACGGCTTTCATAAAGCGCACTTATGACAAGATAAGGCACGTTTCTAAAACTGGCATTGTGCTTTTCTCATACTTATACTGTTCTCTTCCTTACGTAAGTGGCCTCACCACAATAAGTTAATATCGGTTCATGAACATGGAGGTTAGCCACTAAAACATTGAAGTAATTCACTTGTCACTCGTTATGATGCTAGTGCCACAGACTTTTGTAGGGCATACAGTCAGGTTCGTGTTCTGCCCTAAAATAGTTTGCAGGAGACCTTTGTGCAGGTGCGGAAATGGTAAGAGTTAGAGCTCAATTCTGTAAGGTCACAGGTTGACTCAGTGCACATATGGTCTTGATGTGAAACTTTCTACTTTCAGGTCAAAACCAATTCCCCCCATTGACTTTCATTATGATGAGTCGCTGCTAAACAACTATGCTGGAAAACTGAAGCCGGAACAGATTGCGGTCGACGAATTTACAATTGACTCGGTGAGAGAAAGGTAAGCATACTTTAAGGGTGGAATTGCACAAAGTAATGTCGGCGAAACCACAATGTTCTTCTAAGTTATAAACAGTCCACTTGCATTGTATCAGAATCAATCGCGCTTATTAGTTTTCTTTGGTATAAGAAGAGAGCACATGGATAAAATATATAACAGCACATATATCGAAAGAAACTGCAAGCACTGTACACATTTTCATTATCGTAACTTCTGCTGCAGAACAATTTTCTCGGTCTCTCTTGGAACATTTATATTTCTTGACTGAATCTGAGACCGGCTGCCAATTGCAGTCGTTTGGCTACTTGTTGGCTACTCCTTGAAGTCCCGCAGTTGTACTATATTTATTTAAGTCAATTTGCTTATTTTGTTTGTGTCATTATTGCAGGATCACTGAACTGCAAGCAAAGGTGGCTCATGTTCAGGCTGTGATTTTGGAGAAAGAGACACAGCTGGCGCAATTTCAAGTTGATGTGTCCGAAATAAAGACGACTCCAGATCTCGGATCGGCGTAAGTGTCCTTGCATTCGCACTGAGAGCTGGTGAAAATTTAGGTTCTTGCAGTTACTTTCATGCTCAGATTTCTTCCCAAGTTGCCCAGACTTGCCCTTTGTGCAAGCACAGCAGTTTGCGACATTTGTTTGCCAGCTAAGGAATTCAGACGTTCAGTTGAAATGTGTGTAAAAGGTGGCCTGAGGTACTGCAGTAGCTACAGAATTTATTTTTTATACATTTGTTGTCAGTCAACAAAAAACTTATTCCAACAAGAAGCGCAGATTTTTCAGCTCCTCCTAACACTACCTGCTATGGTGAGCAGACATTTCATTTTCCCATTTCAGATATACTGAACAACTAGAGTAAATGGAATTTGCTCACCTTACCACTAGCAGAGTTGTTGAGAAGCACTTTGTGATTTTCTAACTCTTTTTTTTTTGTTTTACTTTAGCTCTACATGTCAGCTTTCTTTTTTGTGCTGGCAATGAGATCCCTTGTTAGATTGCGTGCTGTTGTGCCAAGTTTATGTATAGGGTTGCAGGCGCACTCAAGTTACATCACTGTAGCTTCTCGCCTGACATCCTTTTGACACCTTTCAAGGGGTGGAGTAAACACTCATTTAATTAAATTTGCAGAGCCATGGTAAAGAAGAGAGCTGTGGACATAATCAAAAGAGAGCGTGACGAAGCTAAGTGCCAGGAAGAGCGGTTCAACAGTCAACTTCAGCTCCTTGTACAGGCTGTGTCGCAGATGGGAAACGAAGTTCCCAGAGCTTTGGACCTAGATGTCACTATCAACGGCGAGCAGGTATGTCTCTCTCTAGCGATACGAGTCACTTCAGACAGAAGTTTTCTTTCTACGTTTCTAAGAACAAAATAAGGACTCAGATTAGAGATCTTCATTGTTATAAGTGTTATAATTTATTGAGTGTTAAGTAGCAGTAATCATATCATTTACATTGCTCAGTGTAGCTACGTGTGACCAAAATGTGCCCGGTAATAACATTCAAGAAGCTTTCAATACATGAAGGAGGATTTTTCACTGAGCAATGAATTCATAACATATGTTGGCCAGTGAAAACTGGTCCCTGAAAAAATAGAAACAATCTTTACACATTTTATGGGAAATGCAACTGTTGCATGTACTGCACTTCATGCTCATTCAGCAAAAAGAAATTCCACTTAATTGAGCTGGCAATGTGTAGATTCAAGTGAACAAAGCAAATAAAGTCGTCTTATTTGCCACTAAACAAATCTAATGAGATGAGCTTATCTGCATTGAATTCTGAGCATTACAGATTAAAAAAAAAATAAAGTGGCACTTCTGAACTTGTGCCTCATCCAGGTATTTTCAGCAAGTGACGCTTGAACTATTTGTTTCAGAGCATCAAAGATGATGAAATAATGGATTTTACAACAATCAGCAAAATTGCGGCTAGGCACTTTGTGGACAAGCTAAAGAGCCCATTCCTCAAAAAGCAGGTGCATAAATATTTTATTACTCCTTTTTTTTATCATGCCTGAACTTATTGCCCGCATTTTCGTTGCATGGCAGAATGCGCCCAGTGAAGTGCATGGTTGTAAGCATAGTGTACTTCAGTTGGCACACCTTAGTTAAACTGAGCGAACGCAAACACAATGTGGACAGTCAAATTATCTCTTAGCAGCACGAACTGTTGTTACTCAGTTACATAGTGCAAAATATTTTTGTTATCGGCAGAAACGAAACATAGAAGTTAAAACTGCGACATTGCAAAATATGCTACTAGGCCAAATCTGCGACTTCAATTTACACCTGATGCACTCATTTTATTATGGATTACAATTAACTAACAAGAATAAGGGGATGCTAATGAAATGTAAAATGCTACAGAAAGCTGGTGCAAGATTTTCAAGGTGGCACTCTTTTCTGGTCAGCCAAATTTCTAAACACCACAGACTATTCAAAGCTGCAGAAACTAAACCTACCTATCTAACACTAGTTCAACCTACAGTCATTGTTTCTCATGTCGCTTCCATGCAGCTAGCCTCACATCACACCCTTTTGTGATTAATTTTACAATTATTTTTCGTAAATCAAAAGTGTTTTGTTTTATTGCATTAACATACACTAGTGAATAGAACCTAGGGTTCACTTAATAACGAAATGCTTTGCACCAAATGTGGCCCTTACGGCATTAAAACATGAGAGCTCTGAGTGGTTGTACCGTGGATGCACGTGGCTTAATGCGCCTGGTAACATTATATTTTTAGTTCGAACCAGTGTGTGTGCCACAGTGTCCAGTGTATTCATACCAGGCCAACCGCCCCCAGCAATCCAAGGACTCCGAAGAATGCATCACCTCCAATAACACCTCTGAGGAGACTAACAGCACCCTCAAGCCTTACAGCCGTGTAAGTTTCACGACAATCTTCCTGCATGCAACAGTGATGTCATCCACGTCTTTTGAGCAACGCTATTCTTTCATCCGTCTCTTGTCTGCTTACCTATAGTCTGTAGCACATGTCTTGTCTCTTTAATCTTTAATATTGTGCTTATTTAATTGGGAGTTACCAAGCCTGAGAAAGTGAGATATATTGAATTAGGAAGTGTGTTTCAAATATCTAGAAAGTAAAAAATATGTCCACATAAATTATAAGTGTTGCAAAAACGTCTCATTAAATCACATGCTCTTTGTGGTGTCTTGCAACCTTAACGTTTAAACTGGCGCGCTAGAATAATCAATCAAACAGGACAAATTACTCTTAAATCTAATAGCCATTGGTTTCTGAGACCTTCTTAGAGTGTACTTTGCTAATAAAAAAAATTGTAATGGAATAATCAATCAACTTGGAATACTGGATCTTATTTACATAATTCTGAAACAAAACCACATTACAAAAAAGTGTGCTGGTATTTACTAACACTTTATTCACTCATGTCAGCATGGCTGACCAAGTTCAATCTATTATACTGGCATAGAACATATGATTTTAGTAAAGAGAGCACATAGCTGCTTATTTCAAATAAATTTTAGAAGCACAATTTAGAGCTTAGTTGATATATACATTATCCTGCAATGGGCATATTGTATTTCCACTTCTACAAGCAATTTAAATAGTTCTAGACATATTTAGGAAACGCAAATACAAACTGTTTTTGTTTATGCTGTTTCTTCAGGGCTGTTTAGTGTTTCCGTAAAGCTACACTGCACCGGAACGATTGCAGTGAATTCTTTACTGTTTCTCCTGAATTTTGTTCCCTAAAGTAAAACAATATCCAAACTACAGCATCATTATTTTCTGTCTCACTTTTTTCTCATTCATGACATCTAGATGACTGTGAATCCAAATATCTCGCTGCAAGATGAGGACTGGTTCCACGGTGTTCTGCCGAGGGAAGAAGTGGTTCGGCTTCTGGTCAACGATGGTGACTACCTCGTGCGAGAGACCATACGAAACGAAACAAAGCAGGTGGTCCTCTCAGTCTGCTGGCAAGGTCACAAGCACTTCATTGTGCAAACTACAGCTGATGTAAGCGATGTTTCACATTATTTCTGGGCGCTTTGATTGGAGATATCGTAAACGAACTTGCCTGGAAAATACTAAAAAGATTGTGCAGGCTTTGAGGATACCATACTTCAGCTAAAAATTAAACAAGAGATGTGATCACCAGTCTTTATCAAGTCACTCCGCTGCGCCAAGGAGGTAGACTGGCTGAATGTTTTTCACTCATAAAATGGCTACATCACCTTATCTATTTTTTTTTGTAAGAGTACTGTTATAAGTGAGATTTTATACTTCAATTTTATTTTGTAACATTGATTTAGTTTATTCCTAAAGAGAAAGACAAAATTAGATTTACAAAATTCACTGGTAGGGCTTTATATACAATAACAATAGCATCACTGTAAGATCCTTTGTAGTGGAAAGCCAGCAGATTAAATGTATATACCTGTGGTTCCTTTAATGTGCATTAGAAGCATAAGCCTTCGTATGTTCTGCTCAGGAAGCCTAAATTAGCATGCGACCTCAGCAACCAACTCCATAATGGCTTGGTTACTATGCCGAATTCTAGGTGCGTGCAAATATTTAAATGAATGTTGCAGCATTCGAATTTGTATCGATTCAAATTTAAATTATCGGAAATTTGAAGTATTGAAATTGAATGAATAGATGTATGCAAATAAATGTCCGCGTGTAGCCCCCTTTAAATGTTGTTTAACTGCATTGTACAAGTGCTAAGCCGTCGAAACACCTGTCAAGAAGAAATCTACACTGTCGCGAAGTCTCTCTTCAAAATTAAATGAACATATTACCCTCACATCGGTTCATCATTGTATAAGCTCATTTTCTGATAACACCGGCTTATATGTTTTAAGAATGATAAATTTTAAAACATTGCATATTTCACAAGTTATCACTTGCGTTTTAATGAAACTAGAGTCCTGCTACTATTCAAACTTCTTTCCACTTCCTTTGAACAAAAAGAAAAAAAAAAGAGAAATTTGCTCAGGGGGTCTTGTTTAAACTTTTATAAAATATTATGCAAGTTAGCTGGGTCATGACAAATATGCTAATTTTTCTTTAAAACGTGCAATATATACTATTCACATTTGATTTCAAATTATTCAAACTAATTCACTATTTGCTTTGAACCCGAAATTCACTATTTACACAAGACTACCCAGTTCCCATACAAGGTCCTGCATGAGCAGTCATGAGAAGTCAAGCTTGCTTTGCAAGCACTACTAGCCAATTTTCCTCAACACTTTTGTCTGCAGTAAAAATTGCTGGCCTACAATGACAGTAAACTCTGTTTTCATGAGAAATTTCTCTAGTTCTGCTTGTCATGCTAACATTACTTTCCAGTCTTTCGAACTTGGATCACGACTGCGTGCAGCTAACAATTTCTCTCACCGCTTTCATGCAGGGAAAATACAGGTTTGAAGGGCCAGCCTTCAGCACCGTGCAAGAGCTGATAGTGTATCAGCATCATCTCGGTCTTCCTGTGACGAGCAAATCGGGGGCAATACTGCAGACCCCAATCTTCAGAGAACGATGGGAGTTGAATAATGATGATGTCGAACTTGTTGAGAAGATTGGAAGGGTAAGTTTCAAGTGCAATGGTCAGTGCTACCTACGCTAGAGCTCTCCGAGATAATGGTGTGAAATTATGGCGAGCATTTCACAAAAATGTTTGCAGGTAGGTGAAATTCTAGCAAAATGTTGGGCAATTCACAGCCAGTGTGACTTTGGAATGACAAAAATTGCACACTGAGGCTGATATACTAATGTTTGTTGTATCGCACATCTGGTGCAATATCGTCCACTGATTCTCTTATTGACTTGTGAACAACACTGAATACTCGATCAATCTTTAGTTGGCAGAGACTGCATAATCTTTCATTTACATGTAGCTCGAATTCAATAATGAAGGATGACTCTATTCAACGTTGTCGCTATATATATTTGCAAATTTGCATAGTAGTCTACACGACTGCGACAGTTAATAGCAACGATTTCCAATACCTGTTTTGGTTGTGTTGAAGCAGCATTCCTGAATGTTTGCTTAAGGTCACTTCTACATGAGGTATGTTTGTTTGAAGTCACTATAAAAATTTTGCCTCGATAGGGTTCTTTCGCGGATCAGGCTTTGGGTTCTTTCGCGGCTCATGACTGTTGATGAAAGCTTTGTCACTCACTTTTTCATTCTAACAGGGAAACTTCGGAGATGTCTACAGAGCAGTTCTGCATCCACAAAAGCTAGACGTGGCCGTAAAGACGTGCCGCGTGAATCTGCCGGACGAACACAAAAAGAAATTTCTCCAGGAGGGAAGAATCTTGAAACAGTATGACCATCCAAACATAGTCAAGTTCATTGGAATCTGTGTTCAGAAACAACCCATCATGATTGTCATGGAACTTGTGCCAGGTGCCTACTTTGCGTTATCTTTTATATGTATACTGTTAACTGCACAGGTTTGCAGTATGTGGTAGTACCAGCAAAAATGGAAACGCTACCTTGCTGCCTAGTAGCCTGCAAATGTATTTGCTAAATGAAGGAATGATCTTGGTACTTCTATTTGCAGTTACCGGTGTACAAGAGGCAGTAAAGGGAAAAGTCTGATTATCAAAGTGCAAGAAAATTAACGTTTTTTTTATGCGTTCCATGTTCTTGCCAACTCGGCGAAACCGTCAATTGTTGGCGGTGTTCACTCCTCAATTCAAGCTAGCTATGTACCTTGATTTCACAAATTGAAATTTGTGAGAACTAAAACGTAATGCTCCGCACCGAGTCATGTGTATTACATTGTCACCCATGAGCAGCAGATTATGTTCTAATGTGAAACTTTGGAATGAATTTACACTGTTGTAGCAGCACAAAAAAAAGAACTATAAGCCTCTACAGCAATTTTATCCAGGGTTTATCAGTTTCCTTTTTTATTGCTTTGCTGTTTGATAGCTCAGACTTGCCTAGCATTGTATTCCTGCTGAACGCATAGGCCTTATTGATGTTTTGCATTCTCAGGAGGCTCGCTACTGGCATTTCTGAGAAACCAAGGTCCCAAGTTGAATCCAAAGGACCTGCTTAACATGTGCACGGATGCAGCTGCTGGGATGGCTTACCTTGAAAGCAAGAACTGCATACATAGGTACAGCACACTCTCCCTACATTTAGTTTACGATTTCAATTTGGACAGCTACATGTGCAATCACGAAGTTGTTGAAAGGAGTGTCACGTGCATACAGGAAAACACACTTTAGCCGCCACAACTAGGCCCACATTTAAGTTTACATACAACCCCCTTTTAGGCCCTCCTGCTTTTTGTTTCTCTCAGCTTCCAATTTTCAGTTGCAATATAATGATGTTGTACACGGGTCATGTACCATATATGCAAGGGCAGCATTAAATATATATTGTTAGAACGTTGAGTAAAAATTGGCAAAATGAATGTCCAGTTCCTTTATTCATTAAATAGACAATCACTGTCATTAATTTTTTCATGCATGTAGCTATCATCTCATCTGTGATGCGAGATGTTGAATGAGGTGCAGCAAACTGACATATCTATCTAAGCTAACATGCAAGCTAAGACGGTGAAAACATGCTTGATGTTGACCCTTGCTACTAGAGTGAGCCGATGGAAATGGTTAACATTGAGAATGGACCAAACTTCATCTTGCGCAAAATTCATTGCAGTCTTTGATTATGATAACTATAAAGACAAAAGAGCCATCTTACATCCTTGAAAGCAAGAGGTCCTCTACTCAGGCATCTTGAATGGGGCCCTGCAACACTTTTTCAAGTAGCCATAGAATGGATTCACTAAAGGAGCGTATTGGCTAATGAATTCACCGCCGCAAAAATTTTTTAGGATCTGTCCACTACGAGCGCAGTTACAAAAATTTGTCGCACACTGCAATTGCATTCTCTCTTCTTTCGTCCCAACAAAAGCGCTAGAAGCTAAGCAGGGACGTGTGGCACAGGGAAAGAAAATACGTCACGCGTACCCTGTTACATTGAGTGCATTTTCTTTTTTTCTTTTGAATACGTGGCTTTTTAGGGCAATCGTGCATGCACGTCTGGACAAGTCGCGGCCTCCCACATGGCGCCTCCTACAACCGAGCGCGCCATGCTCTAATCAGCCAATCGCTGATTGAGCTTTGGCTCTGACAAGTAATTTTTTAGCTGACTGAGAATTTATGGTGAATTCCAGGCTGCATTGTGCGCTATAATGTTTGGCTTGAGTGTTTTCTGTCGACTTGACCACCAATCGGCAGTGTTTTCGGACTATGCTCCTGAAACACTTTTTTTGAGCAACCATAGAATTAATTCACTGGAAAAGCGTATTGCCTCACAAATTCAATGCCGCGAACATTTTAAGAATCCGTCCAGATTGAGCGGAGTTACAATGATTTGTCACATGCTGCAATCGCATTCTCTCTTGTCCCGAAGAAAGCACTGGAAGCTAAGCTGGTGGGATGGGAGGGGCAAACAAAAAAACGTCATGCTCGCCTCGTGACCTTGAGCATTTTTTTTTCATAAAATATGCGGCTTTTTCAGTGCGATCGCGCGCGCATGCGTGGACAAGTGACGACCTCTCGCGGCGAAATCTGCAACAACCGAGCGTGCCATGTTCAAATCAGCCAATGGCTGATAGATGGGTCGTCTACGTTTGATTTTTGGGAATATTCTGTGATTTGTCGAGGGAAGAGAAAGCAATTTTCAGCCGACTTTGATAAATTATTGCGAATTCCAGGCCGCTTGCTGTGCTATATTATTTCGCTTGAGTGTTCTCGAAAGCCTTTACTACCGATCGGCAGTGTTTTCTGACCATGCTCAAAAAGTGTTGCAGGGCCACTTTAAGATGCAGCCGCAATGGTACATGACTGCATTTTCTATTGAAGCTGAATTACCTTGCCTCACTTACCTTAAGTAAGGCTAGTAAGTAACCCCTTTGGCCCCCAGCAAAATGCTGGTGTGAGGAAACACAGCCGCTACAACGTGTAATTCGACCTGCATGCTGTCAGTTGCTTCAATGCAAACTGACTGATGAGAACGTGGCATCTAGAAAGTTATGAGCTGTCTTCTAAATCCTGCCAGGACAGGGTGTGCATGACCGCCCCCAGCGATTCAAAATACAGTTTCTGCCGGAGCCTAAACCTCTTTTCTGGAACCATCCATGGGTGTTTTCTGCATTGAAAGATGGCCAGCAGATTTTTCTCAAATTGAGCTCAATCATTGGCCGCTTGTGCATACTTTTACTTGCACATAGAACATACGATGCCCAGAATGACGTTACTTCCCTTAGAATTTATACAGGACCTCGTTCCAATTGTGAAAATATGCCCAGTCTCTCCGCATAGTTCCTATCACAATAAAACTTGCCAATTTGAATTTATGTTCACAGCTGCTTGAGAGGTTTCTTGCATATGTTCAGATTTTTAATTGTGTGCCCCTATGCACAGATGGTGGCATTCACCTTCTTATTCATAGCAATATGTATCTTCACAATCATCTGATATATAAACTAATTAAATATTTTTTTTTATTTTGCACAGAGACTTAGCTGCAAGGAATTGCCTTGTCGGGAAAAACAATGTAGTCAAAATATCGGACTTTGGCATGTCAAGAGAAGAGGAGGAATACATTGTGTCCGACGGCATGAAGCAGATACCCATAAAATGGACAGCACCAGAAGCCCTCAATTTCGGTAGGTAATATTGCTTTTGTTTGGTGAATTTTAGCATAAGTATTAAAGAAAAGCCAACCTATCTTCACTTTGCGAAAGCACAAGTTTGGTTGTAGCACTTTGCCAATGCACGAACATATAATACTCTGTAATGCAGTGTTTCATAAACTTTATCTAGCATCAAACACGTTTGTTTCACCAATTGCAGTTGTTATCAGCTTTCTTCAAAGTCAGGATCGTCGTGCATCTGAGGTATTTTTGAAAGCCTCTTAGTCTGCAATATTAGTACTATAGTACAGATTGAAACAGGACAATGGAGGGCTAAGCAACATACATGCTTTCATTTCCACAGTCTTCAAGTTGTATCAGTGCAATTTCAACTTGGATACTTAAATCGGAGAACAGAGAGAAAGACCAGATTCGTCATGACACTGGCACAATTGCGCAAGATGACACTACATGGTCATCTCACGCAATCGCACATACCAGTTGATATACTAAAAAAAATCATGTGTTCTAATCCTTGAGTACATTTGTTCTAATCCTTGAGTACTGTATATATGGTTTTCGAGATACCTTATGAATTCTATATAGCCCATATGCACAGTAAGCAATTTAAACAGGTGATGGTCAGAAGTTTTGCCTCTCAAAAATTGGAACAGGAGCTCAACCTTTGGTCGTTTTGTACTATATAAAACAAAAGATTTTACAACGAAATCGCGAAATGTGCTAACAAAACAATAGCTTCTCAGAGTACATTCTCTCAGGATTGATAACAAAAGAATTTCAGAGGACTGTCTTTGATCAAGCCAACACTAACGCATGTGCCGGTTTCATGTGCACAGGGAAGTACACCTCAGTCTGTGATGTCTGGAGCTATGGTATCTTGGCCTGGGAAATCTACTCACTCGGGGCATCTCCCTACTGCGGCATGTCCAATAGCCGAGCTAGGGAACTGATAGACACAGGTGAGCTGCATTCAATGTGCTGTCGGTATGCGATTCATGCTGTCCTCTTACAGCTAATATCCTAAAAACATCTGCACTCTGCAAGTAAAATGCTATGTAGGTGATAGTAGAGGTGTAGATTCATGCTACAACTCTTAGCAACTGGAAATCCTGTACTCCTGTTGAATAAACAATGCATGCACTCAGCAATGTTTCGTTCACACCTTGTGCAATTGGTTCCTCGAAAGATGTGTTTACAACGAATGAGAGGTGCGTTGCACATGTTTAACATTAGCCACTAAGAAAGAAGGTAGATCTATCAAGGTAATGTATCTTTGGCTAAAGTAGTCCACAGTCGCTATTAGCTATAGCGTTTTCTGCGCCATGAACAAACTAGTTCAATCCGAGCATTTTGTATTTTACGTCCACCCCTCCGAATAACTATCTAATGCGTTTTTAATGAAACAAAATATCTAGTGCGACGTTGTTTACATTTCTAACTCTAATGTACTTTTTTTTGACTGATATCTTCAAAGGTTTTATGTGAGAAAAACCGTTTCTGATATAAAGCTTCACTTCATGTAGACCATTTTGCTTACACACTGAATTCATATGTTGTGCTTTTTCTTTCCTCTTCTAAACAGCAAGTTCACTGTTATTTATAGATTCACTGTAAAACATTAAGTGATCATAATTAACTGAAAGTGTTAATACAAGCACGCTGTTTTGTGCACATGGCCCTTGAGAACCAACCGTTTTAATCAGACACCTATATATTAAAAGCCCGACATACTTGGTTTATGAAGGAATGTATAGCTTTGATGCAAGTTTTTAATGCCTATGCTAGTGAAGTATGTAGTTGGTTTGATGACTTTTTCTTGTTAAGTAGTCTGACTGTCCAAGTGGTACAAACAAAGCTTGAGGTTTTGTTAATTACCGTAAAAATCAGGAGCAAGCTACCCCTCTCACGGTGAAGGACAATCTGACAAGATTGAGAGAAGGGGGGGAGGGGGTGCGCTTGCTCCGTCATGAATCTAAATTCACCACGGTAGCGGAAGAGCCACTAAAAATAAAGAATGTATGCCGGTGCCTCTGATGCAATGCTTTCTCAAATATGCATCAATTCAGTTTTCATTTGCCCTCATTGGGCGAATCAAAACAGTGAAAGAAACCGTGAAGCAGTACGAGGCACCCGACTCCCGAACAAGGGAGTTGGGTTCTTGCTCGGGATTTTAAGGTATACCAAAGTGCAGTAATGAAAATGCGAAGGTTTTCATGGAACAAACAAAATGAATTAAAAAACTGATCTACGTAGCTCTGTACAAGAAAGTAGTATATGTAGCAGCTGTCAGAAAATTTTCACCACGAACCTGACCTAGCAACATAGCATGGTGACCAGTGTGTACCAGTGCTAAGTGCTCCCATGTGTCAAATTTCAGGTTACCGGTTACCAGCCCCCGAAAAGGTACCGGACACAGTGTACCAGCTGATGCTCCGGTGCTGGGAATACAACCCCGATAAGAGGCCTACGTTTCAGGAGATTCATCAAACTCTGGTCGGCATTGGCCGACATGTGTGACACCACAACGGACACAAGTTATAGTGGAACATGTAAACATTTATTTTTCACAAATTAGCCATTTCGGTTGTCCACTGCATTCGTTTTTTTTTTTTGTCTTTTTTTGGCAGCAAGTTCTTTGCTGAAGGAACATTTTGTATTTTGTGTTGAGTTGTCCCATGTTTGGCAGCAGTTGTGTAAATAAGAGATATTTAAGTCATAAGCTAATAAATTATGAGTCATTAACAACCTTTACAGAACTGAAAGAGACATCCTTTAACGATGAAACCTTATTACTGGAAACGGGAAGGACGGATGGCTTATATGGGCAGTGTCGCTGGGAAGCTCGGCTGCTATTTATTTTGTGCCATACTTTTCTGTTTTTGCTCCTGTGTGTGTAACCTTCCAAAATAATATAAATACAGAAAACTGAAAAGGTCATAAAATGTCTTTAATAAGTGTACAGAGTTGCTAACATGCTTGAAGTGGCTGTGGGAAAACCTAGCGCCAACTGTTTTCTGGAAAAACGAAACAAGCAAAGAAAAAAAAAGCAATAAAAGGAGGTTTTTGGTAAAGTCTGTACTGTGTGAATTGTTTTTCTACCAAAGCAGGTTTTTTTTTTTCCATCTGTGCCTATACAAGGAGACTAGAACAGAATGGATACAATACATCCACAAATGTTTACACATTTTCTATAAGATCAGTTACATGCTATTTACAAAAACGCACGATACCGAAGTGAACGCCAGAACTGTCTGTTCTACTGGACGCTAGAAGAAAATGGGGATTCGGGACAGCTGACTGGTGAAATGTCACTAGTCTATACTAGTTCATTGTAACTGTGTGAAACAACTCGTAAAGCAAAATTTTTTTTCAGGCAAATAATGAATGGACCACTAATCGACGGTTACGAGACTATACATAATTAACAAATGTGCAAGTAGCAAGTTAAAAGAATGGAGTTCAAGCTTTGTTCTTTTAGGCGGTAAGCGCACCCAAATTTAAGAATCCGGGACTTTGTCCTGAAGAGAAAACGCCGGCTAAAGGAACTTGAGATCCAATGGGTAACCACACCACACCAGGGCTACTCGAAGGTATTTTATGGAAATTAACAGTTGACATTTTTTGACAACGAGCAGCCTAGTATAAAAACAAGGGTGTAATAGCCGCAAAACTGCTGTCATGACCATCAAAACCATTATGTCTTCTTGATAGTTCATACAAACTTATTAAGCTTAACCACGACTGGACTGGAAAGAAGAGCGAGTATTTCTTCTCACGATTTTTACGAGTCCATTTTCATCTTCCGCCACACCACCATGTTGTCGCTGTCATGTTTTTATTGTTAGCTGCTTCACGACTATGGTCTACGCAAAAGCAGATGCACAATAGATCTTCAAAATATCGACAGACTCTATGCAGCAAGAGCATAAGCGTTCTTGTAGCTGAGTGGAGTCTGTCGACATTTTTAAAATCTATTGAGCATCTGCTTTCAACTACGAAAGGGTCGCCATACCTGTAGGGTTTAACAGTGGCTGCAACCGCGGAGAAATGCAACAATTGAGTTGAACTCGATTGCCAAGGCCATAAAGTAGAATTAGTGTGCCTTTCTAGTCTAGCCGTGGCCTAAACTACATTTACGTGTCCCGACGTGTTGGTGGCGTTACATCCAGACAGTTCAATATAAACTGAGGGGCACTAAAATAGAGCATACAAGACTCGCCCCTCAGTTTATAATGAATGAAAACCAACCCGCCCAACTTTTTACTTTACATCCAGACAGTACATTTTCAAGTGAACACACATTCGCAATACATATCAACTGAAGGCAAGGGAACAATATAACGACTCGCTGATGGTGTAACAAGAAGAAACATCCAGCCTGCAAAGTTGCAGACAGAGGTTTTGAAAATGCGAATACACAATTGCCCGTTGCATGAGGAAATGCATGCTTTGTAGTTCACAAGAAATTATTGTCTCTGTTGTTTGAAACAAACACTTACACTGTCGGGGAACTATTATTATGTACTGAAATGCATCATGTAAGAGTGGAAATGATTGCACTCTGTCATGGCTTGTAATGCTAGTAACTATCAGACCAGTGTACCGCTATAGAGGCAGCCAGCTGACAAATAACGTCTTACAGTCAATATCCACACAACCTCGGCGTGAACTTTTTATAAACCAAACAAGACACAACTATAAAATCAACTGTACAGACGAAACAGATGCCTACAAAATCAAAGGTGACCACAAATAACTCGATAAACTCTCCTTTGGTAATCTGTGCACAAAAATGGGTGCGCCGTTGTCATAACACCTGAAACTGCTATCACTACTGAAATGAGTGGATAAGTATTAGTATTATTGCAACAGCTCACTTTTTTTTTTCCTCGTATACGCTGTTTGTTTAACTACTGAAGAAAAAAAAGGATGGAAAACACTGACTGTCCTAAACATTTCCTGCACTTGGCTTCCGGCCAACTGCGTCTAAGCTCGTGACACTTTGAAGTCCAAATCACAGACTCGTCATCGGAGGGGCACAACAGTACGTCACAAGTCTTTTGTGCATGAACTTTGCTTGCCATTCTATTTTTTGTTTTACGATTGGGCTATTCCCGTTTCGCAACTGGACTCAACTAAGTTCACGCCAACAACAAAGCATCTTTATAGTCAAATCAGAGGACCTTCACAAAACGCCCTGAATATATCGTAGCTCTGCAGTGGTTTACTACGGCACATCGTTAAGTATTTTTGCATGAGGAAAGAACTAGAAAAGAAAAAACAGCATTCCTCTTAATGTTACGTTCGACTAACATGAAGCGCGTTGCCGATCACGCAGACTAAATTAACATTGTTCCTGCCGCCTGCTATGCAGACATCCTGCACCTGATATGTTTACTGCTACTACTCCCGATCGGTGGCCCCGTTTTCGTCACACTTCGTTGCACATTCTAACATTATTCCATGCTGGCCCACGTGCCGGAAAACGAAGCGAGAAAATAAAAGATATTTGGAGAGCCTTCAACGAGTTCCCCGTGACGCGCTCAGTTGGCCTTCAGAAGGCTGGCCTTGCACTCCTCCTTAGAAGGTACACCAACGTTCCAGCCCAGAGTGTTGCGATCAAAGCCGCACGTGAAGAGATTCGCCTTGACATTGGCCTGGTCAGTGTCGAGCCAGGCGGCGGCGCACACCATGCGGCGGTGGCCCTGAAAACAGCACGCATGCGCCATCAGCGAGAGAGATGGACAGAGAATACAAAAATGTGAACCAAGGGCACGCCAGGCTGACTGCAACGAAATTTTTTCAAATCAGTCAAGGAATATTTATTGTTCACTGGGCGATACGAATCGTTCGCAAGTTCTGGAATATCTGCTATATGAGCAAATCTTGTATAAAAGACTGGTACTTAGGTGGTACGACTGTTGAAAAACTCTAGTAAGAGGTATTTCTTGAATACAAAAGTTGGTCCCTGAATTCGACATCTGACATCAGAACCACTGTAGCACCTCGCAAGCAGATCTTTGAACATCATGCTGTCTCAAGCAAGCGTTCTTTGCAGGTCCCAAGAGTCAGCTTTACTACAATGCATGAATGTTGCATGATGAAGGATCCTGGGAATGGAAAGAAGCCACTGTTTCCTATGTACATGTGCACATCACCGTCCCAGTATAGGCGATGATAAGACTAACAGGTGTATTGACAGGCCTTCAGAACTACTTCATGTGTGGCTGTGCTTATATGAGGGCAATAAAGATGCATGCATTTCTTTTTTAGGACTGTCTGAGAAGGACTTAATCTTGGGACTATTAGACCTAGAAAATGAAGGAACTCCAGGCGTGCATAGAGCATGCAATTGATTCGCTATATCAAGTTGCAGCACGGATGCTTCTAATAATTGTGCAGCTCATGTCAACATATCAGAGTTGCCAGATTGGCTTACAATAAGAAGATTTGGGCTCCTTTTCTTTCTTTTTCTTTTGTTTTTGCAGAGTCACATGTTGCATTTTCTGGGCTAATAATATCATTTTTGCTGCAAATATGGTTATCTTAGTGATCATCACGTTCGCCAACTACATGATTGTCAATGACTTTCAGTTGTTCTGTGCTGCGGTGAAACACATGTTGGGGAAATGTAAAAAAAAAGACTGTTAATCGCACAATGGCAAATGTGCATTCATCCAGATGGCGGCTGCCCTAGAGAATTTGTTTACAAATTTATAAAATAAATAATTTTTTCAACTACCTTTCGTATTTCTGTTTTTTTTTCAGTAACAAAAGTATTTTCAATAATGGAAAAAAATTGAAGTTTTGCTACATTTGGGCTTCTTTCCGGAAGTTGTGCCACTTTTTATGGTTTTTTTTAGATGATTATTTGCTTGTTATCTCAGTAGCATCCGGCCACTCTGGAACATGTTACACACTTCATGACACCTGGTGCATAGAAACAATACTCCAAAAGGCGTAAGTAACTACATAGTTCCTCGTGACAAAGAGGGCTGCTGTTGATGCTGCTGCTCCTGCTACACATGGTGATAAATTGTGGCACGGTAATTTATGGTTACGTAGCTTTAAGCCTGCAAAGTGGTTGGGCAGCTTTACACCTCGCACTCATTGCACAATTCATATGACGTGGCAGCTGCAGTTTTACTAAGCAAGTGTAAGACAATATGTGCACCTATGTAGCTGCACACTTTCACGATGCTCACAATGTTTGAACCGTGCAAGTGGACATGGAGAGAGAAGAAACGCACATACAAAGTGCAGTGTGTGTGCATGCATTTCTTCTCTGTCTGCGTCCAGTCGCGCTGTTCAAGCTTTATGAGCCCCAACCAACAAGCCCACCAGAGCACTTTGGCCCATTTCATTTCTTGATAATGCAGCTGATATGCTCATTAATTATGGCTGAGTCCTTAGTAATGGCAGGGCAGCTTTAAGCTACACACCTGTAATGCAATTCAGATGGCGTGACAGCTGATCCAATTTTATTCATTTGCCATGCAATCTTTTCATAAGAGCACACATGGCTCCTCGCCTAACATCACGTCGCTACAACATATCTTTGTTTTTTTTTTTTTTTGAAGCAGCTTCAAGCTGTGGCATGGCTCTGTGGTAGAATAGTTGATTCTCATATGGAATGCCTAGGTTCAATTACGGCTTGAACCTGAGTGTTTTTTCTCATTATATGCTATGGCTACATTAGACTGTGGTGGTTGGTTGGTTGGTTGCGAAACTTTATTGTGGTCCTGCAAGGCGCGCGTCATCGCGCAGCGGGCGACTCCCACGTCGGGACCGTTAGGCCAAGCCTATCAGTCGCTCCGCGGGCCTGCTGGACGGCCCAAAGTTGGTCGGCCAGGAGGGAGCTGCGTAGGGCCGCCTCCCACCTGACCGATATACTGTTAGGGTTAGTGTACATTGCTTTGCACTCCCAGAGCATGTGCGCCAGCGTGGATACATCCCCACATGCGGGGCAAGCGTCATTGGAGAACACGTCAGGATAAATAGCGTGAAGGGATCTCAGGTTAGGGTACGTGTCAGTCTGCAGTAGCCCGAGCGTAAGGGCCTGTGGCCTATAAAGTTTTGGATGAGGGAATGAATATAGTCTTCGCACGAGGTAAAAATGTTTTGTTATTTCGTTGTACGAGTCCTGTTTTCCGCAACCCCGTTGGCCCTGAATCGTTGTCCGTAACAGGCGCGGTCGGTTAGTGCGCGCGCAGCCTCGTGGGCAGACTCGTTGAGGTTGGGGGGAGCACCTTGGACCTGTCCAACATGTGCAGGAAACCAGATCAGTACGTGGTGCTTGATACCATCGCGGCCACCCCTCTGGAGCACGCGCACGGCTTTCTTGGAGATTACACCGCGCTCGAAAGTGCGAATAGCTGACCTAGAGTCACTATAGATGACCTCCCTTTCATCTTCCAGGATGGCAAGGGCGATGGCTACTTGCTCGGCAATTGTCCGATCGTCAGTGTGAACCGATGCGCAGTTGGTGATTTGCTGTTTGGAGTCGACGACGACTGCGGAGAAGGTGCGGCTCCCACGGTACGCTGCCGCGTCGACAAAGCTGACGCCGTGCTCCTCACTATGAATCTGCTTGAAAAGAGTGGGAGCTCTAGCCCATCGCCTACCCCGATTGTGCTCAGGATGGACATTCTTCGGTATCCGTGCCACGGTGATGAGGTCGCGAATCTCACGAGGCACCAGTCTCATCTTCTCGTCCACTTCAGCTGGAGAGTGGCCGAGCTCTCCGAGTATATGTCTGCCGGTCTGGGAGCTCGAAAGGAGCGCGAGCTGGGCCTGCTCCTGCGCTTTGGCAATCTCCTTCAACGTATTGTGTACTCCGAGCTGGAGCAGGCGCTCGGTGCGTGTCCTGATCGGGATACCGAGGGCCCGCTTGGTTACCTTTCTGAGCAAGACGTTGATCTTGTCACGCTCGGCACGCTACCAATTATGCATGGCCACGACATATGAAAAGTGGCAGAGCACAAAGGCGTTGACCAGGCGGATTAGGTTGTCATGACTGTGGTGTTGACAACGAACAACATCACCACCGTAATCAGCTGTAGCAGCAGGCTGATAACAGCTTATGCTTTTAGAAATAGAGAAGATAAAATCAACCTAAAATGAAAATGCTAGTTATAAATAAGTACATAGATGACAATACGGCTTTAACATGAGATGTGATGAAAATGTCACCAAAATTCTGGAAAAGCACACCTGTCTGCTGTTGCGGGGTAGCCTTGCGAGACGAACACCAGACATGTCGTACAGCCTGACCTGTCTGTTGTCATGCGGAATGGCTATGACATTCTGGGTGGAGATGGCAAGCCTAGAATGAAAAAAAAAAGCAACAAAAAGTTGAAAAGTTGTCAAGACCTCCATGCAAGAAGCTCAGCCAGATTGCTTTCCTGAGAGGACTCGGACAGAACAATGCACAGGTCCAAAAATAGTAATAAACCAGAGCTGCACTAATAACGAAATTACAATTGATTTGATTGATATGTGGGGTTTAATGTCCTGAAACCACCACATGATTATGAGAGACACCGTAGTGGAGGGCTCCGGAAATTTTGACCATGTGGGCTTCTTTCACGAGCACCCAAATCTGAGCACATGGGCCTACAACATTTCCGCCACCACCAGAAATACAGCCGCCGCAGCCGAGATTCGATCCCGCAACCTACGGGTCAGTAGCCGAGTACCTTAGCCACTAGACCGCTGCGGTGGGGCTAGCTAAATTCTATGGTGCAAAACAAGTGATGACAACCTTTTATATGGTGCCAGTGTGAAAGGTCCCGCATTTTTTGTGCACAGCTTTTGCGGATGCTTTCAGAAACTTGACGAAGTAATGCTTTCACGTTAAGATGCAGGGCAAAACATGTCCAGAAAGGAAGCAATTCTTCTTGCTTTCTTTTTTGGGGACTTGCTATGGGGAATGGCGCGAGTGGTTCAACAGTTAAATTTTCGCCTGGTTAAAATGGATATGTCCCGCCATCTCGCAAGGCCGAACTGAACCAAGCACACCTACTATCTCTGAGGCCATGGCTAAAAATTACAGAATAGCCGCTGTTGCTGCTACTAGTGTTGGCGGTAAAGCCGGTCAACCTTATGCAGGCAACAGTGACGTAAGACAGCCACTTTCAGGCGGAAATTTGAAGTGCGCTAACACAATGCGGACCAGTAAAACATGATTTCATTTCAATATAAGCATTTTTTTGGCACATAAGTAGCACCTGCAGAAGAAAAAGTAGGTCTTTAGACCGCTATTTCAGCAATCAACATCGACCTAATGTTTGCCTTTAACGTCCGTTTAGTAGGAGAGACTCTACAAAGTCCCTTCTCAAGCCACTACACAATAGTAGGTTTTCTGAACATTGCAAGTGCAACGAATAATCAATTGAACACCTAACATAACAGGCAACTGCATTGGCTTTAGTCCTTTTGGTAAATCTGCGTAAGCCACAGCAGTAATGATTAGGTGTGCAACAGCGGAGAGATGGACGCACTTGTGCTTTATTCAAGAATGGAAAACAGTTCATAGTTGCCACTCCTGCCAGTATGATTACCTGTTAACAGGCGAGTCCAGCCTGATTGTAGTCAGAGGTGACCGCATGTTCTTCAAGTCCCATATTTTAACTGTGCGGTCATCGCTTCCCGACACAACTTTGTCTCCTGATGCAAATGCAGCAGAGGTGACAGCCCTGTGGGAGAAAGAGAGAGAGAGAAAAAAGAAAGACTTCAGGGACATATCGTCAAAATTGCATAATGAATTTAGTATGCAATATTTGAGATTTCAAATGCAACTAATGAAAGCCACAATCTCGGCCTTCCAAAACATCACAAAATGTTAAATGAGTGAATCTGAACTCTGCATAACTTACTGTGTGATATCAATACTGATAAGTTTTCATGAGGGTTGGATAACTCTATCTCTACCTCGTTCTTGCTAACAATGAAAAACGCCTGCAAAATATTCAAGTTTTTAAAACCTTCGAATTTACCGAATATATAGTCAGTGCTTCCTTAACACAAGGCAATAAGGCACCGAAAGTACGGTGATCGAACTAAGATTTTGAAACTTGAATAAATTGAAGTTTGTGAAAGAACCAATAAGTGAGGGCCAACTCCAATTTCAAGCCCATTTAATGTTTCTATCTTTTTCTTCCTTTCTGGCAAGTAAGCACGCATGTTGTAAAGTTCCCAGAAGTGAAACTTTTCTTTTGCAATTCAATAGCTTGATAATTGTGCATAGTTCTCACATCCACACAATTTTACATTCCCTTGGCATTTTGTAGAGGGCGACTGGAGATACATTGATAGCAAACAAGCCCTCTAGTTCTCTATAATGGCTGGTCGACACAATCGGCTGCTTTCGCAGCATCACAAAAAGCTAGTGCGACTGAGCATCAAGCAACTGCGAGAATGTGTCGTAAGGCAAACAAACAAACAAAAAAACACCGAAATGCCAGGCCTGTGCAGAACATGCAGCAAAGTCACGGCAAAGGGTGGAGGAGCGGACTTTCTAGAGCACATCGCAATATCTTTTGGGGCAACTATTTTGACTGCAGTTGGAAGGTAACCACAAAACCGAAAATCATAATTTTCTGAAGTAGGGAGGTACCCACTATGCCATCAATCATTCTGCAGAGAAGCTATGTGCTTTTGTTTGATGCTGTGGTAGAAGACAAAGAATAATGGCTGAGCTGTTAGTAATGAATGCGAAACTTTAAACCACCCCCTCATTATGTACTTCACACTGTGTGACACCTGGTTGTTATTTTACTCCTCTATTGCATCTGTTAACGTGACTCCTTGTCCGACATTATGCCTATTTTGAGTATTATTGCAAAGGAGTTTCAAGCAGTGATTTGGCTTTGTGGTACAATACTGAAGTGCGATCCGGCGGGCCTGGGTTCGAATCCTGCTCAATCCTGGACAATCTTTTTTTCATTGTGTGCGATAGCAGCTACGAACATCGGCATCACCAACACTTGCGGCGATGGCGGAGAACTGCATCACCAAAATCAGCTGTTGTAGCGATCTAACAGCTGATACTGTGAAATGAGGGTGAAGAGGAGTGCTATAGAGAGAGAGAGGGAGGGTGTTGCTCACTCTGTGTGTCCCTGAAACACGCTGACCGAGTGTATGGGTTCTCGGAAGTCCCACAGCCGAAATGTCGTGTCCTTTGAGGACGTCACCACCAGACGTTGCGTCGGATGCGCGCTGGTATGGGTCAGTTCTTGGTCATGGCCTGCAGAAGAACCGGCGATCGGCAATACTGCTAGCACAGCCAATAAAGAAGAACAGAGAGGAGGTCACAAACGTATTGAGTGATCAACAGATAGTAATTGCAGCCACAGGAAATCTTCACATTTGTATTGTATACTGACATGCCTGCATGTTATGTAACCCCGTTTTCCTACATCCTGTCACGCTCACCGGTAGGCATCCGCTTTTTAAACTTCAATCACTTTTTACATATTTAAAAGATGTACATATTTTTCACCCCTTATTCCGAGGTGATCGGTAGCTCGACCTCTGCAGAGACGTCGTGGCTGCGGGGCCCCTTATAATTGATTGATATGTGGGGTTTAACGTCTCAAAACCACTATATGATTATGAGAGACGCCGTAGTGGAGGGCTCCGGAAATTTAGACCACCTGGGGTTCTTTAACGTGCACCCAAATCTGAGCACACGGGCCTACAACATTTCCGCCTCCATCGGAAATGCAGCCGCCGCAGCCGGGATTCGAACCCGCGCCCTGCGGGTCAGCAGCCGAGTACCTTAGCCACTAGACCACCGCGGCGGGGCGGCCCCTTATAAGAGTACGCCTGCTATGTCAAGAGAGGTACAATGATAGAAGGTTGATGATGACTGACGGCTGTTAACGGTTCAAGAGTACCTTTAGCCAAAGGGTGTCAAGCACTACGTTCAAGGTTTATGCAAGCCTGGAAAGGTTTAAATAACATTTAACTACTTATTAACAACCAATACAATAATGAAATAGCCATCGCCATATAAGTCTAGCAGAGTGATTACCAAGGTCATAACAAGCTGCAAGCACTATTACTTGCTCATTAAAATTTCATGCAAGTTGAGACAGCAAACACAGCTTATCTAAAAAATATCTCTAGTAGAACACACAGCTACGCAGTGTACGAGGGATGTCTTGCAGGGAAAGCTCCAGCTTAATTTTGCCCTCCTAGAATTCTTAGTGTCCACTCTTATAAATCACCAAAGCATAAATTGTGTAGCTGGGAGCAGGCTTCATTGCTTTGTCTTAATGGGCTTCTGAAAATAAGTTAATTTGCCTGTCTCCTTTCATGAAACAGTGAAAAGCTTGTAGGTTACACTAAACTCACCAACGAGCTGAATGACAAGCTCTCCCTTCTCAACGTCGTAGACGTTGGCTGTGCGGTCCCAGGATGCAGTGATCACCTGGTCCCCACCCGACAGCCAGTCGGATGCTATCACAACACTGCTATGGCCCGTGAGCTCGGTCAGGGGGCTTTTCATCACAAGAACGTTGCTTGCAGAGTCAATATCTGAACAGAAAGACATGAACCAATGATTGTCTAGACCAAGGTTCTCAAACAAGTGGCTCGAATGTCTGGTCCTCAAATGACTGTCTTCGTCCTATTTTGAAAAATTATAGGCATGCTCATGAGTTCCACGCACGTGATTAGTATGAAGCATCTTTTTTGTAGGGCATCCCATCGGCCACCTTAAGTTTGAACAAGAACCTTAGAACAAGAACTCCATATTCAAAAAAGAGTGTACAAATTTCTGTCATCTTGTAGTAAATATCACTATGTTTATTGAAACCTAACAGTGAATCCACATCAAAACTGACCCATCTAAGGGTATGTAAAAGAGCTTGTTTAAATGACAACTGCACTCAATTGCCCTCTCTACCCTCCTTCAACTTTGACCTAGCTAATCATCCTGGCCCATCGGTAGAAAAAGTTTCTTGACAATGGCCCGCTAGCTGAAATGAGTTTGAGGTCTGCAGTTCAGAGGATCAATGAACACTGCTTCCTTGACAGCAACGTTATTTTCAGAAAGTTATGCTCACCATCTTCTTTCTCCGAAAGGTCAACCTCGTCTTCTGATGAATGTCCTTTCTGTGAAGAGATAAAAGTGGTGATGAGATAAAAGTGAATCATCAACTTAACCTACTCAAACCCTTATCTGCTGAACAGAGGCAGCTGCAGACAAGTCTTCAACTAGCCTAGCTGATATAGAAGAGCAGAGCAACTACATATAAAGCACACACAATTGAGAAATGGCATACTTCACACTGCAATATGACCTATGTGTATTGAGGAATAAAACGATAACTTCTTGAAGTATATATGTCTATGTTATGATTGAGATACACCTTATAGAAAAACAAAAGAAAGAAATGAGGGAGAAAAAAGGTTGTCTTATTTTTTGTGAGTTTAATTTACTGCTCACTGCATTCTCTCCATATTTTTCATATTTCAAATACTTGTGTTACACAACATGCTCTGCTTTGTGCCATTTTATATGCTAGTAGTAGGATGTGTATGAGATGCATGTAAGATTTATAATAATCAATGTTTGCATTGCATGCATCTGACTTCTAGCAGTATTTTCAGCTACAGTGCACTTTGATTGTTCATGCATTGTTTAAACCATTTCTTGTGTTCAGTGTTAGCCTTCATTTGATTTCGACAGGATTTCTGAGTCCCCACATATGAATTGTACAAGAATCCGTGTTGCTGTATGATACAGCAAAAAATCATATTCATTGTATCCGCATGGTTTTTTACACTACAGTACATAACTTAATAAGTACACAAACAGATAAATAAGTACATTTCTGTTCAGACAGATAAGAGCTACTCAAGATTGCTAAGAAGTTTAATGACTGCTTTCCCACTAAGATAACAATGAAATAACATTGACAGCGTCATTATTACCATTACACTTAGTTAATGCATTTAAAACAATTGGCCACGTATCTGCGTGCTTCGCTGCAAATTTCGTGTCAAAAGATGATGGTCTTCTGCCAGCCTTCTTTCGTGCATAGCATCGCATTTTCAGCCCAGCCTAAGAAACACTAGAGTCTTTAGAATTCTCTATCTATGTTTCTTCCAGTAAAGGAACACGCCACCTAATACTTACTTGTTGTTCTTGTGCCTCAAATATGCAAAATATTTGATTTTTGATCGACTATGTTCAGAAGTATGAACGCAGCCACCAGTTTAAGATGGCCAGGCATTCAGCAACAACTCATACATCGACCGGGTAGCTGAATCGTTTCATGTGACAGACAGAATTTTTTTTTTTTTTTTTTAAGTGCGGCGTGTAGAAGGACCCCTATGAGTCTTCTTGCAGCATGGTGGCATTTGACGCAAGATGCGCACAGTGTTCTTTTCTTTCTTTAGTTCCACATCACGAGTGGATACAGAAAGGGGCCTCTTTTTTATGCACGTCTAAAGGACAGTTTTCAAATGGAAAGAAAATATAAAAGCGCTGCGTGGTAGAAAACACACTAAAGCTCCTTTGAGATCTGCATACCATCAGAGGCAAATGGTATCTAGAAATAGGTTGCCGTTATTATGCCTGTGCACGCATGGCATATGGCTGAGTGCTTAATGCAGCACGCTACAACGCGAGAGACTTCTGGTTCAATTCCCTAGCCGGGTGACCTTGAATTTTTTTCCCTTCAAACTTTTTTGGTTCCTATTTTTTATATATACATACATGTACAAGTTTTTTGGTTCTTATTTTGTATATATACATACATGTACAGCTGTCCACACCTTTAACACAAACGCTCCACCGCATGTCCTGCGGCAGTTTGACTGACGCTGACATCACATACGTTTGGGTTCTGCTGCAAAGATGCTAACCATACATGCTGACATATTATCCAAGCCTACCGAGGTATTATCTCAGCAAAAGCGCCCAACACTTCGCGGCTGGCATCAATCAAACTAGCCCTGGCCATGCATCGAAGTGTTCGTGCTAAAGGTGCTGACGGCTGTACATATCCGGGGCATGACGGCGACAGCCAAAATCAGCCAAGAGTGTCCATATAATTTCTATCGCAATAACGAACAAAGAAGATGAGAGCTAGTCAGCCCACCACCAAATCTAATGCCGCCGCTGCAGATGTGGCAGCCCTCCAGATGTGGGCGCTCTGGTCCCCCGAGGCTGTCACAAGAAGATCTTGTGTCGGATGGAAGCGCACAGAGTTCACCGAACCCTCGTGTCCCGCATACTGCACAATGCATTGACCCGTCTGAATGTCCCAAAGCCGAGCAGTATGGTCTGTAAGGGAACAGAGAGTGACAAGGAAAGAGAATGCATGAATAGATGTATTAATAAGTTAACTTGTTCCTTATATCCCTCTTTAATAGTGAGAAGTGACGCAAGCTTTCCTGCTATGCCTCTTTTTTCTTTTTTTTCACGTAGGCATAAGCAAGAACCAGGAGGGGCACCTCAGCTGCTTCTTTCATGCATCTCTATGGCTTGTAATTTTGCTACTAGGGTATATGATTTCATGCTAAAGATCATGGCAGTATTCTGAATAAATAGTAGGACACAATTACACTCTTCACTTTCAATTATTTCACATATGACCTGCCACACAAATTGGACATGCTACTGTCACACTGATGGAAGCGACATTTTGCTTTTTAGAGCAGATTCTGGAGCAGAAAAAATGGTGCTTTAGAGCATGCTCAAGTGTCATCGGAGCAGAAAAAAAATGCTATAGCTTAGAGTTGCTATTGGTGTTTTGGGAGATGATGCGTGTTCCTAACGAGTCCTGAAGTCTAAAACATCACTTAAGCATCTAATAAATATTTATATTTATTATTAAACTTGCCGTATGCTAGTATGCAGCTAGTATACAAGCAGTATAGTAGGTGTAAATCATGGGCGGGGGGTCAAGAGAGTTTAGATTTCCTGGTGTTCAGGCTGTAGAGGACACCATTTGCAAGTGTGCCACTTGAGATTTAGCTTTATCATGTGATATAAATGAGTTAACAGTTAAGTATAGCGCAATTAACTTTTTAAAAGGTTTTTTATCTTTTACTGCATACCTGTGTTAAATGCCTCTCAGCTGTGTGAACTATGGAAATGGAAAAAATGTGAAAAATATGAAAAAAAAGAGATTGAACACAACCATGCAATTGCTCGAGCTCGGACCCCATGCTCAATTTTTTAAATTTTATTTTAAGGCATGATTTAATTTCTATATAATAGAAATTCGACCCATATTAAAAATACCAATTGGACACCATGGCCTGATATGATTCACCCCTTGAGATTTTTCTGGATTTACGCCACTGAGTAGCATACTAGGATGATAGTGTATGCAATTGCTTTTGGTTTTGTTTATGCTCCCGGGATGGTCCCATGGTTCGACTTCATTCTTTTTAGTTTGTCAACACCATTTTGGAGCACGTTCGGAGCCGTTACTAGCAAATATTGCACTGTGGAGCAGGATTTCTTTTTTGGAGCAGTTTGGAGCAATTGAAGCAGCACTTCCATCACTGCTACCATTATTCATTCTGAACTGGCCACAAAATAACCGGAGGCTAAATATAATAAATAGCCTGAAGACTAAATATCAAGGCACAAACCCCATTTCAATAGATTCAGCAATGACATGCTGAAAATGATACTCAAAACAAAATTTGGATGAGTAATAAAATGAAAAGAGAAAATACGCACTGATGTGTGTGGCACAAGGTGTTTTTTAAAGGAGTTAAGTGCAATAAGAATCACGCAGGGCATGTAAGCCACTAGTAGTGTCATCGTAATGCCGGGCAGAACAGAATTCCTTCGAGATACTGACCTGCCGATGCTGTTGCAATGACCAATAGGCCCGAGCGTGATGTGCTGACCTCCCAGACTCCGTCACGATGGCCAAAGTAACTCACAGCCAGCTGACAGCTTAAGGTGGACGTCTTGAAGCTCGAGACGATGCGACTGGTGGAAGCCTTCAACTTGTACGTGCTCTTTATTTTTTGTGAGAGCTGGCTTGCTGCAAAACATGAAAAAAAAAGCTTACTATTAAAAACCACGCTTTGACATTTGCGACTTCAAGATGTGTTCTAGCGCAAATAATTGGGACATAGGGCACTATATATATTTTGCCTGACTGCCATGAACGTATGTAGAGCAGCCATGTTAACTGAAGTGGATGACAAGAGAACTCGGAAGTTACATCACTTGCAACTATTGAGCAAGATTAAAACTGCGTGACGATGTCTAAAAATAATACAACGTGAAGCGAGCTCAGTCTCTACACAGACAACATATGAGGGAAAGCAGACCATCTTTAAGGACGACAGCACACAAAGCGTCGTCCTTAAAGCACACAAAACACTAGTCGTCGTTAAAGGGGCCCTGAAACACTTTTTTGAGTAACCATGGAATTAATTTACTGGGAAAGCGTATTGACTCACAAATTCAAATTCAACGCCGCAAAAGTTTTAAGAATCTATCCAGTACGCGCGGAGTTAGAAAGATTTGTCCCACGCTGCAATCGCATTCTCTCTTCTCTCGTCCCGACGAAAGCGCTGGGAGCTAAGCAGGGAGGGTGCGAGGGCCGTCACCCTCCCTGCTTCAAACCGTCACGCGCGCCTCGTGACCTTGAGCACTTATTTCTTCTTTTTCTTCGAAAACGCGGATTTTTCAGTGCGATCGCGCACGCATGAATGAATGCATTGATATGACTGTACCATGAGGCGGTGGCTAACGCCACCAAGTCGTAATACTTAGTGAACCAAAAACTACGCGTAGACAAATGACGGCCTCTGGCGGCGATTTCTGTAACAACCGAGCGCGCCGTGTTAAAATCAGCCAATGGCTGATAGACGGGTAATGCAAGTGTGATTTTTGAGCATTTTCAGTAATTTGTAGAGGGAAGAGAAAGCAATTTTCAGCTGACTTTGACAATTTATTGTGAATTCCAGGCCACGTGCTGCGCTATAACATTTGGCTAGCGTGTTCTCGGGAGCCTCTACTACCGATGGGCAGCGTTTTCTGATCATGTTCAAAAAGTGTTGCAGGGTCCCTTTAAAGCAACAAACACACATAGCAACCACCCAATTTTTTTTTTACAATGCTTGAATAGTCCTATGAACTACTGCTTATACGTAGAGGCTTCAAAATCATGATGTGCAACCGGCAAGCAGGTGTCATTAACATCACCTAAACTGCCACAACTATTCCCCAAAAACTAGAAATATTGTACCGTTTTCACTTAATTAGAGCTTTAGTGCAAGATAATGCTATTAAATTACATGCGTTATGCATGCGACACCCTTTTGCAATCTGCTCAGCGAACCACGCGTGCTTACGCAGCAAAGAGGGCCCCGGAAAGGACACCTCGGGCACAGCGCTCGCCGTAAGCACCAAGTGCGGATTAGCGTTCACATCGCGCCGCGCAATTACGCCTCTAAACTACGCGCCACATCGTGCAAATCTCGCAAGTAAACGCTATCTGCGCCATAGCGCTGATAGAACACCCAACTCCACTGCGCGGACACACACACACACACACACACACACGCACACACACACACACGCGCACACGCACGCACACGCACACACACACACACACACGCGCACACGCACGCACACACACACACGCGCGCACGCACGCACACACACAAACGCGCGCGACGAATGCAGCACGCCACGGTCAGGTCATTCGCGGGGCTCCTATCGACCATGCGCACAGGTTTAATAACTTCACCTCGACTGCCTTCCCTCCCACGCTAAAAAAAAAAAAAACCATTCTACCTTTGATTTCTCACTGCAAAGATCGACCAACTCGCAGTACGTCTCCCTAGGTACGAACAATCTACGCCACACTTTCAACGCACTAACTCCGTGCAGCGCGCAGAGAAGCCACGGGGCGCGTTAGCCTAACAGAAAAGGGAAACGGGAGACGAGCTCCTCTACAGGTCCCCTTTCGCGTGACGCCGATCCGCGGGAAACGTGCAGACGCGGGTCTCGTTTTCCCCATAGGCTGACACAAGCCGTACGCTTCGCCGCACTGCAGGGAATTGGCTCCACGGTGGCGCGAAGCGAGGCAGGCGCTTGCGGCCTTGGCTTGGACAATCTCGCATAACACGACGGGTCATTCGGGGAAAACGGTCGAGGCAAGAGAGAGAAAGGAAATGAAGTTTGCGACTCGATATATCAGAACATCCGAACTGCGTCTAGCCTTGCAGGGTGCGCGCGGTACCGACCACGCGATGAGAAGAAGGGGTGCAGTAGGGTCGGTGCGGTGCGCACTGAAATAAGCAAACGACCTCGAGATGGAGAGGGAAAAAAGCGTGCGCTCAAACAAATTTCGGATAAGGACAGCGCCGTTCTATGCACGTACTCCATCAAGTCGTCGTGCTCTGGCGAGGCAACAACAGCCCTGTTGGGTCAATAAACCTCGCGACAAACGCCTTTGGCATGCTAATCCATAGAAGTAAAAAAACAATAGTGGCTCCCTGGCAACAGAAAAGCGGGTCCCATCGATGCGACGAGCACCCAGTGCTCGTCGCACGTCGATTCCCAATTTTCAACTTAGAATGGAAAGTACAGTGTTTTGAACAGTCTGAGAAACGACGACCAATGGTATACTGATAAATGCGCAACTGTATAGAAAGACTCATAGACAATAAAGCGATAAAAGCACCGGTTACACGCTCAGTGCGTGGGTCCGGCGGAAAAACACGTACCTACACAGAAAATAAAGACACGCCGCTAAGCGGTCACCTGGTCGATAAGGAAATGGACATGGTTGGTGTCGGGGAAGATACCGCCGAGTACCATTTGTCGTGCATGTGCACACAGATTGCACTCGCACATACAAGCTTTCGAGACAAATCCGCGTTTGAGTGCACGTTAAAAAACCCCAGGTGGTCTAAATTTCCGGAGCCCTCCACTACGGCGTCTCTCATAATCATATAGTGGTTTTGGGACGTTAAACCCCACATATCAATCAATCAATCAATCAAATCCGCGGGCGAAAATACACATTGATCGTCCTCGTGGTCTTTCTCTCATTCTCGCAAATCACCGTTCCTCGATAAGGACCGAAAGAGTTAACCCAGCAGATAACCATAAACACCCTGTTTGTCGCTTTCGTCGATATAAACGAAAGGAAAAACTTTGTACCGGTTGATAAGGTCCAGATAAAAGCATAGGCAAACAGCGACGCCTTTCGCGCGCTGAAGGCCGTGGAAACTGACGCGTATCATAGACGAGGTTGGACGGACGGACGGACGGACGGACGGACGGATGGATGGATGGATGGATGGATATGGCTGTACCCTTTAGATCGGGCGGTGGCTAGCGCCACCAAGCCGTAATAATTAATGAACCAAAAACTAGATTTATTTTTGTTTCTTTAAAAAGTGAGTTTGAGGATTCGTACTTTGCAGTGAAGGGTTTAATTTTCACTCGTGCCTTGACTTTAGCCACCAATCAGATAACCTCCTTCAAGCCTCCTAATTAACTAGAAAGTTAATTCTACCCGCTTAAAGTCTATTTTGCCCTCACTGTCCCTAAACCCCAGTGCTTTGAAAAACTCTGCGCCATCGACCTGAACTACAGGGTGAAGCCCTTTACAGAACATTATCAACTGTTCGGCAGTTTCTTCTTCCTCTCCACACGCACTGCATACTGTGTCTACCCCTTCGTATTTGGCCCGATATGTCTTGGTTCGCAGTACTCCCGTCCTGGCCTCAAACAGTAGAGAACTACCCCGAGTATTATCATAGATCCTTTCCTTGGAAATTTCCTGCTTAAAAGTTCGATAGATCTCTAGTGCGGACTTCTTAATCATGTCCATTCTCCACATGTCAGTCTCCGTTTCCTTCACTTTCTTTTTAACCGATAGTTCTTTTTGGTTTGGCCACCTGCTGTTTTCCAAGTATTTACCAGTCAATTTCCTGGTTCACTTCCTCCATTTTGTATCGACATTCTTCACGTACAAGTAGCTGGAAACCTTCCTAGCCCAACACGCCTCCCCCATTTCTCTCAATCGCTTCTCAAATTTTATCTTGCTGCTAGCTTCCCTGCCCTCAAATGATTTCCATCCCATATCACCTTGTACACCCTGATTTGGTGTATTCCCGTGAGCTCCTAAAGCAAGCTTACCTATTCCACGTTGCTTAATTTCTAATCTTGCTTGAACTTCTGATCTCATGCACAAGACCGCATTGCCGAACATCAGCTCAGGAACCATAACCCCTTTCCATATTCCTCTAACAACATCATACCTATTGTAATTCCACAGTGCCCTATTTTTCATCACTGCTGCATTCCTGTTACCTTTAGTCATCACATATATTTCGTGTTCCTTCAGGTACTCGGTCCCATTGCTTATCCATACGCCCAAATATTTGTATTTATCTGTTATCTCTAGCATGACCTCCTGTATTCTAAGCTCACTACCTTCGTTGTCATTGAAAATCATGACTGCTGATTTTTCTTTACTGAATCTAAAATCTAACCTATATCCCTCATTACCGCAGATGTCCATCAATCTCTGCAAATCTTCCTTGTTGTTGGCCATTAGCACTATATCATCTGCGTACATTAATGCTGGTAGTGCCTGATCAATGAGTTTTCCTTGTTTGACTAAAGAGAGGTTGAAGCCCAGTCCACTTCCCTCTAATTTGGCCTCTAGTCTTTGTAGGTACATCATGAATAATAAGGGTGACAGGGGACACCCCTGCCTAAGCCCCCGTTTTACCTCTGCAGGCTTGGATACCTGTTTTTCCCACTGTATAACTACCTTGTTACCTTTATAGATACCCTTTAAAAGATTAGTGACATGTTCCACGCCTAGTGTGTCCAGTATTCCCCACAATTCCTCTTGAACCACGCTATCGTACGCTCCCTTGATATCCAAAAATGCTAGCCACAGGGGCCTGTGTTCCTTTTCTGCTATTTCGATGCACTGCGTCAGTGAGAACAGATTGTCTTCCAACCTCCTGTGTTTCCGAAACCCATTCTGCAGTTCCCCCAACACCCCCTCATCCTCTATCCATGCCTGTAGTCTTTCCTTTATAATCTACATCGCCAGCCTGTAGACCACTGATGTCACTGTTATAGGACGGTAGTTGTATATGTCATCTTTGTCCCCCTTTCCTTTATAGATCATGCTCATCCAGCTAAGTTTCCATCCATCGGGAACTTCACCATCGATTATTATTTCGCTCACTGCCTCTCTCAAAGCCTGCTTAGACTTCAGACCTAATGTCTTTATCAGCATAATTGGAATGCCATCTGGGCCTGTTGATGTACTACTAAGAACCCTTTTCTAAGCCCTTTCCCACTCTACGGCATCACGACTAGCTCTGGCTAACTTCTAAAGTGTAAAAGGGAGAGAGAGAAGGAGATGTGGGAGAGAGAAAAAGGAAGGTATCGCACAAGGACAATCTAATCAAAGCTCGGCGCGATTTGCTGTTTAATGTTTCCACACATTCAACACATCAACAATTCAATGCAAATATGACTACGAGAGATTAGCTATCATAATTGCTGCGCCTCTTCAGACTTCTCCACGTCTGCAAAAGCTGTCCCGCGCGAGTCAACGTTGACAAGGCGAGCCTGAACGAGCCAGGAGCGCAGAACGACGCACTCACTGAAGCCGCTGATCAAGGGAAAACTAAATAAACAAACAGCGCTATCGAAGAAGAGTGGCGCACTCACCTGGGACTGCGCACGCACCAACCTTATATAGGAACTCGTGATTGACGGCGGTTATCATTATTGCACGTTCAGTTCGCTGGAAAGGCACGCCTGGATGCAAACGCTGTTGCAAAAGAAGGCGGCACTGCCTGTACTGTAATACCGCGGTGCCCCAACTTGAGATAAGGTTGGTTAGTCTTGCAACCTGCAGAGCGCTCCGGAACGAGATGAAGACAAAGCGAAGAGTGTAAACGCCTTCGTAAAAGTGATGCAAGGGGAACGCATACTTCGCGTGAATACACAGAAAAAAGCGCGTGAACGATTTCCTGTCGAACAATAGTTCAAAAAGTAAACACCTGCTCGCTCGCTATTTTTGCCTGCGGGGAGTACACATAAGGAAAAAAAAAAAGACATGTTATCTGCAGTAGCCCGGTTAATTAATTAAAAGTGATGTTTGCTATTTCTTCTAGAACCAACCCTAGTGGGCGTAAACGAAGATAACTGGTTCGCGGGATACTCACTCCAATAATAGATTTTCGGCTTTACTCCATTATTAAGGCGCGTTCGCACTGTCCGATAACGCTTGAACTTATGATGCGGGTACGGTCTGGCGAGAGATTTCAAAGAGGTTTACGCACGGCGCGATAACTCACGGCGTAAAATTTCAACGTGTTTATTTGTAATTTTGTCATGATACTGACACATTGAAAAGTGCACGCACGAAACACCGGGCAACAGCATGGTCGTATAGAAGCGCTCTTGGCAACAGCCGCGGGTCCCAGCAAATATTGTGAAGACCTTGAAGGCGTTCGCGCTAAGCGGGCCCTTAACGACATACTGTCTGCTTTACTTAACGGGGGACACACCGGTCACGCCTAGCCTTATAAGCCGTCTGCGCGACTCCGCTAAAGATGTTACACAATATCGCTGCCATCCAAACACTATTAAACAAGTGAACGGAGAGCGAAGTGACCTTCAATAACCGACCGCCAACGCTACCTGCACTCTGTCCAATTCCGTGCAGTACAGATAAAGCTGCTTGCGGAGCATCAGCCTAAGCCAGAAAAAAACAAAAACAATACAGGCACTCTCCCACTGTAGAAGTATAATACCGCCAAGTGAGCGGAATCCCCACGCAATAAACAGAGGAGCAGGTCGGTCGATATAGGTCTTAGGCAAGGTAACCTTCATTTTTCTGCAACAATGAAAGCCCCGCAACAAGTTCCGCAGCCTTTCCTGCATTGCACGGTGCTGTGCGGCAAAGTATACAATCGCCCACCACCAACGCGGCCACGGAGTGCTTCGTTTCTAACTGCAGCCTTATCCTTCGTGTTAAAGGTTAAAAGCACGTCGAAGAAGTTTGGCCCTCGGGCGCGTTAAACCAACGGCGGGTTTCTGGGCATCCATCCCACTCGGTCGAGCCAATATACACTCGGTTAAACTGTTTATCTCCGGAAGGGAGAAAAAGAGGGGTCCGCGCGCTACACCGAAACTCCCGTGGACAAACAAACTCTCGAGCAGACAGACGAAACAACATTGGCAAGCAGCAGAAGCCACTGCAGCAGCAGCAGCGGCCGCCATCATCAAACAATGACAAAGGGCACTGCGCGATGGATGGATACATGGAAGACAGCGGGAGAACAGTTTGGTAATAATTGGCCGCGCACTGAGGCGCAGCAGCGGAGACGTTTATTTGTTCCCCATCGGCGCACCTTCCTTCGAGAGACCTCGAAGAACGGAGGAGACGGCAGAGTCCGGTTGTTGTTTTCCTTTTGAAGAAAGAAACATATTTTCCTTCCTTTAGCCAGCGAGCGATAACGACGGCTAAGAAGTGACAAATTCGTTTGCTTTGACTGCCCCGCCACCCCGGAGCCACTGAAGCGAGACAAAAGCGGTTGAACAGAGAGCGCCTAGTAGCTGCAGTGTAGAAAAAAAAAAGTCACTTTCGGCATAAGGGCGAAGCGATTAATGCGATAGCAACAGACCGGACTACTATACGAGGTAAGGCTGATTTGTTGATTTATACGTGGGGTTTAACATCCCCAAACCACCACCATATGATTATAAGAGACGCCGTAGTGGAGGGATCCGGAAATATCGACCACCTAACGAGCACTCAAATCTGAGCACACAGGCCTACAACATTTCCGCCTCCATCGGAAATGCAGCCGCCGCAGCCGCGATTCGATCCCGCGACCTGCGGGTCAGCAGCCGAGTACCTTAGCCACTAGACCACCGTGGCGGGGCTGAGGTAAGGCTATAGGAGATTTAGGAATCATATACGAAACATTGGGATGCAGCGTTTCTTGCACGCGCAGCAGCACGGTCTTCCTGTGCCTGGGCGCGATTGCGAACCAACCTTGATTGAGCGCGACCAGCGTTCCGTTGGAGCTGTTCCGCGAGTGCTCGTACAACACGCGGTGACATCACAAAGGCGGCCTAACTTCACACAGTGTTTTCGCAGGCGTTTGGTGGAATAAGCTGGATGATGAGAGAAGCTTGCTTGCTTGTTCCTCGATATGTGGCTCCCACCCACCACGAGAAATTGGCCATAAAACCAGCGGGTAATACATCTGTAACTTTTCAAAGGAACTACGTAGAAATCAATCGCCACAGGAATAAACAAACATTTTTAGAGTAATCAACGCGCTGTTGCGGGTCCATTAGCAGTAAGTATGACAGTATGGCATATATATATATATATATATATATATATATATATATATATATATATATATATATATATATATATATATATATATATATATATATATATATATATATATATATATATATATATATTGTTAAGGTGTTTAATAGCCGGTCCACAGCGAGCAAGAACAATGGCGACAGTAACGGCCAAGCACGGGCTCTCAGTGCGAGCGGCGTCCTTGTTGGGTAGCCCCACTAGAAGGTACTCAAGAGTTCGACCCATTTCATAGTTCGGAGGCTTCGCTACAATTACCCCGGGGTCGAAGAGGGAGCCGCCTGGCGACCTAACAGCTTGTTATTATGAGCGGGTCATAATAAGCCTTCAGGCGCTCCACGTTGACGATGTCTCGCCCACGGCGGCGCATGTCCGAAGATTGTTCAACGGGTTCGATCAAATAGTTGACGGGTGAGGTGCGCTCGATGACACGGTAGGGGCCTTCGTATTTGGGACGTAGTTTGGAAGAGAGGCCAGCGGCAGAGGTCGGGATCGAGAGCCATACAAGCGCACCAGGAAGGAACGTGGGCTCAGAAGTGGTGCTGGCATCACGGGTACTCTTCTGGCGCTCTTGCTCTTGCGTCGTAAAAGTCTTGGCAAGCTCACGACACTCTTCAGCAAGCCTGGCTGTCTCGGAAATAGGTGTACACTCAGATGGATCCGGCGTGTACGGGAGTATCGTGTCCATGGTGTGCGACGGGTGCCTTCCGTACAGCAAGTAGAAAGGTGAAAAACCAGTCGTGCTCTGAGGGGCGGTGTTGTAGGCGTAGGTGACGAAGGGCAGTATATTATCCCAATTAGTGTGGTTGGCAGCGACGTACATAGAAAGCATGTCGCCGAGGGTGCGGTTAAAGCGTTCGGTGAGGCCATTCGTCTGTGGGTGGTAAGCAGTAGTTTTGCGGTGGACAGAATGGCACTCCGTCAGAATGGCTTCGACGACTTCCGACAAGAAGACACGGCCTCGATCGCTGAGAAGCTCTTGGGGTGGTCCGTGGCGCAGTATGAATCGATGCAGCAGGAAGGACGCAACATCGCGCGCAGTAGCCGCAGGGAGAGCGGCAGTTTCGGCGTATCGCGTTAAATGGTCAACGGCAACGATGGCCCAGCGGTTACCAGCCGACGTCAGAGGAAGTGGTCCATACAAATCGATACCTACGCGCCCAAAGGGACGGTCAGGGCAAGGTAACGGTTGTAGACTGGCGTGCGACATGTGAGCTGACGGTTTACGGCGTTGGCAAGTGAGGCAAGAGCGAACGAACTGCTGCACATAGCGGTACATCCCGCGCCAGAAGTAGCGTTGTCGAATACGATGGTAGGTTTTGAATACCCCAGAGTGCGCGCATTGCGGATCAGAATGGAAGGATTCACATATCTCTGACCGCAGACTGCGGGGTATCACGAGTAACCACTGGCGGCCGTCGGCGTCGTAATTGCGTCGGTGTAGAAGGCCGTCACGAATGGCGAAATGGCGAGCTTGACGACGCAATGCACGCGTGGATGGCGTTGCGGATGGATCAGAGAGCAAGTCGATCAGCGGGCCGATCCAATTATCCTTTCGCTGTTCAGTAGCGATTATGTCAACGTCAATGGCAGAAACAGCAGCCGAGGATACTGAGCAGAGCACATCACCTTCAGGCAGAGGGGAGCGCGAGAGGGCGTCGGCATCAGCATGCTGGCGTCCATTGCGGTACAGCACGCGGATGTCGTAGTCTTGTAAACGAAGAGCCCAACGGGCGAGACGGCCTGAGGGATCCTTCAATGATGAAAGCCAGCATAGTGCATGATGGTCGGTGACGACATCGAATGGGCGACCATACAAATACGGTCGAAACTTTGTAAGAGCCCAGACGATCGCCAGGCACTCTTTCTCCGTGACGGTGTAGTTTGTCTCAGCTCTCGTGAGCGTACTGCTTGCATATGCTACGACATATTCAGGGAATCCGGGTTTGCGCTGCGCCAGGACAGCGCCGAGGCCTACACCGCTGGCGTCTGTGTGCACCTCCGTCGGGGCCGTAGGGTCGTAGTGGCGTAGAATGGGAGGAGATGTCAACACATGGCGGAGCTTCGCGAACGCGTCGTCGCACTCAGATGACCACGAATTGAGGGACCCGTTACTTCCAAGGAGCTTCGTCAGCGGTGATATGATCGTGGCAAAGTTTCGTATGAAGCGTCGGAAGTACGAGCACAGGCCCACGAAACTACGCAGTTCTTTGACGGACGCAGGTTTGGGGAATTCGGCCACGGCCCGAAGCTTGGCTGGGTCAGGAAGAATGCCATCCTTGGACACGACGTACCCAAGGATGGTGAGTTGGCGTGCTGCAAAGCGGCACTTCTTCAGATTTAGTTGCAAGCCGGCATTGCTGACACGTGCAAAAACTTCTTTTAGACGTTGGAGATGGGTGGAGAAATCTGGAGCGAACACCACAACGTCATCGAGGTAACACAAGCACGTGTGCCATTTCAAGTTGCGAAGAACGGTGTCCATCATGCGCTCAAAGGTCGCAGGTGCATTACATAGACCAAACGGCATGACGTTGAATTCGTACAAGCCGTCGGGTGTGATGAACGCAGTCTTCGGTCGAGCGTCATCAGCCATGGGTACTTGCCAGTACCCCGAGCGCAGATCGAGAGAAGAAAAAAATTCGGCTCCGTGAAGGCTGTCAATTGCGTCATCGATGCGCGGCAGTGGGTAAACATCCTTGCGAGTGATCTTATTGAGCCGTCTGTAGTCTACACAGAACCGCGCAGAACCATCTTTCTTCGCAACAAGAACAACAGGAGACGCCCATGGACTGTCCGAGGGCCGAATAACGTCGCGTCTGAGCATATCATCAACCTGCTCGTTAATTTCCCGACGTTCAGCAGGCGACACGCGGTAGGGACGTTGCCGTAATGGTGGATGGGCACCAGTGTCGATACGATGCGTAACAGCGGACGCACGACCGAGAGAACTTCGCCCGACATCGAAAGAAGAACGATATTCTCGCAACAGGTTCAGAAGCTGGGAACGCTGTACCGACGTGAGGTTGTCATCAATGCAAGGGCCAAATACATCAGGAGATGACGAATCAGAAGTGGAAACAGCACTGATGGTACGCAAATTGGGACAACGCGAGTCATCAGGTACGTCCAGGACTTGTGCGTTATCCACTGGTTCCACTCTGCCGAGACATTCCCCTCGAACCAAGGTAACAGTGTACGGGGATGGGTTGGTCACGAAAATAGAGGCGTTGCCCTGGGTGATTTGCACGGTCGCGAAAGGTACTAGCAACCCTTTCCTTCGGCAAGCACGGTCGGATGGCGAAACGAGTGCAATTGTGTCGGAGAGTCCAGCGCAGTAGACAGATACACCCATCGTGGAGCTTGGAGGCACTATGGTATCGTCTTTCACGAGAATCTTGCTCACTTTCGAAGAACTGTCTTCCGGCGTCAAATGCGAGAAGGGGGAGAGTTCAATTTCGGCGGCGGCACAATTGATGACGGCGTCGTTGCGGGAGAGAAAATCCCACCCCAGGATGACGTCATGAGAGCATGCGGGAATGATGATGAATTGGGCGACATACAGAACGTCCTGAACGACAACGCGAGCTGTGCACCCTGCTGTAGGATGGATACGATGCAAACCGGCGGTACGAAGGGACAATCCAGAAATTGGCGTCGTCACTTTACGAAGCAAGCGGCAAAATTTTTCGTCCATAACAGATACTGCAGCTCCTGTGTCAATAAGAGCAGATGCTTGAACACCGTCCACAAGCACGTCAATGACATTAGATGGGCGGCTCTGAGGGCTTTCACAATGCGATAGCATCGCAGTCCTTGCCTCGGGGACTGCGACGACTAGTTTTCCCGCTCGTGAGCAGCTGAACTTGGCCGCATGGGGGACGGGGAACGACGTCGTGGAGATGGTGACCTACGAGAAGATGAAGCTAGGCGAGTTGGCGGTGGCATAGACGGCGTTTCCTGGTGATAGGTACGCCTAATCTGGCCAGCAACAGGCGACGAGATATGGGGCGTCTGTACGCGAGTGCAATAACGTGCTACGTGGCCGGCGTAACCGCAGGCAAAGCAAATGGGCCGGTTGTCGGATGTGCGCCATCGGTTCGCCGGGGTAGGTCTTGTCCATGACGCAAGAGCCGATGGACGGAACGGTGGCTGGAAAGGCTGCAGGGGGTGCTGGAGCTGAGTCTGAGAGGTCACGTCAACATACGTAGCCGGCATACCCGCTGCAAAGGATGGAGGTCGTGCGGCAGCTTCGGCGTAAGTCAGTGGGGCGGGCGCTTGAACGACTGGAGGCGGCCTGGCGACCACTTGGGCGTAACTTGGGGGTACAGGAGCCGGAAGCTGTTGTGGGTGGTACGCAGGCATAACCTCCGCTATTTCCTGCTCAATCGCTCGGCGGATGGGGGGGAAAATGGTAGTGGCCGATTGTTGAGCAGCCGGTGGGTGGGCGAAGGGCAGGAGAGAGAACTGCCGTGCGATTTCCTCACGTATGAAGGACTTGAGGTCTGCCAGCAGTGCCACCTGGTCACAGCTCGCCTCCAAGCCTGCAAGCCCTGCATCTCGTGGTGTGGAGCGACGGGTCATCGAACGCTGCCGGCGGAGCTCCTCGTAGCTCTGGCACAGCGTGATGACCTCAGCTACTGTGCCTGGGTTTTTGGCCAGCAGCATCGTGAAGGCATCATCGGCAATGCCCTTCATGACGTTCCGGATCTTGTCTGATTCGGACATGCTGTCGTTGCATTTCTTGCATAGGTCCAAGACGTCTTCAATGTAGCTGGTGAATGATTCACCGGCCTGCTGAGCGCGTTCGCGTAAGCGCTGCTCGGCTTGCAGCTTACGAACGGCAGGGCGGCCAAAAACGTTGGTGATAGCGGTCTTAAAATCGGGCCAGGTTGCGAAATCAGACGCGTGGTTGTTATACCACATGCCGGCCACACCCGCGAGGTAGAAAACCAGGTTGCCGAGTTTACCTGCCTCGTCCCAATGATTGGGGACGCTGACGCGTTCGTACATGACGAGCCAGTCCTCGACGTCGGTGCCATCCGCGCCGGTGAAGACAGGTGGGTCGCGGATGCGGGGGACACCGGAACATGGCGTCGGCGCAGGAGGAAGCGTTTGCTGGGCGGCGTCTTGTTGCATGGTTGAAGGCACGGTACGGGATCTAAGCTCCAAGGGCATCGAATGTGAACCGAAGATGTTTGAAGGGCACAGCACTCTCCACCAAAATGTTAAGGTGTTTAATAGCCGGTCCACAGCGAGCAAGAACAATGGCGACAGTAACGGCCAAGCACGGGCTCTCAGTGCGAGCGGCGTCCTTGTTGGGTAGCCCCACTAGAAGGTACTCAAGAGTTCGACCCATTTCATAGTTCGGAGGCTTCGCTACAATATATATATATATATATATATATATATATATATATATATATATATATATATATATATATATATATATATATATATATATATATATATATATATAGCACTTTCAGAAACCACCGACTAAATTGTTTCATGTACGAAACGTCTAGCGCTGTTACTTTATCCGCGTAGTGCTCGCGGCCCGTCACACGGCTTCTTTTCACCTTTCACGAGCTTTCTTTACAACGTGAAAAAAAAAAAGATAACAGCGCGAGACGTATCGTACAAAAAACAGTTTAGCCGGTGGTTTCTGAAAGTGCTCTACATCTCAGTCTTCATATTTTGGCCTTCCAGTCTATAATTAAAAATATGTAATTAAGAACTAATAATTAATTAGAATGGGGAGAAATTATAAATAGCCTCAGTACCTATAGGCTAGTGCGAGTAGTATAAGTTTGGTTAAATTCGCCTCCTAAGTGCCTTTCGCTTTCAAAATCTTGGCTCAAGGTATGTGGGACACTCTGTATTAGCTCGCCAATAGAGAGATGGATAGCATGAGCGTGGCTTATACAGCTGTCGGTGGAAAATACCAACGCTTCACTCATTTTCAAGGTAGCAGTCATGCTCGGCTTGAGCGAGATTACGCGACCTCAGAACTAGCATGCAGTTACAGAAACTACAAGTATCGTTTAGTGGTCACAGTTTGGTCATGTCAGAGATAGGAGGGTCGAAAGACTATAAAAACAAAGTTGAATGGGAGCTTTGGAAGTTTGACGAAAACCTGTTAAATGATGAGGAATTCATTGAACTCTTGACGAGCAAAATCGAAACATTTGGTTGCTCAAAAGAGCAGGACAAGTTCGAAGAATGCGAACGCTTCAAACAATGCATTAAATTCAAAGCAATAGAAAGAGCGCGCCAAATAAAGTTTCTTGTGCACAGGGAAGAAAGATATTTGCAATCTCCTCTAGAGAATTGAATACTTGAAGAAAGAAGTAGTTCTGTGTCGCCCATAAGCGAAATAAGAGAAACCAATACAAAAGTGAAAGCTATAGATCACGGAAAACACAAAGGAGCAATAGTTCGGGCTCGATCTGAGAAACTTCTTGTAGGAGAGGTGCCGAACAAACACGCCCCAGACGAAAAGACTTGCGCGTGGCAATGAAATGAGTAAAATAGAGTATGCGGGTGCTGTAGCGAGGGACCAGAATGCAATTAAGCTAGCGTTCGTATATTACTACAGAAATCTCTTCATTTTGCGTAAATCCGGCAATCCAAAGTTTCGGCACTATTTTTTTACCTGATAACCACAGCTGGAAAACGAACAAACGGATTTAATAGAAAGAGAAATTGCTGTGAAAGAAGTGGAGAAAGCTATTGACGACCTGAAACCCGGGAAGTCTCCCGGTCCAGACGGCTTAAAACTTGTCTTTTATAAGGCATTTAAGTGTACACTATGCCTGAATTCGGCAACAAATATTCATTGATGCTTATCGAACAGGGCGCTTACCAACACTTTTTGCACGGGCACACAGGGTGCTGATTCCTAAGTCTACCGATGAAAGACAGCGTAAAGCAGTGGAAGGATATAGACCAATAGCGCTAACAAATGTGAAATAGAAAATCTTTATGTAAGTGCAGGCTAGTAGGATGCACAGCGTAATCAGGGAGTACGAAGGACCACATCAAATCTGCGGAATCAAGGGGTAGAAATATATTTACGAACATACAGGTAGCGAGGAGTATTCTAGAATACCGAGATGCTCATTTAGAAAGAGCTGCGATGGTGCAAGTTGATTTTTAAAAAGCCTTCGATATGGTGACATGTGATACTTTTTGATAAGCTAGGACATGCTGGCCTCGGTTCTATGCTATGTAAAGAGGTTCGAGAGGCATATCAAAGCTGTACCACCAGTTTGGTTGTAAATGGGGAAATCACAGAACGCATTGGTGTTAAATCATGTGCGCGACTTAGATGCCCTATGTCACCATTGCTGTTTGCTTTGTTTTTAGAGCCCCTGTGTAGCAAAATCATTAGGAGTGATCAATTCCAGCTGCGATCCTGTGATGTACGAATACTTGCCTATACCGATGATGTTGCATTTATATGCATACTGACAAAAAAGTGTGAGAACAGCTCTGCAGATCACGCATAGTTTTTGCGACAAAACTGACAGTTTATTGAATAAAGACAAAAGCTTTGGATTATAGCATGGTTCATGGCAGCACGTTCCTACTGTCTGCAGTGTAGCTCTGTACCCAACACATACCTAGAGTTCCCCCTAGATAAATATAGAGCAAATTCCCAATTTTGGAGAGACGAGGCGGATGAAATAGCAACGAAGACTTTAGGCTGGGGTGGGCGGGATTTTTCAATATGTGCGAGATTCACGGCATGTAACGTCTTCTTTTTGGCAGCTAAAATATGGTACGTTCTTTAGGTTATCTATATATATAATGCACAAGAAGTAATATTCGGCGTTTTCGCAAGATTTTTGCAGCATTTGTCTGGAATACTAAATGTGAGTGAAGTTTGTTTTGCGTAAGGTCAGAGAAGGTGTGTTGGGGTTAAGTGACCTGTTCTTGAAACAGGTGATCAGTAGATTCTTATTCTCAAGAGATTAGCAGGGTCCTTTCATCCATACACTAAATCAGGTCATGTTACCGGGAGCTATACCGGAATTTGTTGTCTCCACCATGGACAACGGTCCGTATAAAGTATCCCTCTTCTTATGCGGGGTGGTCTCTTCCTACATGTTCCTAATAAGTAGATTTTAACGCGATAGCGTTAGAGCTCGTGTCGCAGAAATTTCGCCGTCGGCGTCGGAACCATTGGTTGTGAGCTAAAATCGAGAAACAAGTAAATAAAATAAACAATAAAAATTTTTGGTACCCTTGAGGATCGAACCCGGGCCGTTCACGTGACAAGCAGGTGTCCTACCACAAAGCCACGATGTTACTAGCAGTTGCTTTGAGAAAAAAACACACAACATAAATTCCATGTAGTGGAAGGAGTCTCCTTCACGCATTTTGTTCGACAGGTGTCAAGACGAAAACGAGCCCATTCGGCGATTTCCGAGGCCATTAAACTACGTCAAAAAAGTCCTACATAGTACAGCCATCGCCGCTAAAAACACACAGGAACTTTCAAACAGCTCCAAAAATGGGCAACTATGTCTATTTAGCGGAAACATATCCACACACGTTGATCCAGATTTCCAGAGACGTTGATCAAGCAACCAGCAAACGCTGGATAATGTGCTGCCATCTATGAGGCATTGTGACACTCTTTATGGTTATCCGAGATGGTGAGCGCGCGGCGTGTATCTTGGAGGACACGCAACTCTTGCTTTATATCAAAAACCTGTATGTGCCATTCGTGCGCGCGCGCGCGCGCACCATGTGTAAGACATAGTGAGAAACGTGCCTCGACTGCAGCAGA